>NW_020172293.1:4648566-4656553 GCF_003031525.2 Neophocaena asiaeorientalis asiaeorientalis | reverse complement strand
TGCCCCCAGTTAAAAATCAATGATATAAGATTAGTTTATCTGTTATAACACTGCAGAAACAAAGGATGACCAATTAATCTGAAATTAGTTTTCCTCCATTTTAAATTATTTACCACAATACAGAAAATTTTAAATCTAAAACAGATGGTTTAGGATAGCAATACTCTAAGTCTTACCATTTAGGGGATGACATGTCATATAATTAAAAATCATAATATGAGGGGCAAACCTCATACAAGGTTTATGTAGGCAAACATGAAAATAATAAGGAGATACATAAATTTCATCCAAATTTATAGAAGTAGTTACCTCTGGCAAATGGGACTGAGGGACAAAGTATGGGAATATCACCTTTCACTTTATGTATTTTGGTATTGTGTTAACTTTTTTTTCAAATAACATTTTGGTTTTTTATTAAGTTTCTGAGAAATCAAATTTTAGGAAAAACGTTTTCTTTCTGACATCAGCATTTCAGTTATGCTTATTAACTACAGGGTTGCAGATGGGAAGGAGGCTAGACTGAGGAAGGACCCAGGCAACCGGTGTCCACCTAGGCTAGAGAAAGAACACATCCCCGCCCATCAGTCCACCTCAAGCTGAGCGCTTCAGTCCACAGCTCAGACCAGGCTGCTTCAGGGCCCACATTGCCACGTATGGCCTAGGAAACGCCACTCTCACCCTAGGCAGCGATTCTTCCGGAGGGCATAATGCTCTGTGCTGGGCCTGGAAGAATCTTTTTCACTGATGTTTTCCCATGAGCTGTTTTCACTGGTTTTCCCATATTTCTCTCTGTTACGTTTTATCTTACATACTAATGTAGGAAATACAACAAATTCATAATAAAATTCATGATAAAATAATCGTGCTTACTTAGACAAAAAAATATTAACTAGATAGTTAACCATGGGTCTGAAAACTAGTAAACTGAATAACAAATTAAAAGACTACTAGAGGTATATTTTTCAAGAGTGCTGCTTAAAGATGTGTATAAAAGTGGGTATACAATTTTCAAACAATTCTTATTTTTTCTAGAACTCTGTGCAATAACTTTAACCATGTACATTTTGCCAATCCCCAATCATAGCAAGTTTTCTTTCCAGTTACTTTGATTATTCAGAAATCCTTTAAAGAAAACACAGAGTAATAAGTACTCTTCTATTCATTTAACTTTAAATTCTCTCATTGTCATCTTTATTTCTTTCCCTTCAGTTTCCTACTTGTTTTTACTACTGTAAACTAAATTGTACATACTACATTGTATCCTTTTCTTTTAGTCAGTATACATATCAATTTTCCATTTTGTTTCATAAATTTAATAAAGTAATATTTATAATGTTTATGTTCAAGTAATGTTCATAGCTCCACTTAATTTAGTATAATCTACTTATCCATTCTGTTGAACTCTGCAATGATTTTTTACTATATCAACTTGGCAACTAAATATTTTTCACATTTTTACCTTCTTCTCTATCCTCACTGCCTTTATTTAGGCTCTGATCTTTTTTTCCCTTTTCTTTTCAGTTGTTTAGTCTCGTTATACTTTTGCTAGCTATTAGCTATACAAGTAATAGATGAATAAATACACACATCTTATTATAAAAATTTAAATAACACAGAGTAAAACATCCCCCTTAGCTACCCCCCTGGCAAAGCCCACTCCTCCAACAGAAGTTATTATGGTTATCAGTTTGGTGCATATACACACTTCTAGATCTTTTTTCTTTTTTTAATTAATTTACTTTCATATATGTGTACATGTAGAAATCTTCCACTTTATATTATACCATCAATAAGCAAAGCACTTTGCTTGTATTAAAAAAAAGAACTCATAATTAATGTCTGCTTTTGTCCATTCACACATTGCTTTGCTGGGCTTTGATGTTAATATTCATTTGCATACAAGATATGCTATGTAACACTAGTTTTACCAAGGATTTGGCTTATTATTGGAAATATTTAATTGAAAATACCATGGTGTAAAACATACACTATTTTAACATAAAATATATATGTAGGGACCTGAAACTAAAACTATAATTGGATTTAAAAGTTTAACAGAAATATTCTCTTTAGGGCTTCCCTGGTGGCGCAGTGGTTGAGAGTCCGCCTGCCGATGCAGGGGACGCGGGTTCGTGCCCTGGTCCGGGAAGATTCCGCATGCCGCGGAGCGGCTGGGCCCGTGAGCCATGGCCGCTGAGCCTGCGCGTCCGGAGCCTGTGCTCCGCAACGGGAGAGGCCACAACAGTGAGAGGCCTGCGTACGGCAAAAAAAAAAAAAAAAAAAATTCTCTTTAAGTTTTAAAATATTAATCAGAATGATCAAGGAACTAGGGTTTTATTTTCTTTCTGGTACTTTTTTTTAAACAGCTTTATTGAAGCATAAGCCATAAAAGTCACCTGTTTTAAGTACACAATGATTTTTTAGTAAATGTAAAGGGCTGTGCAAGGTTATCACAATCCAGTTTTAGAATATTTCCAACACCCCAGAAAGATCTCTCATGTCCATCTCTATAGATTTGCCTTTTCTGAACATTTCATATAAATGGAAGGGATGAGGTTTTTCTGATATATTTAAATATCAGAGTTAGTAGCAAAAAAAAAATACTTTTTGCATGAAGATTTTGCTGAAGTCTTTTCTAAAAGTTAACATGCTTTGCTCATTTGGTAAGGATGCTATAAATATAACTGAACTCTTTTCCTTCTTTCCCTCCCTCCCTCCTTTCCTTCCTTTCTTCTTTTTGCCAATTTTCACTCTTACAGTATTTAGAGATCATCACTGTTAATAGACCACAGTTCTCAATACAGTATACATGGAAGGTATAAGGAATGGACCTTTCTATATCCACTCCAACACATATCCTGATAGTTTAATGAAAAACAAAACAAGGGACTTCCCTGGTGGTGCAGTGATTAAGAATCCGCCTGCCAATGCAGGGGACACAGGTCTGAGCCCTGGTCCAGGAAGATCCCACATGCCATGAAGCAACTAAGCCCGTGCACCACAACTACTGAGCCTGTGCTCTAGAGCCCGTGAGCCACAACTACCGAGCCTGCGTGCCAAAACTACTGAAGCCCGCGCGCCTAGAGCCCTGTGGTCCACAACCAGAGAAGCCACCGCAATGAGAAGCCCGCGCACCACAACAAAGAGTAGCCCCTGCTCACCGCAACTAGAGAAAGCCCGCGTGTAGCAACGAAGACCCAACGCAGCCAAAAATAAAAATAAATTTATCGAAAAACAAAACAGAAATCCAACATATGAACATATCGTTTCCTTGAGATGTTTTAGTTTCTCCTAAATGTGGAATATACTTTTAAAAAATTGATGAGAAATCCATTTAATACAGGTCTCTAAACATTTGGGATTCTATCCCCAAGTGGAATTCTATCTCCAAATAGAAATCCATCCTCCAAAAAATTCTGACATCACTCTTACTCCTCTTTCTCTCACAGTCCACATCCAATTCATTAGCGACTCTTGATGGTTCTATTATCCGATTATATTCAGGACTGAACACTAATGCCTTCACCATTACCACAATGGTCCAAAGCCACCATCCTTTTTTGCTTGGATCATAACAAAAACTTCTAACACAACTCCTGACTTCAGCCCTTGCCAGGCCCCTTCCTTCAACAGTCTGTTTTCAGCACAGCAGCCAGACTAAAACAAAAAACAGATCCAGTCAAAAACCTCCAACAGCCTTTCCCTTTTACTCAGATCAAAAGTCCAAGTCCTTAGTGATTACAATTAACACCTTAAACTTACAACAATCTAGTTTAACTTTTAACAACCTATGTAACAACTAAGAAATGGCTTTAAAAGAAATTTGTAAAGAAATAAGGGAATAAAATGGTGCGCTACAAAATTCAACTAAATACAAAACCTGGCAGTAATGGAGAAACTGAGGGACAAAAACCCGTAAGCTATAGAAATCAAATAACATCAATGGACACTGTCAAAAGACTGAAAAGACAACCACAAAAGAGGGAAAATGTTTGCAAATCATATACCTGATAAGGGGTAAATATCCAGAATACATATAAAACGCCTGCAACTCAACAAGAAGACAAACAATCCTGTTAAAAATTGGGCAAACGACTTGAATAGACATTTCTCCAAAGATATACAAATGGCCAAAAGTACATGAAAAGATGCTCAACATCACTAATAATTAGGGAACTGCTAAGCAAAACCATAATGGAGGGACATCCCAAAGCAGGGGGCCTGGGTTCGATCCCTGGTCGGGGAGCTAGATCCCTCACGCAAGCCGCAATTAAGAAGTTCACATGCCACAACTAAAAGATCCTGCCTGCCACAACGAAGACCCGGTGCAGCCAAAATGAATGAATGAATGAATGAATAAATAAATAAATATTTAAAAAAAGAAAAAAACCACAATGGATACCACTTCAGAACTACTAGGATGGCTGTAATTTTTAAAAATGGAAAATGTTAAGTGTAGATGAGGATATAGAGAAATTGGAACCCTTACACATTGCTGGTGAGAAAGTAAAATGGTGGTTACTATGGAAAATAGTTTGTATGACAGTTCCTTACAAAGTCAAACATCATATTAGAATACGATCAACAATTCCACTTCTCAGTACATACCCTAAAAAAGTGACAACAGGGATACCAATGTCCACAGCAACATTATTCACAATAGTGGAAATAACCCAAGTTCATCAACAGATGAATGCATATACTACAAAATGTAGTATATACATATGATGGAAAATTATTCAACCATAAAAACAATGAAGTACTGATATATGCTATAGCATGGATGAACCTTGAAAACTCTGTGCTAAGCCAGCTACAGAAGGGCAAATATTGTATGATTCCACTTATGTGAGCACCTGCAATAGGCAAACTCACAGAGACAAAAAATAATAGACTAGAGGTTACCAGGGGCTGGGGGAGGAAGGACGGGAAGTTACTGCTTAATATGTACAGAGTCTTAGTTTGGGGTGATGAAAAGACTTTGGAAACAGATGGTGGTTAGGGATGTACAACACTGTGAATGCACTTAATGTCACTGAATTGTATACTTAAAAATTAAAATAGCAAACTTTTTGTTTTACATATTTTAACCACTCTCCTTCCTTCCTTCCTTCCTTTATATTTTTAAAAAATTATTTTTTTGGCTGTGCTGCACAGCTTGCGGGATCTTAGTTCCCCGACCAGGGATTGATCCCATGCCCCCTGCAGTGGAAGCACAGAGAACTAACCGCTGGACCACCAGGGAATTCCCTAACCACTTCTGTTAAAAGTCAAAGGTTTTACAATCACATTAAAACCTCCAAAATCCTTTAAAGGGCCTACAGAGTCACCAGGACCTGATGTCTCATTATCTCTCGGATCTCATCTCCAACCACTTTCCCTCTGGCTTTTTCCACACTCACACCTCCTTGATGTTCCTTGAACACACACGGGCACAGTCAGAACCTTTACATCTGCTGATCCTGATCCATCTGTCTGAAATGGACTTCCCCCTCACCTTTAGGTCTTTGCTCAAATATCACCCTTTCAGTAAGGGCTCCCCTGACTATTCTGTTCAAAACTCAGCCCCTCCCCCAACATGTCCTATCCCTCTTCTCCACTTTATTTTCCTCCACTGCACTTTATCTGGGGGGTGTGTGTGTATATAAATCACAAATTTATTGTCATTCTCCTCCTTTAGAATGTAAACACCATAATGGCAGGGGTTTTGTCTATTTTGTTCAATGCTGTGTCCCTAAGAGTGCCAGGCACATAGTAAGCAGTCAATAAATCACTGTTGAGTGAACAAAGAGTGAATTATTCTGATCACTAATATAAGACTATTGATCGGGCTTCCCTGGTTGGCACAGTGGTTGAGAGTCCGCCTGCCGATGCAGGGGACACGGGTTCGTGCCCCGGTCCGGGAAGATCCCACATGCCGCGCAGCGGCTGGGCCCGTGAGCCATGGCCGCTGAGCCTGCACGTCCGGAGCCTGTGCTCCGCAACGGGAGAGGCCACAACAGTGAGAGGCCCGTGTACCGCAAAAAAAAAAAAAAAAAAAAGACTATTGATCAACTATTAAGACATGCCACTTCTTAAAACTTCCTCAAAATTGGAGAGGGCTCTAATTTTACTCTAAAGTCTGTTCTACAATTAAAGGCCTGCTACTTTATTACTGACTTTTTTCTTTTGCTATGTTTAATTTAGCTTTTGCCACTCCATCATTTTTTTTATAGTATCTCTCAAATATTTTTAACAGCATTACTGAAATTATCATTTACAAACAATTCACCCATCTTAAGTGTACAACTCAATGGCTTTTAATAAATTTATCCAGTTATGCAACTTTTACCACAATCCAGTTTTAGAGTATTTCTATCAGCCCAAACATTCCCTCAAATCCGTTTGCAGTCAATCCCCACTCCAACTTCCAACCCAAGGCAAACACGAATTTATCTCTTTAGTTTTATCTTTTCTAGAAATTTCATACAAATGGAATAATTCAACATTAGTCTTACGTATCTGGCTTCATTCATTGAGCACATTTTTGAGGTTCATCCATGTCATTATATGTATCAGTTATTCATTTTTTAGAAAAAAATACTGAGCAGTATCCCAACCTTATCATATTTTAAGCACTGCCTTATTCTCTTGCAGCACAGTGTTCGAGATTCATCTTCTATTCTTCCTGACCCAGCCCTGGAATCAACCATTTCTCCATGTAGCCCTGGTTCTTTTAATTTAATCAGTGAGTTTTTATTTCTTTTTTTTTTTCATTTATACAAGTACTAATTGGTCCTTTTAAAAATCTGTTTGGCTATTCTTTAAAGGGCATTAGGATACAGGCTAAGCTGCTGTAACAAAGAGATTCTAAAATATAGTGGCTTAAATAAGATAGGTTATTTCCTTCTCACGTAATAGACTAGAAATAAGCCGTGTATAGCTGGACGGGCAGCTCCATACACACTACAATCTCTGTGTCCAGATTCTGCTGACTTGAGTTTTCGTCAGCTATCAGTACACAAGAGGGACATAGGCAGGGGGTCACGCACAGGCATTCCTTCTTAAGGCAAGACATAGAAGGGCCACACATGACTTCTGTTCATAATCAATTGCCAAAACTTAGCCTTAGCCATATCAACCTTCAAGGAAAGTTAGTGAATAGTTTCCAGCTTGGCAGCTATAAGCCATATATATTCATCTATAAACTAGGAAATCTTTGTGGATAACTAGCACAAGAGGCTCTGTGCCAATTAGAACCACTTCAAATTAAATTCTCCACTTGAGGTTTTGTCCTACATAAGTAACATAACTTAGGACCACCAACTTATGAAGACTCACTCCTGGTTACAAAATCTCAGGGGAGATGTTTTTGCCTCTCTACCAGGCAACCAGGTTGAGATAGGCAAGTTTTGACCCTCTAAGGCATGCTACCTCAGGCTAGCTGAGCAAGGCATTTAATTTTTTTCCCATTTCATTCAGGATTTCAATTGTTTCAATTGACAGGATCAGTCAGGATCATTCCACCATATTAAAAACAATATTTACTGCCTACTCTTTTAAACTGTGCAAGATGGTAATAATTCATTGAACTATCACAGATCAAAAACCAAAAAAAAGGTTACAAAGTAGCTTTAAGCTTTTATCCTTATAATGGTTACAAAATGTAGCATTTCAAAATCTACAACTTAAAATCATTAACTACCTTCTAAAACAACAGAAATAACTCAGTGTCAAGTTTCCAAAATGACCCATTATATACAACACCATCCTCTAATTATCAACGCATATTTGGATAGTTTTATATTGCACCAACACTTGTTTCATTAGAAATTTTTTCCAGAATTTTCACTATCTAAATTTATCAGTATCTTTTCTTCTCCACAAGTCATTACTTCCTTCAAAGTAAAAGCATATGTTAAGTAAAAGAATATACAAGGGGCTTCCCTGGTGGTGCAGTGGTTGAGAGTCCGCCTGCCAATGCAGGGGACACAGGTTCCATCCCTGG
>NW_020172293.1:4564109-4647975 GCF_003031525.2 Neophocaena asiaeorientalis asiaeorientalis | reverse complement strand
AAAAAAAAAAAAAAAAAAAAAAAAAAAAAAAAGAATATACAAGGAGCTCAATAAAATTATATTCTCGAAAAAACTAAGATAAAGTATTAGCTAACATTTATGAAGCAGTGTGTTCTATATGTATCATAATACTGAAACCTCACAACCACCTGATAAGGTAAGGGCTGCTTATCTCACAGATGAGAAAACTAAGATTTAGAGACTTTATGCTACTTACCCGAGATCATACAATTAGTTAAGTATTAGAGCAACGCAACTCTGAGCTCTTAGCCACTATGCTTTAAAATAAATGTTTTCCCCACACTTGAAACTCTAAATTCAGGGTGAATCTTAAAATTGTTGGTGTATTACAGTTGCTGTTGTAGCAATTCTAAGTGACAATAATGTGGCAACTGTCACTCCCTGAGTGCATGCAAACCTACAAAGTACCAGTACCAAGATGTGCAGAATTTGAGTTGGAAGAAAATCCTAGAAATGATCTCGGAACACTCCTTTTAATTCCTACGAAGCAAGCAACTGTGAGGAGAGGGCGGGGTGGGGAAAATCGGACACACTTAGCAGCGTTCCCAAAGTGGATATCAAAAGGAGGTTCACTCCACGTAAGTGCAAAGCTGGCTTAAGAGCTCAGCACCAAGGGTTCCTGATTCTTTGTCAGAACTGCTGCACAGAGGAAGACTTCGTGTGAAAAAACTGAACATCAGTGACTGAGTCAAAAAGTGATTCTGAATGTAAAGAACTTTAAAAAATCCCTTAACCAACTTATTTCACATGTATTTTCCATTTTCAGGTATGTGTAAGAATTATAAACAATAAAATCTATGTCTTACTAATTCTGACAGAGTTCTTTTGATAAACATGAAAATTCTAAATGGTAAAAAGCTTTGACAGTATGCTTTCCTTGTAAGTAGTATATAAAATAATGGTACATGATTGTACCATTATTGCTATGTACCATTAATGCTATGATAGCAAAACCAGTGCTTACTATATAATTCACGATAGGACATCTTAATATTGAGCTTCATATGTAACATCAATAAAATCATGCCCCCTTCCACCCAACCTCATCTTTTGACCAGGAACTTATGCATTATGGAGGGTAAAAATCTGATGTTAAACCCAGATCATATAGCATTGGCACTTTCCCAGTTTTTTCTGATTCATAAAGTATAATGTTCTCTGATGAGTTTTGAATTTACACGATTCCTGGTTTTCTTTATGTTAACCTATATATAACTTGCAAGGCTGGGGAAACAACTAAAAATATTTTAGGCATTTAAATTACTTTCTTAAATTATCCTTGTTATCATGAATATTCTTAACAATCTCATTGATTTCTATTAGCTGTTTTTTTTTCTACTCAGCATTTTGATGTTTCTAAGTTTTCTTTTTTTTGTTGTTGCGGTACGCGGGCCTCTCACTGTTGTGGCCTCTCCCGTTGCGGAGCACAGGCTCCAGACGCGCAGGCTCAGCGGCCATGGCTCACGGGCCCAGCCGCTCCGCTGCATCTTCCCGGACGGGGGGCACGAACCCGTGTCCCCTGCATCGGCAGGCGGACTCTCAACCACTGCGCCACCAGGGAAGCCCCTCTAAGTTTTCTTGATCGGGCAGATTTATTACAAAGTAAAAAACAATGCAATTCAGAGTTATATTAATGTGATTTCGTACTGTGAAATAAAAATGGAATGAACACTATGAATAGGTAAATTCTCTTTTTTATGGCCTTCCACTTTTTATTCTGAAAGAGAAGTTATCTAATTAATGGTCTCTTTTTCCTTTTATACTAAGTTGTTTAAAGGAGGTTAGGAGAAAACAAAAAATTGCATGTTTCTCTATAGGTATTAAAATGTTTTTTTTAAAAAACGGAAAAAATGCAGAAACAGGACTAGAAACAGAAAGCAAATAGGAGCAGGAAATTCTCAGTTATAAGATAAACTAATAAACATTTTTAAATGAAGGATTTGAAATTTATCAAGAGGGGAGAAAGTACTTGCAATCCTATTCAAATATTTGTTCCTGTCCTTCCATATGGAATGTTTTCCTTTGTAAATCCTGACAAACTCCTTCCTGTGTCAGCATCTCTATCTAAAGTTGACAGACCAAAGATGTATTTTTAAACATGGACCACAACAGAATTTGGAGTTGATTTGATTTCTGCTGTGCTACCTCTACAAAAAAAAATTCCTAAAATTATTTACTCAGGGATAGTTAGTATGGTCACTGATTATGGTAGGAATAAAAGATAAAATTATCAGCCTAAGAGTTTGGAATCTTATCCTAAATATTTTGAGATTTTTTTCTGCTCACACCCTAATTTTTTTCTATAGTGCTAATCTCGCATATATATTTTACATCACAATAAAGTTCTGAAATATAGCTTCTAAACTTTTATTCCAAACTAATTAGAGTATTTTAGTTTATCCTGATATGACTCTGGCCACAGAAGTATATATAATAGCTGTCTAAACATACATGTGGCATAATGCCTTTAATTTTATAATTTGTTTAGAGATATTTAGAAAAAAATGACTGCTAATGAATGTTTTCCTTTAAACATTAGATTTGGCTCAACAACTCAATAATAACTAGGAATGAAATAATTTATTTGGGTATCTTTTATTTATGTCAAACAATGAATTGTTTATCTTAACAACGTATTTCATCTTTAGAAGCTAAAATCATTTTGAAGAGTCATATCTTGTCCTTCTCTTTGCTATATATTTATAAGGACTAATTTAAGAGAAATTTTTAAGGGTTACGAGAATTCAAAAGAAAAGGACATCTGGAAACAGAATGTGAACTTTTAAATAGGAAATACTGGCTTAGAAAAAATTGATATTAGAGAAACATAACACAGAGTCATTTTTAAAGCTTCTTGCTTTGAGAAACATAAGATATGCTGTACTTTTTAAAAGACGTGTCATAATTGATTTCTGTTCTTATCAGAAACTCCTCTAAAACTTATTTGGAAAATATTTTGAACTGAGGGTTTGACATCATTATTCAAATTACATTTATTGAAAGTAAACATTAAAACTAAAGAGCAAATGGCACAAATAAAAATATATAGCATTTAAAAAACTCAATAATTTACAGAACTTTAGAATATTAGAGCAACCTGGAGGGTATTATAAGCTGCATAGAGTAACTGGAGCATACTGAAAGACGAGACAGCATGACTAAATATATCATGTAAACAGATTTCAAATACAAAATAAAATGTTCTTAGAAAAATTTTCAGGAGTTGAATACTATAATTTAAGCTCATCATCTCCCCCTTTTTCCTTTATCTTCCTTATTAATATATTAATACATCTGCATAAAATTAAGAACTCCACTCTACTGTAGTTGTTTACTGATATGGAATGTGACCTAATCTTTATTTTGCTTTCAAGGAGACTTTTTAAAATATAATATAAATTAATTACTGGAAAAACAAGTTTTAAGACAAGGATATATAAAATATAACCACAAATTTTGTCATTATTAGATTCAACAGGCACAAAATTTCTGTCAAATTGCTATAAAAATGTCTAAATGCTTATTCTCAATGTCTGTGTTTATCTCATTGCAAACAAGTAACAATTTACAAACCAGCACCAGTCCACAGACCACACTTTGAGTAGCACTGTCTCAGAAACAAGAAAGAAGGTAACAATAAGAAATTAATTTGGAATTAGTGACTAAAGCTTTAAGTTCTAAGTATTCCATAAATTTGCTGTTTAACAGTACACATTTAAATCTAAAAGAATGCATTGAATATAATTTTCTTAAAAATTAAGCAGCAGCTTTATCACATTTGAAGCCAAGTGCTGAGTTTGAATGATGTTTGAGCATGTAATTAATTTAAATGAGGAAAAATATGAAGTCTTGAAAATAAATGAAACTATAAATTAATCTAATCTGTTTCTCTCAAGAGTAACATTGGGTTGTCCAAGCAGTCCTATAAACAATTCCCACTTGTCCAGTATAAAACTCTAAATGCTCTAAATGAGCGCTCAGGAGGCTACTGCCATGGGCAGCATCAAATGGACTGATGATCACCGACTGGTTTTAATCCAGAACTACTTCTACCCTGACTCTACTACTTGAGAATAGTTGCTGGTATATTTCATGCTCTACACCAAGAAAACAGAAGTAGGGCAATTTCAGGTTAAAAACAGAACCAGATCACCTAAATAGCATGATACACTCTAGTAAAAAGTCTTTATTAAAAAAATAAAAGAAAAGAAAAAGAAAGAAAGCTGAAAGGCTCTTCAAAATATAACCCCATTTTTCAAATCAGCTTCCAACTTTGTTTACAGCTTTACAAACCACATACTTAAGTGAAGTAATACTAAAAACTAGCAATTTATGGAATAAGCCTTAGGAAGTAATAAACCCAGAAGTGATACTTGCGTGTGTTGTTGTTGCTGCTTGTGTTATCGGCTGTGTGTTCCCGTTTCTCAATTCTCTAAAAATTGAGTCGTGTTATTGGCCGTGTGTTCCAGTCTCTCAACTCTCTAAAGATCAAAACTCCCATAACAAAGAATTATGTTGCTTCCATTATTGAACTGTCCTAATGAAAGAAGTACAGTCTTTCCTATGTGACTCTTGAAGGCACCAATGAATAAAACCAACAGGTATCAGGTTAAAAAAATTTTTTTTTTTTTTTTTTTTTTGCGGTACACTGGCCTCTCCCGTTGCGGAGCGCAGGCTCCGGACGCGCAGGCTCAGTGGCCATGGCTCACGGGCCCAGCCGCTCCGCGGCATGTGGGATCTTCCCGGACCGGTGCACGAACCCGCGTCCCCTGCATCGGCAGGCGGACTCTCAACCACTGCGCCACCAGGGAAGCCCCAGGTTAAAATTTAATAACCAACACTAACAACAAAAAAGACTGTCTAGAAAGAAAGTGACAATATCTTTATTACCCGAGAAAATCAAACAGAAAGTAGATAAGTAATAACAATTAAACTAAAATTATTTTCTAATGTTCTGCTCAATACTAAGATCATTATCAGTCCACAGTGGTCCTCACAAAGTGATGAAATACGTCCTAGCACTTGACTAGAACTCTTCTTCTACAACAGAAGGAATAGGCATGATAGACAGAATTTTGCTGAAATGAATCTAAATCCACACCCTGAGGGATATCAGTATTCCTCAAATATGCGTTTTACCCGAAGTTACTCACATTGGGTAAGAGAACTGTGTTTCAAAACAAATTTGAGATAAACCTGAACGTAATACAATGTAGCATGGTTAACAAAATTACATTTAGTAGCAATTACTTACTAAGGTCATATAGTTTTACGTTCACTACTTTAAAAAGTGCTGGCAAAGATTGTGGAGATGAAGGTTTCTCTAGTTTGAAATATGATTTGCAAGAATAGCAATTTACCAACTAGATGGGTCTGAACACTTTTATTTTTAGTGATAAGGAAGTTATGCTCAACTTCACTACTTAAAATGAAAATTAAAATAAGATGGAATTTTTCACCCTTAAGAATATAGAAAATGTAAAAATCTGACTAGACTATCAAATACTGATTAGGGTCTATGGAGTGTAAATTAATGTAGACAGTATGGAAAGTAATTTGGCTGTATCTAACAAAATTCAAAATATTATGTAGCCCACGATCCAGTTAATCCACTTCTGGGTATATAATCCAAAACAGACTGAGATACACCATACAAAATATATATTTGAGACCTGCAGTAGGGAATACATTTTATATAACTGTGTTCTGAGTTGTGATATATGTCTCATGAAAAAAGAAGTGCCCTTTATGCTGACACTTTCTATTACATTCTATTCTTTTTCAAAATGCAGATTCCAACCTACTAAACTGATTTCACTACCTGCTGTTTGGAAAACACTGCCCTAAAAAACTGTAGCAATATGTGCAAGACATCATCTGTAAAGGTGTTCACTGTGGCATTGTTTAAAATAGAGAAGAAACTGGACACAACTTATATATCCATCGTGTCACACAACCGCATAATTTAAATACAAAATGCAATGTAATATTATGAAAAAGTTGTTTAAATTAGATCTCTGTAATATGTATATATCTTTAAAATATAATGTAGGGACTTCCCTGTGGCGCAGTGGTTAAGAATCCACCTGCCAATGCAGGGGACACTGGTTCCAGCCCTGGTCTGGGAATATCCCACATGCCTTGGAGCAACTAAGCCCGTGTGCCACAACTACTGAGCCTGTGCTCTAGAGCCCACGAGCCACAACTACTGAGCCTACATGCCACAACTACTGAAGCCCGTGCTCCTAGAGCCCGTGTTCCACAACAAGAGAAGCCACTTCAGTGAGAAGCCCGTGCACCACAACGAAGAGTAGCCCCCGCTCACCACAACTAGAGAAAGACTGCGTGAAGCAACAAAGACCCAACACAGCCAAAAATAAATAAATAAATGAAAAATACATATATATAATGTAGAGTGAAAGAAAAGCAACAAGCAGAACAATATTTCCAGAATTTTATCATTTCTGCAGATTTCCAGCATATTATGATTATGAATAGGTATACATACAAATATAAAATTACTAAAATGGCTTAGAAGTGTATATATACTAATATATTAACTCACAGCCGGATGGGGGGTTCTCAGACGATAGTGTCTGGCTAGAGAGGCCTTTAGCTATATATATAATGTTTAAATTTTTAAAGAATATTTAAATGTTATTTGAAAAAAGACAGAAAAGTTGCAGCAAGTTTTGAGATAGCAATTGGAGTAGAATGAATGAATGGGAGTTGGGGTGAGAAAGAATGAGGTACAGATGAGCAGAACCAGGTGTACATACACCCATACAGTTAAATCAATGAATGAGAGAAAAAAGCTGGAAAAAAAATAATAAAACCCACGAAAAGCATAAGGACTGAGGAAAGATTAGAGAGGCATGTAGCAACAGCTTGGGGGGAGGGGAGGGAAGCATGAAGTGGGCAGAAAAGCCAGGAAGAAAAGGCCTAACAACTGGTAAACTGATCCATTCCTTATTGGTGGTTCAACTGCATAAAGGGGGGCAGCTTAGTGAGAAAGTACTTAGCAGCTATGTTTACACAGACAACAGAAAGTGCCACTAGAGTGGCAAATTGAACTGTGCAAGGCCAATTAACCCTTTCACCTTAGCGTTTTATACTAGCTACCTTACTTACTGTGCCTCTGTTAGATCTACACTGATATGTGTTAGGACCAAATGCAATTATAAATCATTGTTACATGTATTGATGAATTCTTCAAATTCCATGAAGCACATCCATTTTATTTATTTAGTATTCTGAATACCTTCCTCGCTACTCATCTGGATTTAATCAAGGAACACTTTCAAAGGAAGAGTGGTTATCCAGAAATTCAAACTACACATGTCCTTTATTAAACTATGAATTGACTACTACTCAAGTTTTTCAGCCTAAATGATTTTTTGTTTTTTTTTTTAGGTTAGGTTCACTTCAAATTTCTTCTAGACAAATTAGGGGGAAATTAGGAAAAGAGTAACATATTTAAGTGGGCAAAAATGTAATCCTAATATGCACTGAAGAGGTTTGTAAATCAACCAGCTGCTGCATAAGCAATTGTATCTAATTATAATTTACTACTATAAAGGAAACTTTGTATCTTGAAGGGCTATATAAGATTTCTTTTAAAGATAATAACAGGTTTATCACTGGAAACTGTATTCATCTTCCTGATTCCAAAATACAGCCATGTATCGTCTTTAAATTATATTTGAGAGCAAGGATCGTACCTTCCACACAGTCTATAAAACCTAGAAAAGTATCATATACTAGGCATGCAAATATTTGGTAATGACCAATGTTGTAAAATGTTTGGCATATGTGAAAGGCGTTGCTCCTATGAGCTAAGAGGGCCAATAATAAAAGAATATAGTTGTTCAATAGTAAGTTCAGACAGTCTACATAAATATTTATTCGTTAATCCTAACACTCTCTTTTCCCTACTACCTACTAGGTAGTACCTACTACCCTATTGGTACCCTGAAGGTACCAATATCATCCCACTATCAGCTAAAATTCCATGCCAAATCTTCCCCTAGCCATGTTATTTATCAGAGTCTTAAGAGCAGTAATTTTTAAAATGCTAATTGAATACTGGGAAAATGCCAACAGACAGTTTTGAAGTGGGGTTTAAAGGAATACACACTGTATTTCTTAACCCAACGAAGATCAATACCTGTCTGAAAAGGTTACACTTGCTTTGGGGAGCAAGGGACTTTTTCTAGTTGTGGCTTTTCTCAGTCCTTCTCAATGGGTAACAAAAGGCAAAGGAGCTGGCGAATTCAACCCTCATCTAGCTACAGAGGCTGTTTACTGACTTCTATGGCTATGTTAAAAATCAGTGGAGGAAGAGAAGGCTAGCAGCCTTTGCCTTTCTCTAAGTCTTTTCTTGAATGCAGGCCACCCACCAAGTTCCCCTACTTCTCTTTTCTTCCATAACAGCACCAACACAGCCACTGCAAAAGCAACGCATCAAGACAAGCAGCATCAGTGAGGAGGAAATGGGGCCAATGGTAAGGGACAGAAGAAAGGAGCAGTGATGACTCCAAATCTGGTCTCATGAATGAGTCGGGCACATGATGCTTCTTTGTAGGTAGGAAGAGAATATGGTGAACACTCACACAGCTGGCCTCCAGCTCCCTTGACATATTCTCACACTCACAAATGCAAGTCATAGTACTTAGTACTTCAATGCCAGACAAGATTCAAGATTTTATCTTAGTGATTTTCTTAAAAAGAAAACTACCAAATGTAAAAAATGAATAATAGACTATGCCAAGTAAACATTATTTAGCTTAAAGCTGCAGTATAGTCTAATTAATTAATTTACAAAGCTCGGTTTCTCTAAAGCAACTATTATCAGGTTTTCTTCAGGAATTCACTTCCTTGTTTTATAAACACAAACTATAATATGAATTAAAATAAAATTCAGAATGAGAAATGGTTTCCAAAAGTAGTAATTATTAATTTAATCCAAGCAATTATTTGTGTGATTTGAAGAAGTACAGATATCTCTTCCTATTTCTCTTCGGAACGCTAGTCTCTGGAGCCAATTTTAGACTTGAGTTTAGAATTGATCCCCAGTGCAGGGGACCAAAATACACACACCCAGGAGACGACAGTCAGCTACCATGATTTTTTCACATTAAATAAAGCAAATACATCTTAATACATCCAAAAGAACATTTAAGTCAAGCTTTTGTTCTAGTGCTGACCCTACATACGATCCTTGTATCACTCTGGATCTCCACTTCCCCACCTGGATAATAAGGGTTGATAATCAGTCTTTTCTCTATTTTGGAAAGCTGACAAGATTGTCTAATATAAAAATTCTTTGAAAAGTCAACAGGAAAGTAATAAATCAATGAAGAAAATACTTTTCAAAGTGACATGGGAATAAAATCCATGCCCAAGTTATTTTTCTACATTCTGTACATCAAGCCAACATTTAGATAATATATAACTACAAAAGCCCTTTTTTTAAAATGAGGGTGCCTAGTTTCTAAATAGGAACATTTAGATTATTTTGTAAGTTAGATAAACTTCAATAGTTTTCTTTCTAAAGCTCTTCTACTTCAAGTCTTTCCACACCTTTCTCTTTCCTCCTCAACCAAATATATAGAGATTTTTCTTGATTAACTCTTTAACAGGTAATACAATAGTCAAGAAGACTAAAGAATACAAAATATAAAAGGCCACTAGCCACCTAGAAGCATATCTCCACTAAGAGAGGGCAATTTCAACAGGGAGGGAGGGAAGAAGAAAGGGAGAGAAATACAACAGGCAAACTCTACAAGAGTTTCCATTTTTTTTTTTTTTTTTTTTTTTTGTCTGCACCGTGCAGCATGTGGGATCTTAGTTCCCTGACCAGAGATTGAACCCACATCCCTTTCCATGGAAGCATGGAGTCTTAACCACTGGACCGCCAGGGAAGTCCCTCCATTACTTCTTGAAACAAGATTTCGTAGTACTCACATATTGATATAGTATTTTATAGAATTCAGAAAGTCTCTCAGTAAAGTGGGAAAGTCAATTAGCAAGTGAAAGCTTTGGCTCAGAACCTGGTCAGACCGGGGTCAGCAACTTCTTAAGCTTGAAATGTGTTCAGCCAAACTAGGCAATGCCAGAGCACAGGCAGGCCTACTGTTTACAGGCATCACAGAGCAGTCCATCAGCTGATTATATTTTGTCTTGCAATGAAACCAAATTACCTCCTGTCTATAAGCGGCAGGAATTATATTATATTCTTCTTTCAAAGATTCCATAAAACCTAGCACAGTGCCAGGGACTAAGAGAATAGATGGAGGAATAGAAAGAGGCATAGAAAAAAAGGGAAAAGAATTTAAAAGACTGTGGAAACATACATAAAACCACTACCCAAAAGCACCTCTCCAAAACCCAAGAATCCAGAGACTAAAGTACTACATACATCACACAAGCCCATCTTCTATTCAAAGACTAGAAGATATGCTTGTACAATGTTATCAGAAACATCTAAGGCTATAAGAAAAGGCAAATAGCACCTCTGGTTAAACACTGTCATTGAAGTGCACACATATTAGCAATCAATTATTCAGTTTATTGCAGGTTAATTAATTACTGCTATGACATGTGCTTCTTTAACTTGAACTACCTTATTATGTGATTAGTAAATAGTGGTATGATGTCCTTATAATGCAGAAGTTGTGTTAGCCCAATTTGATCTTTTCCCAGCTCATTCATTTTTTTAAAATGACTGGAGACAAGCTTTCTTGCAATTAAAGACAAAGCCTTAGCTCTTTCTGAAGAACTTAAAAAAATAAAAAAATTTTAGAAAGCTAAAAATTCACAGAAATGCCTTCCTTTAATGTAAGTAGTACCTGGTTTAGTGGCTCTGAGAACATCTATGGTTTCTACTATGTAAAGCTATCTGATGAAACTGTGAGTATAGTTGAAGAAGTATATTTCCTCCATTTTTAAACTTGTATATCAGTGAAAAGTGTTCTGCTCTGGATCATATTTTGAATTTTTATTCAAATGACCTAAAAAACCTATATCTCAAATAAAGGAGCATGAACAGAAGAGTTTGAAGGGTTCTAAGAACTGACTGACTATGAGGCTAGGTACAAATGCCAGTGGGAGATTGTTTCTTAAGTATTCTTTGCTTTTGTTAGTGTTTATAAAGTTCCATAGATTTTGAGGGCTCTACTCAATCCTATTTCTCCTAAAAATCTGTTATTTTCACAGTGTGATTTTGCAGAACAAGGAGTCAAATATGGTATTGTAGCAGAAATAGCTGTTATTGGATCTGGTCCACCTGGATAAAGTAGAAAATAATGGAAAGCAAATAAAAGGACAGAATTCCAGTGAAGGGGATATCCTCATTTGCTTCTCTGAGGATGTCTCCATGGCTTACTGATACAACCTTCTCAAGACAGCCAGACTAAGGCATAATGGATAAAAGGACTATCAATCTTCTCTTGCTTACCTACTACTCTGAGCAAAGTTTGTCATAGGCCTCCAGCTCCTTCACTGTTTTTGATAATAATCAAAACTTCCTTCTCCCACAGCTTTTTATTTTTGTTATTCTGAATTTATATTTTGTCTAATTCCCCAGTTTACCTTTCTCAGAATCAAAACACAACAGATTTATGGGATTAGAAAGTCCTTAGGTTATACAGTCTAACCTCACTAAGTGAGGAATCCCTTCTATATTGTTAGTTACGAATACCTATTGACCATCATGCTAAACACTGTGCTAATTGTTAAAGAAATGGCAGTAAACAACAAAACAAAGACACAAAATCCAGATACTGAGCAAACCATATGCATACATATATTTCCTAGTTCTGTCCATCGAGAAATACTAGATGCAAGGGCACCACAAAAGCAACAAGCACACTTAGTGTCCATATTTTGGTTTCTAAATATTATTCTTCAATGAAAAGAACCTGAGCTCCTTGGGGAAATGACCGATTCCAGCGCTGGGGCAGTGAAAGTGAAAGATAAGTCTGGAACATCTTACGGTGCCAGAAAATAAGTGCCCTGAAAAACAACAGGAGTAAGACAAAAGGCACAGGATCCTCCTATGTGAAGGAGTTCTTAATGGCCAAATGTAGTATAATATGAGCAAAAAAATAATGATAGTAATGGAGCATAACCCATAGATTAAAATAAATATTCATACTGATAGAAGTAACTGACCAAACAGTGAGAAGGGCTATCTCTTCCTTACAGTACAGAAAGAATAATGGAAATAGAAAAATCACCATTTGGTAAGTACCATGGTAATGTTGGCTACAGGCAAGAATCATCGACAGATGCTAAAATTACTGGGCAAAAGAATGATGAGAAATAAACGGGGTCCCCTGGTGGCGCAGTGGTTAAGAATCCGCCTGCCAACGCAGGGGACATGGGTTCAATCCCTGGTCTGGGAAGATCCCACATGCGGTGGAGCAATGAAGCCCGTGCGCCCCAACTACTGAGCCCGCGTGCCACAACTCCTGAAGCCTGTGGGCCTAGAGCCCGTGCTCCACAACAAGAGAAGCCACCGCAATGAGAAGTCCCCGCTCACTGCAACTAGAGAAAGCCCGTGCGCAGCAACAAAGACCCAGTGCAGCCAAAAATAAATAAAATAAATAAATTTATTTTTTAAAAAGAAATAAGATATTTGCATAATCTTAAAGTATTTTCCCACATGAAAAATGACAAACGGAAAACAGTAGCTTTACAATGAAAAAATTTGGCATACACTTAACCAAGTAATCAAAGTTAAGCTCAGCGGCAATGTGATACATCAATATCGTGTGCCTGGTGACATGATACACTGAAAAGGGCACAGCATCAGGTCTACGGTATTCATGCAAAACATGTATAACCTGAATTTAATGATGAGAAAACATGAGACAAACCCAAATTGAGGGACATTCTAAAATATAACTATCTAATACTCTTGAAAAGTGTCAAGGTCAAGAATGACAAAGACTAAGGAACTGTCCCAGAGTAGAGGACATCAATGAGATAAGAACTAAATGTATGATTCAGGACTAGAAAAAAGATGCTAGTAGGACAGCTGATAAAATTTGAATAAGATCTGTAGGTCATACTGGAGAACAGACTTGAGGATATGGGGAGGGGGAAGGGTGAGCTTTGACAGGGCGAGAGTCATGGACATATACACTCTAACAAATGTAGTAAGGTAGATAGCTAGGGGGAAGCAGCCGCAAGGCACAGGGATATTAGCTCCGTGCTTTGTGACAGCCTGGAGGGGTGGGATAGGGAGAGTGGGAGGGAGGGAGACGCAAGAGGGAAGACATATGGGAACATATGTATATGTATAACTGATTCACTTTGTTATAAAGCAGAAACTAACACACCATTGTAAAGCAATTATACCCCAATAAAGATGTTTAAAAAAAAAAAAAAGATCTGTAGGTCAGTTAATAGTACTGAATCAATCTTAATTTCCTGATTTTGATCATTTTATTAAGGTTATGTAAGACATTTGGGAAAACTAGGAGAAGAGTATAAAGGAACTCTTTGCATTACTTTTGCCACTTTTTTGTTAAATCTGAAATTATTCCAAAATGAAAGATAAGTAAAAAGTCAAAAAATATATTTCTTAATTCTAATATTCAAAGTCAGTGATCATACACCCCCTTAGCCTTTCTTTTTCACATTTAATATGTTCTGCATTGGACAAGATTCCCAGAACCCCTACTATACTTACAGCTCCCCTTTTAAAACACTCCATTTGTTACCAGGAATGTACATAATCAGTTACAGATTGCCTTATATTTCTCACTTCATACAATCAAGTCACTATATGTATGTTAATGCAACCTAGAGCTGGTTTTTAAAAGCAGATGCATCATACAGTTGGCGTAATTCAGTTTGTGATCAACTAAAACTTGAGCGTTTACTAAGGTCAAATTAGATCTTCCCATTTTATACTTGTGGCAAGTGATTTTTTTCAGCAAAATGTGGAATTACCTTTTTCTGTGATTATTTCCACCCTTCTGGTTTCTGCTCACATTTTACACAGGTAAGGGTACCAGTTAGATTATTTTGAATTACAATTCTATCACTCACTTGCCGTGTATTGAATACATACCATTTGCAGTGTACTATGAATTAAGAGTATATAAAAAATTTGCCATGGAGTGGTCATATCTGATTGGAAGGGTAGGGAAAATAGTAATAAAGAGATTAAATTTAGGCTAGAACTTTAAGAATAGGCAGCATTTGAATAGTAAGAAATAATACAGAATAATGGTTATGATCTTTGAACCTAACAAACAAGAGTGTAAATCCTAACTCCGCCAATTATTAGTTTTGGGGAAGTCTTTGGAATTCCATTTCCTCATTGATAAAATACCTAACTTGATAGAACTGTTTTAGAGATTAAATAATATATACTCAAGCAGTTAGCCTTTTCATCAAATGGTGCCGGAAAAATTGTGTGCAAAAGAATGAAACTGGACCCTTATATTACACCGTATACAAAAATTAACTCAAAATGGGATCAAAGGCTTAAAGGTAAGAGCTAAAGTTATAAAACTGTTTGAAGAAACATAGGGGAAAAACTTCATGACATGGGATTTGGCAATTACTTCTTGGACATGACACCAAAAACACAGGGAACAAAAGAAACAAAAGAGATAAGTTTGGACTTCATCAAAACTAAAAACTTTTGTGCATCAAAGGACACTATCAAGAGAGTAAAAAGGCAATCCATGTTTGCAAATCATATACCTGACAAGGGATTAATATCCACGATATATCAAAGACTCCCATAACTCAACAACAAAAAAAAACAAACAATCCCCCCCAAAATGGGCAAATGATTTGAATACACATTTGTGCAAGGAACACATACAGACGGTCAACAAGCATATGAAAACGCGTTCAACGTCACCAATCCTTTAGAGAAATGTAAATCAAAACCACAATAGGATACCACTTCTTATCCATTATGAAGACTATTATCAAAACAAAAACAAACAAAAAAACACTGGTGATACTGTGGAGAAAATTAGAACCCTTGTTCATTGCTTGTGGGCATGTAAAATGATGCAGCCACTGTGGAAAAGATCATCACCATATATATCATCTAGCAATTCTACTTCTAGGTATATCCCCAAAAGCATTGAAAGCAGGGGCTCCAGCAAATACTTGTTGACCGGTGTCTAAAGCAACTTTACAGCTGACCCTTGAACGATGTTGGTGGGGATGGGAGGGGGCGTGTTTAGGGGCACGGACCCTCCATGCAGTTGAGAATCTAGATACAACTTAAACTCAGTCCCCTCATCTGCAGATTCAGCCAATCACCGATCATGCAACACTGTAGTATTTACTACTGAAAAAAATCCGCGCATAAGTGGACCGGTGCAGTTTAGACCCATATTGTTCAAGAGCCAACTGTATTTACAGTAGCCAGAGGTGGACCCCAGTTTATCAACAGATGAATGTATATATTCCACAAAATGTGGTGTATACATACGATGGAATACTATTCAGTCATAAAAAGGAATATAATTTGGAGACATTCCACAACATGGATTAACCTTGAAGACTTAAGTGAAATAAGCCAGACACAAAAGGATAAATATTGTATGATTCCATTTATATGAGGTGCCTGGAATAGGCAAGGTCTTATGAGACAGAAAATGGATTAGAGGTTATCAGGGCCTGGGGGAGGAGGGAATAGTGAGCAATTTTTTTTAATGGATACAGAGTTTCTTTTTGAGATGATGAAAAATTTCTAGGAATGGATAGTGATGATGGTTGCACAACACTGTTAATATACACAATGAATTGTATACTTTAAAAATGGTTAAAATGGTAAATTTTATGCTATGTGTATTTTACCACAATTTTTAAAAGAGCAGTTAGCATGCTGTACTCACATAAAAGTACTCACATAGATTATTTTTGGAGGTGGAAGAAATTCAGGCACAGTTAACAGTATGAGCAGAGTTACTAGGTAAAAAAACATATATGAGGAAAAAAACCCTGAAATGATATAGGTAAAAATGTCAAAAGTGGTTTTCTTTGGATTTTTAAAATTTTGTTTTTCTTTGCTTTTACATAAAAAAATTTAATAAAAAATATTTAAAGAACAACCCCTCATACAGGTAAGAACAGTGTATTAGAAATAGGCTGCTTGTAATAGAAACTCAATATACCAAATGGCTTTTTAAATGATAGAGGTCTATTTTTCTCTTACATAAGAGAAGTACAGAAGTGGGCATCCAGGGCAGTTATGGTGGCTCCATAGTCACCAGGACCCAGGCCCCTACTATCTCTCTGCTCCTGGTTTCTCAAGGTCACCTCTACTTGCAAGATGTCTGCTGCAGCAGCTACTAACATCTCATCTATTGATACATTCCAGTGAGCAGAAAGGAGGGAGAAACAAGGACAAAATGATGTACTGCCCTTTAAGGGCTTCCTTCACTAGAAGCCCAACCCTATGTCTTCTGTTCACCGGCCACCATTACCTGTAAAGAAGACAGGAAAATGCTGTTTGTTTTGTTTTGTTTTGTTTTTAACTCCAGTATCTAATAATACAGGGGTTCTGCTACTAAAGAAAAGAAAAATAGATGGTTAGTAGCCTGCCTCAGATACTTAAAAGCATTTTTCATATAACTAAAATTTCAGCTTTCATCTTTACTATTTGGAGTCACCTCTAAAAACTATAAAATCTAATAAAAAGATACACATTAACAGGTCTTTAGGACATTTTACACTAAAAAAAAATTACATTTTAATGAATGTCAAAGCCAGAACATAGTGAGATCAAATTCTTTTTATTTATTTATTTTATTTTTGGCTGCATTGTGTCTTTGTTGCTACGAGCGGGCTTTCTCTAGTTGCTGCAAGAGGGGGCTACTCTTGTGGTATGTGGGCTTCTCATTGTGGTGGCTTCTCTTGCTGCCGAGCACGGGCTCTAGGCCCGCAGGCTTCAGTAGTTACACGGCTCGCAGGCTCTAGAGCGCAGGCTCAGTAGTTGTGGCTCACTGACTTAGCTGCTCCGCAGCATGTGGGATCTTCCCAGACCAGGACTCCAACCCATGCCCCCTGAATTGGCAGGCAGATTCTTAACCACTGCGACACCAGGGAAGTCCCTGACAGCAAAGATGCAATGGTAGAAACAAGTCTGTATATTCAGTTAACATAGGTATGTGTATGTGTGTGTACATCTGTACGGAAGAGGACAAATCATAAGAACTTTTAAATGCTCAGACACGTCGGAAGTCACAATTTAGGTTCCTTACAGAGTAATCTGTCAAACAAGACTCTCAATTCAGAGAACCCTCATGTTTCCCATAAAATAACATATCTTTTTTCTAACGGTTTTGTTGAGGTATAATTTACATATCATGAAATTCACATACTGTAAGTACACAATTCAGTGATTTTAATAAATTTACAAAGATATGCAATCATCACTAAAATCCAGTCTTAGAACATTTCTATCACCCTAAAAAAGATCCCTCATGCCATTTTCAGTCAACCCTCATTCCCAGACTATGACAACTATTACTCTTACTTGCTGTCACTACATACTTACCTTTTCTGGACATTTCATATAAATCATATCACGTAACATGGAGTCTTTTTGAGTCAGACTTATTTTACTTAGCATAACGTTCTTAAGGTTCATCCATGTTGTAGTTTATATCAGAAGTTCTTCCTTTTTGTACTAAATATTAAATAGTATTCCATTACCTGGATATATCACATTTTGTTTACCCATTTGTAGGTTGCTGGGCACTTGGATTGTTTCCAATTTTGGCTCTTATGAATAATGCCCTATGAACATTCATCTACAAATCTGTATGGACATATACTTTCACTTTTGTCTTAAGACACTATAGACATCTAGGAGGAACTGCTGGGGCATATCCTAAGTTTACTTGAACTTTAAAAACAAAACAAAAAAACTGCCACACTGTCTTCCAAAGTTGCTGTACCATCTTACATCACCACCAGTTTATCCTCACCAATGATTTTTCCTGTCCACTATTTTGATTATAGGCATCCTAGTGGGTGTAATGTTTTATCTCCTTATGGCTTTAATTTGCATTTCTTTAATGACAAATACCATTGAGTACTTTTTCATGCACTTACTAGCCATTTGTATATCTTCTTGGGGGAAATGTCTACACGGATAGCTTTTTAGATTCTCTTTATTAGGTTGATGAAATTACCTTCTATTCCCGGTTTGCTGAGCGTTTTTATTATGAATAGGTATTAGATTCTTTCAATTTTTTTTTCTGTGTCTGAGATAATCATGCAGTTTTTGTCTTTGATTCTATTAATACAGTGTATTATATTAATTGAGCTTCAGATGTTAAAACAACCTTGCATTCCTGGGATAAATCCCACTTGATCATTAAGTTTAATCCATTTTATATGTTGCTGGATACAGCTGGCTAGCATTTTTGCTGGAAATTTTACATCTCTATTCATGAGGGTTATTGGTCTGTAGTTCTCTTTTCTTGTGACATCTTTGTCTGGCTTTAGTTATCAGGGTAATACTTATCTCACAGAATGAGTTAGGAAATATTCCCTCCCCTCCTCTTCTATTTTCTTTAAGTTTTTGAAAATTTGTGATTATTTCTTCTTTAAATATTTGATAGAATTCACCAATGAAGCCATCTGGCTTTTTTTTGTGGGAAGACTTGAAAATACTAATTCAATTTACTTACTGGTTATAGGTCTATTCAGATTTTTTATTGAGAGTAGTTTTGGTCAGTGGACTTTGTTCATTTCATCTAAGCTGTCGCTTTTGTAGGCAAAGTTCTTCATAGTGCTCTCTTATAATCCTTTTAATTTCTGTAGAGTTGGCAGTGATACATCCTCTTTCATTCCTGAGGTTGGTGTTTATGTCTTCTTTTTTTCCTTGATCAGTATAGCTAACAGCTTATCAATTTTGTTGCTCTTTTCAAAGGGCAAAGTTTTTTTCACTGATTTTTCTATTAACTGTTTCATATTTCATTGGTTTCTGCTCTAATCTTTACTATTCCTTCCTTTTTCTTGCTTTGTGTTTAGTTTGCACTTTTTCCCCTCCTAGTGTTGTAAGGCAAAAGTGTAAGGTTATTGATTTTAAATCTGTCTTCTTTGTGTGACTTCCCTGGTGGCACAGTGGTTAACAATCCGCCTGCCAATGCAGGGGACACGGGTTCAAGCCCTGGTCCAGGAAGATCCCACATGCTGTGCAGCAACTAAGCCCATGAGCCACAACTGCTGGAGCCCACGTGCCTAGAGTCCATGCTCCATGACAAAACAAGCCACTGCAATGAGAATCCCACCCACCGCAACAAAGAGTAGACCCCGCTCGCCGCAACTAGAGAAAGCCCGTGCACAGCAACAAAGACCCAATGCAGCCAAAATAAATAAACAATAAAAAATAAAATAAAATCTGTCTTCTTTGCTATTATAGGTATTTGAAGCTATAAATTCCATCTAAGTACTACTTTAATTGCATCACATAAATGGTGATATGTTCTGTTTTCATTTTCATTCAGTTCAAAACATTTCCTAATTTCCCTGGTGATTTTCTTCTTTGACTGATGGGTTATTTAGAAATGTGTTAAGTTCCAAAAATTGGGAGCTTTTTCCATCCTTTTACATTCCACCTATTTGTGTCTTTGAATCTAAAGTATGTCTCTTGTAGAAAGCATATCATTGGATCTTTTATCTTTTTTTTTTTTTTTTAAATCCAGCCTAACATTCTCTGCCTTTTTATTGGAATGTTTAATCCAGTCATATTTAATTTAGTTACTGATATGGTCAGATTTACACCTGCCATTGTGCTATGTTTTCTATATACCTCATGTCTTTTTCCCCCTCTCCTTTACTGCCTTCTTTTTAGTTACATAGATATGTCCTAGTGATCTATGTTACCTCCTTTGTTAGAATTTTTACTACATAAATTTTTTAGTTATGTTCTTGGTGGTTGCTCTAAGGATTACAATATGTATCTTACCAAGATCTATTTCAGGGACTTCCCTGGTGGTCCAATGGTTAAGAATCTGCCTGCCAATGCAGGGGACGTGGGTTCAATCCCTGGTTGGGGAACTAAGATCCCACATGCTGCAGGGCAACTAAGTCCGTGCACCACAACTACTGAGCCCGTGCGCCACAACTAGAGAGAAGCCCGCGTGCCGCAATGAAGAGCCTGTGCACTGCAACGAAGATCCCGTGTGCTGCAACTAGGACCTGACACAGCCAAATAAATCAAAAAAAAAAAAAAAAAGACCTATTTCAGATAAATACTAACTTTATTCTGGAAAAATATAAAAACATTGCTCTATTACAGCTCCATCTCTTGCCCCTTTCTTTGTGCTATCATTTTCATATATAGTAATTGTTATGTGTTATAAGCTCAACAACAGAGTTTTATAGTCTTTTCTGGAAGATTAGACTTATGATGAAACAGTTTGATTCACTGAAATAATTATTAGAAATTATTTGGTAATATTTTAAAATAACAAAATAAATACATGGGATTTTTAGTCTAAAATTATTTGATTTACTTAATTTCCCACTCATAATTTTAAATAGCTTATAGGTTAAAAGCAACTTTAAAATATCCATATACTTTGTCTCATAAATATGAGATATGTTGCTAATTTAGTTTATCCAATTGTGGTTTAATTATATAACATTCTTTTTTCCAAAGTAATAGAGTTTACATGGGTATATATTAGTAATGTTATCAGGGCTCTACATGAAATATTCACCACTAAATAAAATGATTCTACCAATCCCACAATTTAAACTGTTCTCATTAGCCCATGTTACTGTCTCACCCTTGTGCATATATATGATTCCTACAAATCAAATGTGAATAAAACTTGCTATTTAGCTTTTTTCACCTATACGTGTTTTTCCATGTTGCTATATACTTTTCACTTATATTGTTATTAATGATTACATATCACACCAAGAACATATCATAGTTCACTCAAATATTCTCCTACTATTAGAATCTGATTGTTCCCATTCTCTACTATTATTAGGGTGCTGTAGAAAGAACAAATGAATTAATAACTATGAAAAACAGGCTTTATCAGAATTTCATAACAAAACCTACATAGCTGTGCATATTCTATTTTGTCACAAAAACAAAGGTTAGAAACACTATTGCAGAGAACTGCTGCAGAAACAGAGTATTGTTATCCATGTTAAAGAAAAGCAACAATGACAGTCTGTAAGTAAAATGTCTTTTAAAAAGATCATTATACCACAGTTTTCATCCATGGTAGTATCTTTAAAGATTTCCCTTAGATTAACAACTCAATATTAAAGGTATACAATAATAAGATAAACATGTCCTTCAAACTGTATGTAAACCGATTATATTTAAATCCTATGGATCTAATATGAAAAGACCCTTTATCTTTTCTTGTAAGTCTGAATTGTATACTTCTTTCCTTAAAATAATTTAAAGTACATTCCAAATGTGCACTCTATAAACTGCTTGAAGCTCTGATTAAAGATCACTCAATCCCATGAAGCTAATATCCACTGAAACTCTATGATTTTAGTATCGTCCATCAAGTTGACAATTGAAAATGTTTTTCCGTGAGGTTAACCCTCACTGTCTTATTTTTTGTTTTGTGAATTTTGAAGACTATGTGTAAGAGAACATAATGTTCCAGAAAGTCTTTTTAAGAGGTTTTGTGATTGGTATATATTTATAAAACATCAACATGAAATTATCTGCATATATCTTAATCTCAGGACCATTCATTTCCTCCAGCAATGGTTTTTCTGACATGTACCTGAGTTTCAGTAACTATTTCCCCACGTGGCATGGTTTTCTAACTAGATTCAAGACAGAGTTCAGGACTCTCCTCTGGACACCTCCAATAACAGGGCCACATACATCACTCTGAGGTAATGGATCTACTTATTACAATATTCAAAACCTGTGGGATCTGATTATTTTAGAAATGTTACTTGCCTGTTTTAGCACCCAGACTTGGATCAAGTCTAGGAATAGTGGACTGATAGTGACAGGGACTGACGGTTTACTGTTCCTTTCAATGCCTAAGTAACAGCCTCTTATATTGCTGTGAGTAATAGGCCTGACTATGTTTCTGGATGTTAAGTAGTAAAAGGTTCTTAGATAATAGGAAAATGGCATTAAAAATAATAATTTTAAAAGTGCAGCTTTAAAAAGTACTCTGGAGTCAAAGTAGCACTGCTCCTCCTAAACCCTACTCCAAATATGTACCAATGGTAAAATTTAAAGAGAGAAAATCATAAACATATAGCCACGGCCAAAACCAGTTAAGTATCTCTGTAGACAAAAACTAAAGGAAACGTGTAGCCACAAACAGAGCTTAAGCTAAAAGCCTGGACTCCACACCTGTAGTAGGCAGGAGAAATGAGAAGTCTGACTCCCACAGAGTAATGAGGACTGAAAGTACTCTACAAAAGGCCTGGGATCAGAGCCAGACTCTGATGGAAACTCATGCTGGAAACCAAGGGTTGCAGTGGGACTCCACCGCCTGCGGAAAAAAGTGAGAAGTCCGCTGCCAGAGGCTACAAGCTTATAAAATATTATGTATCTGAGATGCTAAGAGGCCATAGTTTCAGCCCAACAGCTGAAACCAGGCCAAACAATCCGCAGGCTTGGTATCTGGATCTGCAATGGCCTCAATATAACCTCAGGAGGGAGCCCTAAGCTGCCTATATCAGACCGACTGCTTGTCTAGGTGTCTCGGGGAAAGGAGTGAAAGCCATTATAAAGCGAGGAAGGGTGAATAAAAAGGAGAGAGAAACAGCCACTCAAGATGGACCTGAAAACTAAAATTCTACCTAAAGAAACATAACATTTTAATTATGAAAGAGAAATTATCTCCTTCACAGTTTAATTACCTATGTGCAATTCTTCATAAAAACCTCAGTCTAAAACATCTTTGTATCACGATAGTTTTGAAGCAGACACACAACCTGTGCAACTGTACACACAGGTCTTGCTTTAAGAGTCTGTAACAAGTTTGGGGTACAGTTTTAATTAAATCAACCCTGTGGTCCATATTATCAAAGCCAACACACCCCAAATCATCTTATGCTTTCAACGTTCAGAAATTTCCTGTTGCTGACTTTGATGAGCCCAGGGAATTATTTATAGTAACTTCAAATCATGCTTGGTGTACTTCCAAGACAACCGTAACTACGGTGGCTTGGGTCTTCTCTAGGGTGGACTTAATACATATCTAAAGACCATGAAACCAAGTAGGCTTCTCAGCTTGCCTGTATTTTTTTTTTAAACAACTTTATTGAGGTATAACTGCTATACAAAGAACTGTGGTTTGTTTGTTTTTAAATAACTCTACTGTGGTGGAGAGTTCTCTTGTGCATTTTATTTTAAGGCATTTCAGAAAAATAATTTAGAGGGAATATATACTCAGAGGTACTCCAAAAGAAGACTGCAAATAAAGTTGAAAGTAAGTATAAGAATTATGATTTTTGGGTTTACATAAGAATAAAATTCCCATTGAGTACTTTATCAAAAACTTAACAGGTTGTTTCATAATCCCCCATTGTTAGACGTAAATCAAACAGACTGGATGACCATCTTCGGGGAGAGCTACAGAAGAGACTCCTACATGAAGAAACAGGTTAGATACTGGTGAGGTCTCTTCTAACTTCAGGATTCTATATCCGTTCTCCAATTTTCATTGTTGTTCTTTTTCCCCTAGCATACAGTTTTTAACATCTCTGACCCCACTGCAATTCTTTCCTATAACGGGACTATTTAAAACAATAATAGCCAGGTATAAGAACGATCAATATTAAGATCTACTTCTTTTCCTTAACTTATGAAATTACAGAAGACAAAAGCAAAAAGATCAGCAATTAATCAGTCCAAAATAAAGCAGTACTTTTAGGAGCTGTGTGGAGATGGCAAAGGTGGCTAGTGGAAAAGGATGACTCTGGAATCCCTAATTGGTATTATAATGAGCCAAAAGACTCGCACACAAATAGAACTGCACCTGGAAATCCCTTTTTAAAATTACTTAATTAAAGATGTTATAATAATCAAAATAGATGACAGTAGAGAATATAGTGAATATCTCATAACTAATAATATATTTGATGGGTGAGTTTCAGAATAACTAGGGAGAACAGGCAACCTCAAAGTTAAAATTACAAAGTAGGAACACTGGTGATTTCTTGGTCAAAGCATCATTAAAGACCTAATATATTAACTTAATAACACTTTAAGAATTATAAAATATAACAGGCTAGTCAGCAAAAGTAAACGACCAAATTGGATTAAGCTGATTACTGAAAACACCCTCAACAGACAGACCTCTACGCATGGACGTTCAGAACCCATTGTCCCTAGAAGAGCAGCATGTACTATACTAACAGCCTTTACAGGCCAAAGAAGAGAATGGACAAAATGGACAGAAAACTAACTAGGAAGATGATATATAGCATAACTGGAACAATCCTAAAAAAAAGCAAAACAATAAAAACCACAATAAGACACAAAAACAAAACCTACAAACAATGTCCCTGACAAAATGGAAACAGCAATCAGTGATTTTATCCAAAAATATTTAGATATATCTACACAACACAGAAATGTTCATTCTCTAAGGCTGTGCTATCCAATGTGGTAGCCATTAGCCATATCTGAGCACTTGAGATGTGTTAGTGCAACTCAGAAATCAAATTTTTTATTAAATTTGAGTCATTTATATTTAAATTTTTTTAATGATACTTGAGTCAGTTACTGGAAAGCTTTTTAAGTATGTGTGGGAGAACCTGAATACATGACTCTACTTGTTAGCTTGGAAGAATTTGATTACATGAATCTACTTGTTAGCTGCACATTCTATGAAATCTCAACACAGATTAAGTATTTTCAATCAAAATTGAGTATTCAAATTGAAGTGTGCTAAGAAGTATAAATTAAAAATATATACCAGATTTTGATGACTTAGTAAAAAAGCTAAAATGTGAAATGTCACAATAACTTTAAAAAATGTGATTACATGTTGAAATAATATTTTTGATACATGGGATTAAATAAAATATATTTTAAAATTAATTTTACCTGTTTCCTTTTTAAAATGTGGCTTTTAAAAAATTTTTTAATTACGTATGTGGCTTGTATTATGTATCTATTGCACAGTGCTGCTCTAAGGGATCAATGGCTTTAAAAAGAAAGTCATCTGTCAAAACTCTGAAATATATGTCAGTAAGGTGGTATTTTACTTACAAATCCTGATCTCCTACTGTCACAAAGTATTACTATAGGCTACTCAGAATTGGTATACTTATACATTCCAAAGACATTTGTATCCTCTTCACACAGATTGTTACAAACCATTAAAGTATTCCTCTGAGTTACTGCAAACTATGGGTGTGCAGTACCCATAGTTACTTAATGGTCACTCCACCATCCAGAATAAGTAATCAAGTAGTAACTAAAGGACACTAATTCATCAGATTCCTTGATTCCTTTTATATCCAGATTCACTCACCAATATGTTAACTAATGCTCTTGGTTCTATGAGAGCTAAATGAAGATCTTTAGTATAGCAAAGATTTTGATAAGAGTAATTACATAGGACAATTTTATTTTTATATGTATACACAGGCTTATAAAATTTTCCCTGGAAGAAAAACATTATAACTGCATGCCTTCACAGTGCACTTCCAACTTTTTCCATACCATGGCATTTCACAGAAAATTACATTTGTAAGACACACTGGAGTTAAGCCCTTTCCAGGGAGGGCACCACCGTCCCAGCACACTGACTTACTGTACACCAACTGGGAAGCTCAGGCTCAAAGGTTGTTGCAAAAAAATCTCTGAACCATATTTTATTTTCATCTGACTTATATTTTATTCTTACTTATGCCTACAGTTGTGAAAATACAACCCCTCAACATTTTTAACAACAATATACAAAGAAGGCCACAAGATGGAGATACTACTCCATTACAGTATTTGTATTGATGTATTTTTTTTCTGTGTACATGTCCCTCTTTCTGTGTATTTCCTACTTTCTCCTTCAGTGGTATTCTCAGCTACTGTCTCTATCCCTAACGTTTATATTGGTTCCTCCCACTCTGTTTTAACTAGCATTATTAGAGAAATATTATATAATAAATACTTTTATGATCCTTTTTAATTTTAAAAGCAAATAATTAAAATATTTACTTCTAGCTCAATATTTTCCCGCCTCTCTAAAATTAACGATGATTTTTATTTACATATTTTTCTCTGATAGGTAAAAATTCTTTTAAAAATTTGCTACCCGCAAAGTAATAAGTACTCCAAAAGCCATTTACTGGAATACATTCTGTTGCTTTGTAAGGCTACAGATTTACTTCATGTTGATACCCTTCCAAACTTCCCTGGAATTCTTCTTTGACAACAGTCCTCAAAGCAGTTTATGAGCCTTACTTGAAATTTATTTTCAGATCTCTTTATCAGTCCAAAGCGTACTTACCCAAGTTTGCTAACCCAATTTAGTCATCAAATTTAGCTCCAAATGACTATAAGCTATAGGCAAAAATCAAATCCAACTTAAAAGTTTACTATTAATGAGTAAATCTGCCAAATATGTTGCAGGCTTTTAAAGCAATGCAAAATAAGAAGTTTCAACAATGTTTTGAGAGGTGGCAGCACTGTTGAAAACCTGCAAAGCTTTCCACAAAACTAATTTCAAGATCTAATTTACTCTAAGTTAAACATATACTTGCAAATGTGTGATACAAAAAGTCACACTAATTCTGTATAACTACTATAGAACTGCATAGCATGGCAATCATTTGAACTTTATATGATATACTTAAATACAAGGAACAAGTTCCAGTCACCCTACATTATACATACATATATTAACTTCCTTAAATCAAATTTAATCACCAATATTAATACAAAACACTACTTAAAGTCAGAGAAGAACATAAATACTAATCTTTTATATGTTAACTAAAAGTGTGGTAATTGAAAATAACTGCTAATAAGATCTGCATTTTTTTTTTAATTCCAAAAAGTCAGAGGCTTCTTGGTAATTGGCCATGAGATAGCTTCCTTAACCTGATCCATTTTAATGGTATAAAGTCCTTAAGTATTGGCTAGAAATATGAAGCCTCTACTTTCCTTAGCAGGCACATATATGGACCCTAGGATTTCTCTATGGTCTGTTCAGACCTTCCCAATAAATGACAACAACAATTTTTCTGTTCTTAACTCATTTTGACTACTGCTTACTACACATGTCACAGTGGGGTCTCACGTAACTTTTAAAAATTCTTGTACCTTCTATAATCAGGAGTTGTATGTATTCCAGAATTTGTTTAATTACTTCCTTCCTTTTAGAATTCTAGTGTTTGCACTCAGAGGCATTTTAATACTGCTGCGTAATACACTACCAAACGTAAAGTAGATAGCTAGTGGGAAGCAGCCGCATAGCACAGGGAGATCAGCTTGGTGCTTTGTGACCACCTAGAGGGGTGGGATAGGGAGGGTGGGACGGAGGGAGATGCAAGAGGGAAGAGAGATGGGAACATATGTGTATGTATAACTGATTCACTTTGTTATAAAGCAGAAACTAGCACACCACTGTAAAGCAATTATACTCCAATAAAGATGTAAAAAAAAAAATACTGCTGCTTATACCATGACATGTGTCTTTTTATTTAATTCTTGATCTTAAACTCTTACCTTTAATATTTAATTCAAATTCTATTAGCTGACCATGTAGCTGCACATAGCTTTATGTCCACTGCTTCACTGGCACTAAAATGGGCATTTTGTCTAATAATGAAGCATACTGTTTTATGCACATATTCTCTCTAACCAGAAATGTAGACAGCGGCATGCCTTGCTTTTGCAACATGCCTGATTACACGTGAGATTCCAGTTGCTGGATGATGGTAATCAGAAACACTTTCTGAGTAAGTGCATGAGTCCTAACCTTACTTAATGCAGTATTAAGGAGGATGAGAATGAGACACAAATCCTAGATTAAGTTTCTAATTAAGTGCTAATAACACTCTTAGACAAAAATTTCAGTAAATATAAGTAAAAAAAAAAAATTTAGCTCTTCAAATGGAATACCATGATGCTACTTAAAACATAATCATATTTTTACATTCATTAGTATAGGACCCACCTTTCAAAAGTAGGTGTTTTGATGAAAATAAAGAAAGGTTTTTGAAAATACATATGACTATAGCTTCATTATCAATTGGTCTGGGTCCTGCTTCACCCAATCAGAAGTCTCTCTTTTCACTGCCACTCCTTTCCTTCCATCTCTGCACACTTCTATACAAGAAAGGCTTTGAGGGCTTCCCTGGTGGCGCAGTGGTTGAGAGTCCACCTGCCGATGCAGGGAACACGGGTTCGTGCCCCGGTCCGGGAAGATCCCACATGCCGCGGAGCGGCTGGGCCCGTGAGCCATGGCCGCTGAGCCTGCGCGTCCGGAGCCTGTGCTCCGCAACGGGAGAGGCCACAACAGTGAGAGGCCCGCGTACCGCAAAAAAAAAAAAAAAAAAAAAAAAAAAAAAAAAGAAAGTCTTTGGATTTGTTTTTAATTCTGGGTAAAATTAATTGACGGCATTACTGTCCAAACAGACCCAATAATGCCTGACTTAGAAAAAGATTCCCAAGACCATATAGTCTTGGGATAAGTGAGAACATGTTTAATATAGATACCAAGCATTTTATCAACTGATGCTACTTATAACTGCCACGGAGGTTCTTCTCTCAGCAATCATCAAGCCAAGTACCTACCCTCACCTCCATCCTACCCTGTGTATCATTCCCAACACTGAATAAAACATATGATGTTGAAATTCACCACATTACACCAATCACTGGGTAAAATGGTGACTTTTATTAAAAAGATTTTACAATGTATCTCTAAGAATAATTGTAATAACAAAGGACAATTCCATTTCCCAGTTCAGCTTAGGGTGTATCTATGAATAATAAAAGACACACTATTCTAGGATTGTTCTCATAATTAGTGTAAAAAAAAAGAATAGTATAAAAAGAAAACAGAAACTTACAACTAGAAGAGGATTTCTGTTCCATCAGCTCTAGATTATGTGGCAAGTTTCCCAATAAACTTGCTTTTTCCCGTAAAATATGTCCAGGCAACCTCCACTAAACAGCGTATACATAAGAAAAGTAAATCAATTTTACAATAATCCAAGCTGATGCAAATATGTATACAACTAAACAAGTATTTATTTGGCTCTAACTCTATACATGATATGCTTTACATCAGAAATATAAATGACTGGAAGGTTATCTACCCTTCCAGATTTTGTACATCTCCCTCTCTCCAAATCAACAAATAATTTTGGATTTCACAATGAAAATGGGGGAGTGATTATTACATGACATAGATTTACAAGGGAATAGACTCACTAGAGAAAGACTGCACTATATTCAACTAACACCACAAACTCAGTGGAATCTACAAGAATCACTGGAGAGAACTGATACTCACAGTACAGATTCACCAGTCCCTTATGAAAGAGATCTTCCTCTTTATTTCTCAAACCCCTATGCTGGGGTTTGAGAAGGCCCCATTAATGACTTTCTGCTTTTCCCACCCAAAAAAACTGAACACAGAACTCAGGCAAATAGAGATCAAATAGCACCTTTACTGCTGAAAAGCTACTGGAGAATTGAGATTACGTATAGGAGCCAAGTGGGCTTGCTAGAAATTCTGGCCCTCCCATCCCCAACCTAGACTTTTTTTTTTTTTTTACATCTTTATTAGAGTATAATTGCTTTAAAATGGTGTGTTAGTTTCTGCTTTATAACAAAGTGAATCAGTTATACATATACATATGTTCCCATATCTCTTCCCTCTTGTGTCTCCCTCCCTCCCACCCTCCCTATCCCACCCCTCCAGGCGGTCACAAAGCACCTAGCTGATCTCCCTGTGCCATGCAGCTGCTTCCCACTAGGCTGCTTCCCACTAGCTATCTACGTTACATTTGGTAGTGTATATATGACAATGCCTCTCTCTCGCTTTGTCACAGCTTACCCTTCCCCCTCCCCATATCCTCAAGTCCATGCTCTAGTAGGTCTGTGTCTTTATTCCTGTCTTACCCCTAGGTTCTTCATGACGTTTTTTTTTTTCTTCTTAAATTCCATATATATGTGTTAGCATACGGTATTTGTCTTTCTCTTTCTGACTTACTTCACTCTGTATGACAGACTCTAGGTCTATCCACCTCGTTACAAATAGCTCAATTTTGTTTCTTTTTATGGCTGAGTAATATTCCATTGTATATATGTGCCACATCTTCTTTATCCATTCATCCGATGATGGACACTTAGGTTGTTTCCATCTCCGGGCTATTGTAAATAGAGCTGCAATGAACATTTTGGTACATGACTCTTTTTGAATTATGGTTTTCTCAGGGTATATGCCCAGTAGTGGGATTGCTGGGTCATACGGTAGTTCTACCTGTAGATTTTTAAGGAACCTCCATACTGTTCTCCACAGTGGCTGTACCAATTCACATTCCCACCAGCAGTGCAAGAGTGTTCCCTTTTCTCCACACCCTCTCCAGCATTTATTGTTTCTAGAGTTTTTGATGATCCAGCCTAGACTTTGAGACAGTACACTCAAGAGAAAGTCTGGCCAGGATAACAACTGCCTTACTGGTCTGTTAAGAATGAGCCTCATTACTTCTAGCTTTTTAGTTAGTTAGCTCTCCCCAATCAAGCAAAGCAGACCAAAGGTGATCACCCTCCAACAAGGTAACTCATCCATGGAAAGATGTAAGAGATGAGTCAAGAGATCAGCAGTTGTTTCTTTAAGGGAGTCCTTCCCCTTGGGTATATGTAGGATGAGTATGCCGTAACTGTCCCTCCCTTATACAGGCTGCTACTCTGTACATTCTGTGCATCTGAAATACAGACTGAAAGAGCTTAAAAGATTTATTAATTCTGATTAAAAAGTTAAAATCCAACATTTTGTAAGCACATGTCACTTAACAATAGCTTTCTTCTTTTAACCAGGTTTTAGCATTCATTTGAATGTAAGGATGCAGGTTATTAAAAATTTTCTAAGAGAAAGAGGCACATTTTCTAGCTCTATGAATAGGAATCTGTAATGACTGGCACCAAGAAAATTACTCTGATTTCATCAGAAAGTAAATGCTGCAAAATTTAAGCTAACTTAGCTTGTTACAATTTCAACTGACAGATTTTTAAATGACTATGAAGTATTTATTGTTGGCTAGAACACTGTACAAAGTATAAAGAAAACCATGGACCCAAAAGACAATGAAAAAAATTGATCCCACAAGAAATACAGGTAACCAAGGAGCAGGGGCTGTTAGAATAAATATAAATACTGTTTGGGGACCTAGAATTTAAGTTACTAATGAGAGGTATTTCAATAACACAACTTTTCTCCTACATTCTTCTAATCTTCTACCTTGTATTCTCTGAAAAGATGCAATATCCAAATTGGAATGCCCTGTGAACAATCAAAGCCATTCTAAAAATAGAGTGAGCCTCTGCTATGTCACCTGCATACATACGTCCACTAAAATCTTCTGGAATCCCTTTGAAAGCTTTTAGAACCAATTTGAAACTTGGGAATACAAGGAGAGGGACTCCTTTGCTGGATGAGAGCAATAAAAGGCCAATATAAATATAACCTATTGAATAAAAACAGTCAAGCAATTACTCATTCGGTGAATTACTGTTTAGTTTTAGTTACCATGTTCATATTTTTTCATTTAATAAACATTTAAGTGTCTCCTATGAAGTAAAGAAAGAAAGAAAATACCATTTGTCCTAAAAATGAAGTAATAACTTGACAAGGTCATAAGTCAGTAAGTGGCCTGGTTCAAGTTCTAAAAGTCTAATTCAAGCCTAGTTCAAGTTCGAAAAGTCTAATAATCTAATTGATTATTCCAATTATACAGTTTAGGGAGTGACTGAGCAAACTACTTTAGACCTGGTGGAAAAAGGGATAAAATGGATGCCACATTAAGTCACTAATCATCCCTGGAGTCTAGTTTGGGGTATGGAGATCTCAAAAAAAAGTTTTTTTCTATTAATTGTCTCCAATTCCGCCCCCTTCCTTCTCTCCTGAACCCAATGTAACCAATCTATTGATCTCACCACTCCACTGAAACAGCTCTTGCTAAAGTAGCCAATGACCTCCACGCTGTTGAATTCAACAGTCAATGCTCAGAACGCATCTTATTTGAATTATCATCAGCACTTAGCCCAGCTGATTGCTTCCTCCTCTTTAAAATACTTTCCTCACCTGACTTGAAAGAGACCATCTTTTGCTGATTTGCCTGCTACTTCGCTGGCTGTTCCTTCCTCTTCTCCTTTGCTGGTTCCTCCCATGGCCCAGCTCCCAGACCCCTCTTTTCTCTTTTACATTCAGTCTCCTGGTGAACTTACCTGGTTTTGTGGCTTCAAATTACCTACGAAGTGCCAGGGACCCCCTAATTTATTATGCACAGCCTAAACCCTCTCCTTACAACTCCAGGCTTAGATAACCAACTTGAAAGTTTATTAGACACCTCACATTTGGCATGACCAAAACCAAATTACTGATTTTCCCCCAACCATACCTGCTTCTATTCCAGGCTTCTCCATCTCAGTAAGTGGCAAGTGCAATTAGACAAGTATTTATTCACTTTCTGAGGTTTAGAAAAAGCTTTCGAATTATCCTCAACTTTTCTTCCCCACTCCCCCCGCTCCACATCCCACATTCAAACAATCAGCAAAATGCTGTCAGCTCTATGTTCCAATTATATCCAGAATCTGACCACTTTGCACCACCCAGGTCCATTCTACATTCTTCACCACAATTATCCAATAATTAATAACATACACGTCACTGATCTCCAACTCAATAAAGTAATCATTTTGAAATTTAAGTCAAATTATGTACCCCTTCTGTTCAAAACCCCCCTTGATCCCCAACTTACTTATAATAGCCAAAGTCCTCATGACTTACGTTGAAGCCCTACAAGATCTTCCCCCGCCCGCCATGACTCTGATCTCATCTACTACTGTCCTCCCCATACACCCTGCTCCAGCCACACTGGCTGCCTTGCCATTCCTCAAATACTAAGTAAGCTCCAAGGCCTTTGCGCTTAACCGTTTGCCTTCCTTGAATGCACTTATCAACATGGCTCACTCCCTTACTTCTTTCTGAGGACTTCTCTGACCATCTGACATTTATATTTACTTGTTTGGTTGTTTACTGTTTCCCCCTACTAAAATGAGTCTAGGGGTTTTGTGTTACATACTGGCCAATTCCCAGTGTTTAATATTCAGTAGGTATGAACCAAATCTCTGTTGAATGGACAACAAAACTGATTAAGTGTGTAAAGCCAGGTCACCACTCTTAAGTAACCTACCTACTTTGCTCTGGTTCCTCATGTCTGGCTAGTCAAGAAGAGATTCGTTGGCTTTAGCCTGAAAATTACACATTAAGGACATAAGACAGGCTGCATTTGTCTCTACCAAATTTCTGGTCTCCTGAAAGTCTCCTAAGAAAGTTAAGATTCAATGTAATGTAAAGAACTTGTTCTGATCAGTTTCTCTGCTTAGGTAGAATGAAGTTTCTTCTGCATTCTTTCCAATTTAACACAACTGGGTAGAGAAACACAGATGAAAACAATTTTCTGGATCCGTCTATTAAAATGTTACCTCCACACAGAATCTTCTCAATTACCTATGCTTCTTTATTTTCCCATCTTTGCCCATATAGTTAAATGCTCTGGTTGTTCACACTGCCTAATTAACTCTGCAAATTTAATTGCATGAATTTATAAATGAAAATTCTATGAGAGTTCACATGCAAGCTAGATTACATAATCTAAAATTTAAACCACTGCTACTAAGTTTCTGTATTCTCTGAAAGGGGCTTAATTTTCCTTGAATAACTGGAAAATATCTTCAAAATCTTTGGATAGGTTATGTAAAAGACTCTAGCTACAGAATTTAATCAATTATGATAAATTCTAACAAATATTCTCAATATTACAGGCATTCTTAAAAGTCTTCAGGGTTATATTTCACTAGTGATTTTTACACATATTGAGACACCATTTACTTTGAAATGAGGTATACTTTATCTCTACAAGCAGGAAGTGGCACCAGGTGAAGACAATGACTAAAGACAATTGCCACATAATCGTTTGCACAGAAGAATTTGAAGTGTGACATTCTTAAACTACTTTATAACTTACAAAATTGAAATTCGTTAAAATTATGGTGCCATGGCAACTGCTATTTTATATTCAATTATATATATTTAATTGAAAAGTAAATTTCCATTTAATGTTAAGCTCAACAGTCCACACAAATTTATGATAACCTGTAGGAGTGAAATGTACACTTCACATCTGGTCACGGGAAGTGTGCCTTGAATGACAATTGTTGGTAAACATTTTTTCCCCCCATAACTATTCAAAGCATTTTATGAAGGGCTCAATCAGATCGTGTGAATTTCTAAGTCTTTAACCCCATAATTCTTAAACCAGTAAAATGGCGTCAGAGACGGGATATCTACCCTCATTCACCACTCCCAGGGTGTAAGCAAATAGCAACAAACGGACATTACAAGTTAAAGTCTCAAGCTAGAAAAGGAAAGAAAACGAAACGAAAGGAAAAGAAAAAGACAACGATCCTGCGTTACTGGTTGGACTTCTCTTCCTGGAGCTCCCCAAGAGACTCTACTGCCCCGAAAACTTGATGGCTCCTTCTATGACTTCCAGGACCAACACTGTAGAGGCTTCAAGTTCCTCCAGATTTCTAAACTATGATACGAACGCCTAATCCAACAGGCTACATAGATTCCAAAGTACAGTGCAAGGAAAATTTCTGCAACCCAGAGGCCAACCAAAATGTATTCCTATCTTCCCGGAAAGGCAGAGGAAAGGAGGCTGCTAAAATATAGATAAGTGTAATTGGGAAGGTGAAAATTTGGAGGCAGACGCGACTACTCCTTCCCACATTCACGCGGCAGGCAAGGAAAGGGTAAAAGATCTACCCACACCACTCTTCCTTCTTCCTCCTGCACAGCTGGGTGCAAGGATCTCCCCCAGAATGGCAGAGGAAAGAGAAGGGATCGCCACCCCAGGCTGGTGGCACCGTCCAGGCTGTCACTGAGACTGCTGTCACTGAGACTGGAACTCGAGGAGGGGAGCCGGGCGGTGAGGAATTGGGGAAGGCGGGTCATTCCCTCTGAGACTGGTTACGAGGAGACCCTGGTGGATCGGGCTGAGGACGGCAGACGAGCCCAGGATGACCAAGTCTTGCCCCGCGTGCCCGGCTCCCTCGGAGGAAACTGGGTCAGAGTCCGCCCCACCTCCTTTCCGCCCGTACCCGCACTTTTCTGCCCCGGAGGCGCAGCCCTCGGGCGGGCTGGCTGCCGGCCGGCCGGCCCCGCTTACCTGCTGCACCCCGAGGAACTGGTAGAAGTTGAGCTGCACCTCCTCCACCAAGTCAAATCCCGCCGCCGCCAGCAGCAGCAACAGCAGCGGCGGCGGGAACGGCACGAGCCGGAGCCGGAGCCGGCGGCGCGGAGGAAGCCGGGCCAGCCGGCAGCAGGGCGCCGTCATCGCGCGGGGCTCGGAGAGGTCACCCGCCGCGCAGCGCCGTCGGCCGAGACCAGGGACGCGGCGGGCAGCGCGGGCTATGGGAACAGTGCTTGTCAGTCGGAAGCACCGGCAGCCGCCCCGGAGTCGCCCGCCCCGCGGCCGGTCCTAGCCTGAGGGACAGGCTGGGCCGCGGGCGCTTCTACCCTCCGCGGACCTCCGCCCCTCACCCAGGCCTACAAACAGCTGGCGAGCCAGCGCCGGGCGCTGAGGTTGCACCGGGTGGGAGAGGTTTCCCCTCGCCTTAGCCTATCCCAGGCCTTGCTTCCGGTGACATCACGTCTCCTAGCAACCGCGGGAGAGGGGGCGTGGCCGGAAGTAGAGAAGCCTGCGCCCCAGAGCTGGGCCTCAGCGAAATGCCTCTCTGTCGCTGGCGCGCTCTGCGAAGCTGTTCGTGTACTGACACAGATTAAGAGACGTGGACGGTTATAGACATCGTGCATCCACCTGGAACATCCCAAATACCCCTGAAACAGCTACCTTCTTATCCTCCCCCAGATACTGAAAACTAAAAGTATATTTGAAAACTGATTTATTGATTACGGCCTCTGTTCCACACATTTCATTATTCCATCCCCAAAGATATAGGAGGAATTGAACTTAGGACTTGAAAGGGGCAAATCTAGTGAGTAGTCTAAAGTATCCTTTTGAGAGAGGTGAAGAAGAAATGAAATTTGAACCAAGACAAAAAGCATACTTCTAATAATGAATTAAGATTTATAGGCATAATACCATAAAGTAGGCAACCTGGCAGAAATTAATAAGCGTGACTCAATCATAGCCTTAGGGGAAGTGTAGTTTATCTGCTTTAGCCGATTTCCAATTGGTGTTCCCTTCCCAACTGAGGTCTATTTTTAATGACATTTAGGCTAAAAACCTCCTCTCTTTCCCACCAGTGTCTCACCTCCTACTCCTTCCTCCTCCTCACCGCTATTGCTTTCTCTTGTGTGAACCGTATTTTCTTCTTAGCTTTTGCTTGACCAGTTTTGAGAGTTTGATCTCATGCTTTTCCCATCTTGGATGCAGCCAGCTGAATTAAGCTCAACTGGATAATGATAAAGCTCTCACAGTAAAAATATATGTTTGTCAAAGGTTAGAAAAACAACACCTGGATCCAGGAAGTAAATCTTACTGAAGAAATCATTCCATTACTGCAGAGTTAAACAATATATATATTTTAAAAAATAGTTAAATGAATGCAAGTACATCTTGCTTAAAAATAATATACATGCTTGAATTAATCCCATTTTAAATTCATCATGAGGCTTACCTTTCAAAGATACAAGAGCAGGGGTGTCTCAGTCAGCAAGGGCTGCTGTAACAAAATACCATACATAGACTGGGTGGCTTAAACAACAGACAGTTATTTCTCATAATTCTGGAGGCTGGGAAGTCTGTAACGGGGAAAGGTCAGCATGGTCGAGTTCTGGTGAGAGCCCTCTTCCAGGTTGCAGAGGGCTGCTTTCTTGCTGTACCTTCACATGGTGGGAGTGTGGGGGAGGGGGAGAGAGATCTAGCATTTCCTCTTACAAGGGCACTAATCCCACAGGGTGGGCTCCACCATCATGAACTCATTTAAACCTAATTATCTCCCAAAGGCTGCACCTCCAAACACCATCACATTGGGAATGAGGGCTTCAAAATATGAATTTGGGGAGGACACAAACATTCAGTCCATAGCAAAGGGTATCACCTTTTCTGTGTATTCCCAGTTCCAAGCACAATGCATAGCACATGCTAGCATTCAATTAGTTGAATGGAATCCTGTGAACACCTCCCCACCTCCATGCCTCCCCCTACAGTTTTTTAGTTTGATTTTTTGATATATCAGTTTTCTTAAAGTGAGAGGCATTTTTACCACATCTACGTTAGCTTACTGTTTATTCAATGATTAAAACATCAAAATAAAATGAGAGCAATAATCTTAAGAACTACTTTTACATAATATCCCAACATTCATCTTTTCTCCTAATTTGACCATTAAATTAAGTGCAATATAACATTTGAAACTGGTGCCATATTGCCACTGATATTTTAGTGATCTGGTATTTCCCTCTTGAGCTCTATTCTTATGTTGTCCAAGAACCCCAAGGACTTCCTCCATCTAAAGGAAATAGTTCTCTTCCCAAGGTCAAGCTGAAAAGCAGAACTGAAGTCTACTCAATACAGCACTGCTATTGCTTCTCACTGCTATAAGGTATTGCTCTGGAGGCTTCTTCCTACCAGTTCCAATAACACTAGTCCACTCTGAAGTGATGTCCTTGCTTGTTCTGGTCTAGGTCTCTGCAAAGACCACAGTGCTATTTACATTCAAACTTCTAATTTGGCATCTTCACGTGTTCAGTCTCATTCCCCAGAGGACAATGCAGTTGAATAAATCTTCTTTTGCTGAAGCCAGGACTAAGTGAGCTCACAATGAACAGCTGTTTTCTTATCTGGTGACATTTAATGATTCTGGGCATGGACTGATGAAGCTTAGCATGGGCAGAGGCAATGTACACAGGAAGAGAGAAGCCAGTGAAATGTTTAACAGTCTTGTGAGTTGTGTAATGGATTGGAAATGTAGAGAGGAGGCCCAGACTTACAGCCAGCTTTCCCACAGAACATTTGCTGAATTCTGGGGTCATGCAGGAGGCCGAAAGACTGAAGGATAGGAAGAGTAGAATCTCCCCACATTCTACCAGTGCATACAAAATGAACTCTACCAAAAAAGAGGAGCCTGCTTCAAATACACAGGCAGTCTTCTCCCTCAAGACATTTGCAATATTTCTGAAGTTATATGAATAGGAGGATAAAGATTTAAGTTTAAAACCTCTGAAAAGCAGAAGTGAATCTGTTGGGTTGAGGAGATAGAAACCTTGCAGGGTCTCTATCAAAAGCCCAGAGGAATCACACCTAAGAAACAGAGAAACCAGAAGTTGAATGAATCTTACTAAAACTCCAACCCAATCCCTACCCAGCTCAATCCCTGATCCTCACCCTATTTGTCTATTTTCATCTCTAGGGGAAAATAACATCAATCCTATTGTCTATTGTTTTTAATATAAAACTCTGGTACATAATAAAAAAAATTATGAGATGTGAGAAAAACAGGAAAATTTTACCAATAATCAAGAGAAAAAAATAGATAATAGAAGACCCACAGATAAGCCAGCTATTGGAGTCCAGACAAGAACTTTAAAATAACTATTATAAAGTAGAGCAATAGTTTATAAAATAAAATAAAAGAAAAAGTGGACAAAATGGATTAGAAGATGCAGCATTTCAACAGATAATTGAATCAATGGAAAATCTCAAATTTAAAAATGTAATATCTGAAATCAAGAACTCAGTGGATGAGTTTAACAGCAGACTGGACACAGCAGAAGAGAGGATTAGTGAATATGAGGATAGGTCAAGAAAAAATACCCAAACTGAAGCAGAGAGAAAAAAGAATGGTAAGAGAACAGAGCTTTAAATGCATGTGGTAGCACAGGGAGATCAGCTCGGTGCTTTGTGACCACACAGAGGGGTGAGATAGGGAGGGTGGGAGGGAGATGCAAGAGGGAGGAGATATGGGGATATATGTATACGTATAGCTGATTCACTTTGTTATAAAGCAGAAACTAACACACCATTGTAAAGCAATTATACTCCAATAAAGATGTTTAAAAAAATGCATGTGGGACACAGTGAATAAATCTAGCACATATATAACTGGGGTCCTAGAAAAAGAGAAGAGAGAGAGAGAATGAAGCAGAAGCAATAATTATAGAAATAATGGCCAAGAATTTTACGAAACCAATGAAACCAAAGATGAAAAAAAAAATTAACTCAAAATAGGTGATAGACCTAAAGGTAAAAGCTAAAACTATAAAACTCTTATTTAAAAAAATAAGAGTAAATTTTAGTGAACTTGGGTTAGCCAGTGGTCCCTTAGATATGACACCAAAAGCATGTGACAGAGGAAAAAATAAATAAATTGAACTACACAGAAATTTAAAACTTTTGTGTCACAAAAAATACCATCAAGAAAGTGAAAAGACAACCAAGATAACGGGAGAAAAATATTTGGAAATCATATACTTGATAAGAGACTTACATCTAGAATATGTAAAGAATTCTTGCAACTCAACATTTTTTTTGAATGGGCAATGGATTTCTCCAAAGAAGATATATACAAAAGGCCAATAAGTATATGAAAGCTTCTCAACATCATTAGTCATTAGGAAAATGTAAATCAAAACTACAGAGAGATACTACTTTACACCCGTTCCAATGGCAGTAATTTAAAAGACAGACAAAAAAGAGGCTAGTAAAGATGTGGAGAAAGTGGAACCCTCATTTATTGCTGGTGGGAATGTGAAATGATGCAGCACCTTGGGAAAACCGTCTGGCGGTTCCTCAAAAAACGAAAGAGTTACTATATGACCCAGGAATTCCACTCTTAGGTATATACACAAGAAAAGTAAAAACATAAAACTTGTATACAAGTGATCATAGCAACATTATTCATACTAACCAGAGTTGGAAACAACCTAAATGCCTATCAACTGATGAATGAATAAACAAAATGTGGTATTTCCATACAATGGAATATTATTCTGAAATTTTCTCTTTTGCCCCTTTTTGGCTGTTTCTCAAATATATGGACTTAAAGTTCTAAGACATCATTGTTCTCTAATGGAACATTATCTTGTAATTTATTTATGCAAACATCATTCACAAACATATTGAGTTGACAAAGGTTAGAAAAATATTGTTTTGGGGAAGCACCTTCTTGAAAAATAATCCCTTTTTTATTGCAGTACTGAATTTTAATCTTTTGAAGGGCCTCAAAAATAAATGCAGATGTTCTTCATGTTAAAATAATAAATACACTTCTATCATGTTGACACTATGGCTTTTACTTCTCTGGATAATGTACTGTTTACTCAATTAATCTCATAGTGCAAAAGGATACAGATTCTAGAGCCAGATGATTCAGTATGAATTCTGGCTCTATTACTTACTAGCTGGGTGATCCCTGTGTTTCAGTTACCTCATCTATAAAATTTGGATAATAATACTACCAAGACCATAAAATACTACCAAAATTGTTGTAGGAGCTAAGTGAGATAATTAGAGCCTGGTATATAGTAATTGCTATTTAAATGTTACCATTATGTTATGGAAGGTCTCTATCTACTTTGTATTAAGGGCTCCATAAATAAAGCTTATCTATTCTTAAATGTTTAGATTTTGTGTTTAAAGTCATTTGTTATTAGACTTAGGCTGCAAATGCCCACTTCACCGGAAATTTGTCCAATCACTTGTCTGCCCAAGATGGTGGCAGACAAGACCACCTTTACAAAATAATGACTGGTTCTCAAAGTCAGTTTACTTTTTTTTGTTCCAACTCCATAAAACATATTATTCATGATTTTCCTGCCAAATTCGGCTTTAATAAATACCTAATTAAAAGCACGTGACACACATGAACAAGAGGAAAGGAAAATACATTCACCATTAAGTCATTAAAGACTCACTGGTGATTGTCTTACCCTGAAGTAGCTCTGTCTTTTCAGATAATGTCTTCTGCTTTACATAGACTTTAATGTGCCTCAGTAGAATCCATGTAAAAATTTCTTTCTCCTAACATCTTACACAATCCCAAGATTATCCTTCATTTTTCAAAGGTTTCCATCAACTCACTGAATCACTTTTTAAATTTGAAAATTAGTTTTTCCCCTTTTACCTTTAACCAACCAACAAGGATAGTCTCTCCCAACTCCTCCATTCAGACTGAGTACAGCAATCGTTGTACTTCCCTCATACACAAAAGCTCCAATTAGTCTGCAAAAGAAAATTTGAACAGGCCTCTTCATATTCTTCCAGGCTCAACAGGCTGGCTTTGGCATTGTGCCCTTGAGCTCTAATGTTGTTTGTGATGCCAAACTGAAACACAAAGGAAACAGTGCAAAGTTGCTGATCACCTCGGTCAACATGCCGCACAGCTAAGGCATTAGATTATGCATAGAAATTCCATGCCTCATAAATGCTTACTATTAAACTTATTAAAAGGAGGTGGCGTTTTGAAATAATACTGAATTAGCAATCAACAATTCTAAATGGTAAGATAGGAGAAATTTAGATTCCTTTACCACACCTATGGCCTAGCTTTATTTCTCCCACTTCAATATATAATCCTCTTTTATTTTTTGCAACCATGGAAGGATTTTTAGTGCCAAGACTCCATAATGAAAGTCTTTCAACTTTTAAAAAATTAAATAATAATATTTTCACCACCAGGGGGCAAAGAACATTTTTACAGGCAAAGATTATTTTTGACATTCTAAAGGAGTTACCTCGTGTGAACACAGTTTTTGTTGTTAGAATTTCAATAGCTTCAAATTAAGAGATACAGATCCTAACCGAAACCTTTAAATTTAAGGAAGAATCGTGTTTATAAAATAGTACAAGTTACCATTAACCAGGTGCCCTTTCATTCACTATCATTTTAGACGCTTAAAAAGAAATTTTCCACCTCCCTTTTCCCTTTCCTTTTGTATGTTTGCACAAGAGGAGGAAAAACATAATTTGAACTTTTGAAATATTAATTTAGCCTTTGTCTATGTTGGTCTTTAAATGGCTTTGAGCTCATGGTATTTTTTGACAAATGGTTTCCTAAGCATGTATTTCAGCTCTGCTTTTTTGTTAACTTAATGTGATTAAGTGATGTACTCAGGTCTTTACCTCCTTCTAAAATTGGGTTCATTGACTCAATTAATGCTTTGTCATTTGTTAATTTTATAATTGAGAAAGGATATAAATAACTGATAAGCACATCAATTCACCAGTTATCTCTTTTGAGACCTGGATATCGCTGAATTTACTAAGAAAGTACCAGAGTCACGAATAGACAATAAACAGAATTATCTGTATAGTAAATCACTGTTCAGAGGTGAAAAATTTGGTCTCACACGTGTTAAGTCCCGTATCCTGAAGTTTCAGGAGATTTGATTATTTCTGACTTGTACGTTGATGAAAGTTCCAGTAACAGAAGTGAAACTGAGCGTTTTTAAATCAAGGTATCTGTGGTGTAGGCAAACAGCCACATTTTATTCCTTGGCTTATTTTCTTTCCCCTCTTCCTGCTTCTAAGTACCTGCTGAAACCACATTTCCCTGAATCGATTATAAGGATGCCGCTATTTCAAATCAGGCCTGAAGTAGAATGGACACACAGTGATCTGGTAAGCTCTGCTACTGTTCTTTCCTTCTACTGCTCCCCGGGGCCTGGTCAGCATCTCCATTGTCAGCCACAGCCCCCCATGCCGCCCCCGCCCCTCCCCCTCTCCCTCCTCCTGGCACCAGGGCTGTCTCCAGGGGGTGCAGAATTGGGCCAGATACCACCGTATGTATGTTCACCTACAGAACATTTTTGTCCAGATGAAATCATGTTGAAACAAATATTGACTGCAAGCTTAAGGAGAAAAAGAAGTTGCAAAAGGTCAGCATTAAGGGTTTATTTAGAGGCACACACTAAAGAACATTCTATGACCCACCACTTATATATTAGTGATAAAGGGAAACGGAGAGACAAAGTGCGGGGTTTTTTTCTGTTGTCAATTTGCTTTTTTTTCTATTTGTTGTAGTGTGAATTGACGGAATCCTTCTTTCTAGTGTGTCCTTAAGCTGTTGCCCAGCCACTGGCAGCAGGCTGGAGAAGGCTAACCTTTCCATTCTGAACCTTGACAGCCTGTGTTAGATAACTTGGTGCATCTTTTCAAGTCCGCTCTGCCTCATGTGTAAACTAACCTCGGCCGGTGACCTGTCCCACGCTGCTTCAGCCAGCCTCCTACAGGTGCACCCAGAAAGCGCCTTGCCTTGGGCCAAGTTTTCTGAGCTCCTTTTGTAATGGCAAATGGTTGTCAGTAGCACGCTATCTACAATTTTCTAAAAAGCTTTAAACCACATAGAATCTCTTAAAGGTAAAGACAATATTCTAAAAATGACTGAGAAAGAATCTCATACTATAGAGAAAGTAGGGAAATGGGTGTTTGGAAATTCATCATTAGGTGAATATGATTTTTTTCTTTTGCCAAAAATTATATGTGTCACTAATAAAAATTCTCCTACCTGGACTCTTAAGAATTTGTTTTAAATCTTCCAAATGTAGCTTTTCAGTGGATTTAAAGTCCCTTTGTTAAGAATATAAAAACCCTTCATTTTCAGTTCGCTTTCAAGAATAATTATTTGACATAAGGGAGGATGGAAAATTACTAAGCTAAATTTTAGCAAAAACCTTTGCACAATTGCTGAACGGAAATGCAAAAAGAGCCTATGACTTAGTAGCAGAGCCAAGCATACACTTCTTGCATTTAGATCTATGTCTCTTTGTGAGGAATCTTTCTCACCTATGACACCCATTCAAACTAAGCATCTATATAAATTGAAATTAAAATTGGACCTTTAATTTATCACAAAACGTTCAACCAGATTTCTAAATTAACACATCATTTTAAACCAGATTTCTCTCAATAAAAATAGATGGTGATAATATTCTTCATTTTTGGAGAAAATCTTGGTTTAATCAATACTTCATGATACAACGATTAGGTCAATTTTAAGGTTAACTTTAAAAATATTTTTCTCCATTGCTTAATTTTCTTTCAAAGCATTTACTTTTTCCTCATCGTTAAAACACTACCTTTACTTTGAAGGATTATATTGTGTGTTTATTTATTTAATTTTTTAAATTGAAAAATCCCATGACTTCCCATCACACTTAGAATAAGTCCCCATTCTTTTAAATCCTCCATAATCTGGCCTCCGTCTACCTGCAGCCTCACCTTGTACCATCCTCTCTCTCAGCACACTGGTTCTCCTTCAGAGCACACCAGGCTCATCCCGTTTTAGGGACTTCGCCCTCCTTCTGCTCCAATAGTCTTCCAGATCTTTGTCTGACTGGCGCCTTCCCTCCTTTGGACCTGCATTGAAATTCTACCACCTCTGGTAGGCTTACCTTAATCCCCTAACCTAAAAGGGCACCCAGATGCTCTCTTTCACATCACGCCCCTATTCAATCCGCTGCCTAGCATTTACCGTTCTCAGTTATCTTCCTTGTTCATTCATTATTTGTTTATTGTGTGATTCCACTCACTAGAATGCAAGCTCAGTGAGAGCAGGACTATGTCTCTCTTGCTCATTTCTCCAAATGGTGCCTAGCCCATATTAGGCTTTCAATAAATATTGTTGAATTGAAAAAGAAAAACACCTTTCTTTCTCCGAGGGTAATAATCTATTGTATTATGGATCAGACTTCTAAAACAATCAAGTAAACTGGAGAATTGCCCGAGTTCAAGCCATAGGAGAATAGCCAGCTCTCAAGGTCAGCTGCTACGTGCATGACAAGTTCCATGTTTTACCTAGTAGAACCATGTGGTTCATGGTGGAGGATGTGATGAAGTGACCTACATGCTGAAGTGATACAAATCATTGGTTGCACTATGTGGTTGGGTAACAAGTCTGAAGTAACACTGACTCCCCAGGGACACTGTAGGTATTCTTAGTCATTTTGATCAGCATATATTAAACTAGTCATGACTTTTAAAAACAAATCAGATTCTAATGTGGTGCCAAAATGAAGACTAGGTCCAAAAGTTCTTCAGTCACATAAAAGTTCTCACTGACATCTTGAATAAATAAAGCTGACAGGTACAATTTATATTTATGTTCTCCCAAGTGGCAATAGGACATGCCACAGATAATTCTAATTGTTCTCAAGATTTGTCCTGTAAGTGCTAAGTCATGTCTTCAACATGCAGAGCAATAGTATTTCTGAGAAGACTTAGATATGCAAATATGATCGTTTTACACACTCACTATAAAAGGTTTTAAAGCCCAACCAATTCTTTCATTGAGTACAGGATTGCATTTTACGGAAACATAACTTTTCATTTATATTCCAAAGCAATGTGTGTCGATATTTCAGTTAATGTTATCTTTCATTAGCTTTTTCATCACATGCCTTTTCCATGTAAGGTCATAGTTGTGGTTAAAGCTTGTTTCATAATGATGTCTCAAGCTGTATCCTTTTGACACAAGAACACTTTAAGCACACGGGAATAGTCTCATTTCAACAGAGAATAATGCTTGCTCACAATTTTTTTTTTTAAACGTAAAGCCTTTGTGGTAGGGTTGTTGTATTTAATAAACAAAAATACAGGACACCTAATTAAATTTGAATGTCAGATAAACAACAAATATCACATGGGACATACTTATACTAACAAAAATTAATTGTTGTTTATCTGACATTCAAATTTAACTGGGTATGTTATCTGGCAACCCTGGTCTGTCTTTGTTTTTTCCACTTTTGATAGAGACATAGGTTGAAATACATTCAAATGGTCTTCCAGGAAGTGGTGATATCTTCATTACTTTCTTGTTAGCTATTTTTAAGTGTTGTCAGATGTTTTAAAATCAAAATGGGGGAGAAAACTACTTGAAATAAATGAAACATCAATTCTGAAGACTTTGAAAACCAGGCAATAAAGGATTTCATTATGTCAAACAATTGAAAAGCAAATATTGACTGAGCATTTACCATGTATAAGGCATTGTATTACAATATGCCACAAGCACAAAAGAAGGGAAAAAGAAAAAAAGACAAACTCTCAGCCTCTGGAGAATTTATATATTTTGTGGGGAAGATAACACAGCTACACATAAAAAGATAATAGTACAAGGCAGTAGATGGTAAGTGCCAAAGGAGTAATAAAGACAAGAGGGTTCAGGAGATCAATCCCATCTGTGTCTTTGGAGAAATGGAGTAGGAGAAAGGGGGTGTTTTACGAAGTGCTGTATGTTCATCGTCCTGTTTAAGCCTCCTGCTATGGTCTGAATGTCTGTGTCCCTCTCCCTCCCACCCCTGCAAATTCACACGTTGGAATAATAATGCCCAGTGTGATAGTGTTGGGGGGGGGCGCTTTGGGAGGTGATTAAGTCTTGAGGGTGGAGTCCTTATGAATGGGTTAGTGCTCTTAAAAAAGAGATCTTTAATCTCTTCTACCACGTGAAGACGCAGAAAGGAGGTATCAGCTATGAACCAGGAGGAGTGTTCTCACCAAAATGTGACCACGCTGGTGCCTTCATCTTGGACTTCCCAGCCTCCAGAACTGTGAGCAATACATTCCTGTTGTTTGGAAGCCACTCAATCTGCAGTATTTTGTTACAGCAGCCCAAATGGGTTTATACCTCCCAACAACCCTTTGAGGTAGTTATTATTATTATCATCACCAGTTTCCAGGGAGGGTCTACATTACATGCCTATGGTCACACAGCTAGTAAGCTGCATGTCTGCTTCCACCTTAGGTCTTCCTGAGCCCATAGCCTCAGTGTTGCTTCTGAGACGATGGGAGAGAAGGCTGGAGCCTCTACTGTTATATGGAACTCCTAGAGATTTGAGTGGGAGAGAGAGATAAAAGGACTATTTTATAAACTAATTTCTTCACACATTGCCCTAGATATCATGGATAGAAATATTCATTCAATCACACTGGATTATAATGATACTAAAGAAAGTGTCAAAGATTAGAAACACTGTGAAATCAAAACAAACTGAAATGAATTGGTGGCTATTTGCTTGTAGAGGAATGAGAGAGCAAGAGAGAAGAGGAAGTATCAAAGATAGGTGCAAAACTGAGAATCTACAACAAAACAAAACAACAACAACAAAAACCTGGTAGAACTAATAGATGAATTCAGGAAAGTCACAGGATTTTAAACCATCACACAAAAATCAGTTGTGTTTTTATACACCTAACCATCTGAAAAGGAAATTTAGAAAACAATTCCACTTTCAATAGCATCAAAAAGAAAAAATATTTAGGATTAAGCTTAACCAAGCAGGTGAAAGATTTGTACACTGAAAACAACAAAACATTGCTGAAAGAAATGAAAGACACTAATAAATGGAAAGACATCCGGTCTTCATGAATTGAAAAACTTAATATTGTTAAGATGTCAATACTACCTAAAGTACTGCATTGCTCTACAGATTCAATGCAATTCCTATCAAAATCCCAATGACTTTTTTTTTGCAGAAATAGATAAATCCATCCTAAAATTCATATGCAATCTCAAGGGACTCCAAATAGCCAAAACAATCTTGAAAAAGAAGAACAAAGTTAGAGATCTCATGTTTCCTGATTTCAAAACTTACTACAAAGTTACAGCAATTAAAACAGTGTGGTACTGGCATAAAGACAGACATATAGATGAGTAGAGTAGAATACAGAGACCAGAAATGGACCTTCACATATATGGTCAAATGATTTTTGACAAGGATGACTAGACCAAAGGACAGTCTTTTCACAAATAGGGTTGCAAAAACGGAATATCCACATGCAAAAGAGAGTCGGGAAATGCAGGAAAGGCAAGATGGCAGGTAGAGGGACCCGAAGCTCACCTCCTCTCATGAGCACACCCCAAATCACAACTAACTGCTAAACAACCATCAATTTAAAAAAAAGAAAGAAGCTGGACCCTTATCTTACAACATATAAAACATTAATTCTGGGCTTCCCTGGTGGCGCAGCAGTTGAGAGTCTGCCTGCTGATGCAGGGGACACGGGTTTGTGCCCCAGTCGGGGAAGATCCCACATGCCGCGGAGTGGCTGGGCCCGTGAGCCATGGCCGCTGAGCCTGCGTGTCCGGAGCCTGTGCTCCGCAACGGGAGAGGCCACAACAGTGAGAGGCCCACATACCGCAAAAAAAAAACCCCATTAATTCAAAATGGATTAAAGACCTAAACGTAATACCTGAAACCATAAAACTCCTAGAAGAAAACTTAGGGGAAAATCTTCATGACAATGGATTTGGCAATGATTTCTTGGATATGGCGTAAAAAGTACAAGCAAAAAGGGAAAACCAGTTAAATTAGATTTCATCAAAACTTAAAAACTTGTGTATCAAAGGATGCTATTAACAGAGTGAAAAGTCAATCCACATTTTGGGAGAAAATATATATCTGATATATATTTTCTGGGAAAAAAATCATACATCTGATAAGGGATTAATAACCAGAATATATAAAGAACTCCTACAGCTTAAAAACAAAAAAACAACCCCTCAAAATGAGCAGAAGATTTGAATAGACATTTCTCCCAAAAGATATACAGATGGCCAACAAGTACGTGAAAAGATGCTCAATATCAATAGTAATTAGGGAAGTGCAAATCAAAACCTCAGTGAGATACCCCTTCACACCCATTACAATGGCAATTACCAACAAAATAAAACAAAACAGAAAATAACTGTCTGTGAGGATGTGAAGACACTGGAACCCCTGTGCATTGCTAATGGGACGGTAAAATGGTGCAGCTGCTGTGGAAAACAGTATGGTGCTTCTTCAAAAAATTCAAGATAGAATCACCATATGACCCAGAAATTCCACTTCTGGGTATATACCACAAAGAACTGAAAGCAGGGACTCAAATGGATATTCATATACCCATGTTCACTGCAGCATGAGTCACTATACCCAAAAGCCGGAGGAAAAAACAAATATCCATTGACAGATGAGGGCATAAACAAAACGTGCTATATGCATATAATGAAATGGAATATCATTCAGCCTTAAAAAGGATTGAAATTCTGATAAATACTACAATATGGGTGAATCTTATCCATTATGCTTATCCATTGGATTATATGGATTATGCTTATCCATTATGAAGGCATTATGTTAAGTGAAATAAGTCAGTCACAAAAGTACAGATAACGTATGATTCTGCTTATGAGGTACTAGAGTAGTCAAATTCAGAAAGACAGAAATTAGAATGTTGGTTTCCCAGGGCTGCGGGGAGGGGGACAAGGAGAGTTATTGCTTAATGGGTACAGTTGGGGAAGACGAAAAAGTTCTGAAGATGGATGGTGGTGATGGTAGCACAGCAATGTGATTTATTTACATTTATTTATTTATTTATTTTGGGCCGTACCACGCGGCATGCGGGATCTTAGTTCCCTGACCAGGGATCGATCATGTGCTTCCTGCAATGGAGGCACAGTCTTAACCACTGGACCACCAGGGAAGTCCCAGTAGCACAACAATGTGAATGTACTTATAATGCCACTACATGGTGCATTTTAAAATGGTTGAAATGGTCAGTTTCATGATAGCGGGTTGGCCAAAAAGTTCGTTCAGGTTTTCTGTCAGCTGCTACCAAAAGCCCGAATGAACTTTTTGGCCATTCCAATATGTATACTTCACCACAATAAAACTTTTTTTTTTTTAAAAGATAATGTAATCCATAAACCGACACAACTGTGCACAAATCATCTACAGCATACCTCTGATTATGGAGCATCCCTCAGCACACCCTGTGTGGCACACGTGACATTTAGTTGTCTGCTACAGCAACCAAGTGAGGGCACCAGTATAAAAATGGGTTTTACCTATTAGTAAAGCTTAATTTCTTCCTTACTAGTTTTAGAGAAAAAAAAAATAAGTGAAAATAGAAGCTCTAATATTGTCTTCTCAGACTGCCAAAGGGCAGAGGGAAGCAGCAGTAGTTCGCTGGGTCCGGTACTGGGTGAGTAAGATGAAGACAGAGACGTGATGCTGGACTTGGCAACACAAAGGCCCTGGGAGACCTTGACAACAGCAGTCTGGGTGGAGTGGTGTGGACGGAAACTGCATAGAGTGTGTTGAGGAGAGACTGTGGAAACACTAGTGATTATAATCACTGCCTTCAAAATATTTTGCTTTGAAGAGGAGCAGAGAAATGAGAGGGGAATTTGAAAGGTGTTATGGGGTCATTTGAGGTGTTTTGATTTTAGTTTTTCATAGGACAGATTACAGCATGTTTGGATGCTGGCAGGACAAGTCTAGAAGAGTTGGGGGAATGGTAGGAGCCCGTCCTTGCGAACAAGAAAGGGGTGGGATCTGGAGCCCACGAGGAGGAGTTGGCAGGGAGTGTGGTAGGGTGAGGCGTGTGTAGGTGTTGCTTTTTTTTTTTAAAATAAGTTTCTTTCTTTCTTTGCTACGTGGGGTCTTCGTTGCTGTGCACGGGCTTTCTCTAGTTGCAGCAAGCGGGGGCTACTCTTCATCGCGATGCGCGGGTTTCTCATTGTGGTGGCTTCTCTCGTTGCGGAGCATGGGCTCTAGGTGCATAGGCTTCATTAGTTGCGGCATGTGGGCTTCATTAGTTGTGGCTCGCGGGCTCTAGAGCGCAGGCTCAGTAGTTGTGGTGCACAGGCTTAGTTGCTCCGCGGCATGTGGGATCTTCCTGGACCAGGGCTCGAACCCGTGTCCCCTGCACTGGCAGGCAGATTCTTAACCACTGCGCCACCAGGGAGAACATGCTTGTGTGAGGAAGTGAGGTGGGGGAGGGGATGTGCATAGGGAATTTGATGGGAAAGAAGGTATAAAATAGTAATTTTGGAGCTGGGAAACCAAACACACCAGGGATGTAAAATAGGACCCTGGGCAGTGCTGAGTATCCTTTTGTGATTTGTGGTCACAGATTTGCAGTGAGACTGTTTTTTCAGCGGGGCCATGCGTTTTCTCTCCAGCACTGCTCTGCTGCTCAGGGACAGGCACGGATCAGGCTGAGGGTTGGTTTTAACCAGGCTGGGGCTTTGCCAGAGAACAGAGGGAGAGAGAGGACCAGGAAGTTCATGGGGTTTGCAAGGTGTGGATTGGGTTTGGTCATGGCTGATGACAAGACCATCATCGTGATAGTGGGCATCTGAAGTGGGTTGAGGAAGTGATCACTAGAGGTGAGAGGGCAAGGAACTAAGGGACCGCAGCATAAACATGTGGCAGCGGGGCTGTGTCAGTGCAGTGCAGGGGTTAGGAAAGTCTAATCTGATGCTCTTTTGTCCCATCTTGGTCAGGAGGTATGACGTTTCCCTCTGTGGCTCTAACCACACAGAAGATGACCAAGTTCCTCACCTTCTGCTCAAGGGTGCAGTACAAGCCCGGGAGCAGCAGGACGTCCCCAGTGGGTGGGAGCTTCCTTCCCAAGTACGGATAGCTCAGTACCAAGTCCTGTCCACTCCACTTCCTGGTTCTCTCAACTAAGGGTCCTTCTCTCCCTTCCCATTCCAAGAACTCTGCTCCTCCAAGGCTCTCCTCTTCCCTGTGAACCCTCCTCCTACCTGCTCTTTCCTTTCCCCGGAGCCCCGGCATACTCAGCAGCCCAGGTCTGGATCTTTCTGTCTGACATCTACAGCAGAGGCCCCTCTGAATCTGTTTCTTCTTCACTGTGTGCTTGGGGAAAGAAAAACAGCCTTCAGGGTTCTAGAGAGAGCAAAAGAGGGGAGAAATTCACAGAAAGCACACAGGAAATTAGAGATACACCCTGTCTCGGATGGATTTTACCCATGAGCCTGTTGAATGAGGTCATCAAAAAATAAAAACAGGAGTAGAGGTGGAAGAGAAGAGAGTGAGCGAGGTGTTAAAGTCATCGGTGACTAAGGTGGAATGATCAGTACAGCAAGATGTTTGATGATATGACCTTTGAAGGAAGGTGGGAGATATAACGCCTGAGATGGCATTTGGGGGGCAAGAAGGACTCTCCCCTCCTTCTGGTCCCAGGTACATGAGGCTTGAGAGGGAAAACCAGTCTCCACTCTAGAGGTGAAATGCTGCCCCCAAAGGGCAGAGAACTTTCCATTGGAGATGAAAGGTCTGTAAGGGCCAATATCCTCCGTCTGCCATGTTCCCCTTCACATCTCCATCACCTTGTACAAAGCAATGAGTACAGGGAGTGTGCTCAACAAAGGTGTATTGAATAAATGGACGGGCAGTTAATTGAACCCAGTGTTTATATTTAAATCAAGTGCCACAACCCTACCACTCTTCTAGAATAAGTGGCAGTCTCAGCTTCCTGCTCCAGGACATGTGACTGCCATGGGGAGCAAAGGAAGGATGCTCAAGGGGGTCAGCTGCCTGTCAGGAAGACCCGCTCCCACTGAATGAGAAAGAGATGCTGGAATCAGATAGACTGAAATAGAATCATCAGCTTTTTTCCTGCTAGGCTTAAAGATCAGGATCTGAGCTGTGGCCATTATCTGGATCCCTAGTAGATCTCTTTCTTCATCCAGCCCTGGAAAGTTTAGGGAAAGATGAGTACGGAGTAAGTCTCTTAATATCAAGCTGCATCAAAGAAAAAAAAAAAGCCCAGAAGAGGCTGGACCACATATCCTCCACCCCTTCAAGTATAAGTTACTTCTCAACTTTGGGAAGAAGTGAATGAGGGGGCAGAAAAAACCTAGAAATTTCCTCTCGTATTTTTCTTTCTTACTGAGTGAGCATTTTCTCCCTTCTTTGAAAGGTAAAGGGGGAGGGTAAAGGGCTCCCCCTAACACACCCCAGCTTTTTATTCTCCTGATACACTTGACCATACAGTCAGCTGAGGATGTGATGTTTTCCTGGGGAAGGTGATCAGCTGCCTGTCAGAAAGATCTGCTCCTACCATCATGAGACTTCCCCACCCCCACCACCAAATGCCGACTACTGTTTCTCCACATAACTTCCTGGGAACACTGATTTAAATTTTGTTCCCTGAAAGCTCTAAAATTGTAAGAACAAAAACTTTATTAAATGAATTGTGCTTCTACTAATTGACCCACCTTTCCACCCCTTTCTGTCTTTCCAAACTCTTCCACTGTGACCTCTGGACCTTATGGTATAGCAAACCAGCAAATTCCCCTACATTCTGGCTGGTCAAAATGTGATTCATGGTACATTTTAAAACCAACACAGAACTAGCAGTGAAATGTCTCAGTCATTTAATAATTCTATGTTTAAATTTCTGAGGAAGTGACAAACTGTTTTCCAAAGTGGTTGTATCACTCTACCTTCCTACCAGTAATATACAAGGATTTCAATTTCTCTATATCCACACCAACACTTATTGTTTTCTGTTCTTTAAAGGTATAGCCATCCTAGTGGGTGTGAAGTGGCATCTCTTTGTGGTTTTGGGTGCATTTCCCCAATGACTGATGATGTTGAGCATCTTTTCATGTGTTTTACTGGCTATTTGCATATCTTCTTTGGAAAAATGTATATTCAAATTTTTTGCCCATGCACAGGCTCTGGATATGCAGGCTCAGCGGCCATGGCTCATGGGCCCAGCTGCTCTGCGGCATGTGGGATCTTCCCGGACCAGGGCACAAACCCGTGTCCCCTGCATCGGCAGGCGGACTCTCAACCACTGTGCCACCAGGGAAGCCCTGTCTTTTTTTTATGGAGTTGTAAACGTTCTTTCATAATTCTGGATCCTTTATATGTTTCCTTATCTGATATATGATTTACAAATATTTTCTTCATTCTGTGGGTTGTCTTTTCACTTTCTTGATGGTGCCCTTTGAAGCACAAAAGTTTTTAGTCATGACAAAGTATAATTTATCTTTTCTTTTCCTCTGTTGCTCTGCTTCTGGTGTCATACCTAAGAAACAATTGCTTAATCCAAGGTCATTCACATTTATGCCTATGTTTTCTTCTAAGAGTTTTATTGTTTTACTCCTCCCCCACCCTTTTTGGTAACAGCTTTAATGAAATATAATTCACATACCATACAATTCATCCATTTAAAGCGTACAATTCAGTAATAGTACATTCACAGAGTTGTGCAACCATTGTCACAATCAATTTTAGGACATTTCCATCACTCTGAAAAAAAATCCTCTTTCATATAGCTATCATGCCCTATTTTTCCCAACCCTGCCGCCATAGGCAACCACTGATCTACTTTTGATCTCTATACATCTGACTATTCTAAAAATTTCATATAAATGAAATCATACAATATGTGGTCCTTTGTGAGTGGCTCTTTCACTTAGGATATTCTCAAAATTCATCCATGCTGTAGCATATCAAGCATATTCCTATTGATGCTTGAGTAATATTCCATCATAAGAATATGCCACTTTTTGTTTATTCATTCATCATTTGATACATTTGGACTATTTCTACTTGCTGGTATTATGAATAATGCTTCTGTGAACATTCTCTCAATGTGTAAGTACCTGAGAATATCTTCATTGCTCTTTTGTTTTTGAAGGTCAGTGTTGCTGGATAAAGAATTCTTGGTTGACAGTGTTTTCTTTCAGATATATACTTAATGGTGTCCCACAGGTCTTTGTGTTTCTCTTCGTTTTTCTTCTTTCTTCTTTCTGTTCCTCAGACTAGATCAAATGAATTGATTTGTCTTCAAGCCCACAGATTCTCTGTCAGCCTAAATCTTCTGTTGAGCCTCTGAAGTGAATTTTCATTTCAGTTATTATACTCTTCAACTCTAGAATTTTCATTTGGTTCTTGTTTATAATTTCTATTTCTTTATTGATATTCTTTACATAGTGAGCCATCAATCTCACAGTTTCCTTATGTTTTTTAGACATAATTTCCCTTAGTTCTTTGAGTATGTTTAAAAGTAGATGACTTAAAGGCTTTTTCTAGTTAGTCAAGCACCTGAGTTTCCTCAGGGCCAGTTTCTACTGACTGCTAATTTTATCCCATGTATGGGCCATACTTCTTGTTTCTTTGCATGTCTCATAATTTTTTGCTGAAAATGGGAAGTTTTAAATCATATAATGTAACAAATCTGGAAATCAAATTTCCCTCCACTCCCCAGGGGTTGGTTGCTGTCGCTGTTTGTTTTGCTGCTGCTATTTGTTTTTCAGTGAATTTCCTGAATTAGTTCTGTAAAGTCTGTATTCTTTTTCATGTATGGACACTGAAGTCTCTATTTGGTTTTCTTACTGGGCGGTTAACAATTGTATATACATTTCCTTAAGTTCTTGGAACAAATAAGCCTGCCAGCCTTTGCATGCATGTTGGGACATGCCTTCAACACTCCAGTAGGCTGTTTACAACTCTGCCTTAGCCTTCACTTCCTGCTTGCACAGAGCCTCATGGTTAACCAGAGGTGAGAGTTTAGAGCCTTCTCAGGTCTTTCCTGGGCATGCACACAGCCCTACACATCAGTGTGGCTTTCTAGATTCCCAGGAATATGTCAGAGCTTTTCAAAGCCTATTATTGACATCTTATGCCCCAGCTTTCCCTTTTAAGTTTGTTGGTGAACTTGTTTGTTGTTGCAACTGTTACTACCACCTCAGGCAGCAGTGATGTTAAACAATTGTTATTGGTTGTTTTCTACAAATACCCCTGGGGGAAATGCTGTTCATAATGTGTGAGCTCTGAGTCAGGTCAGATAAAGACAAACCTTGTGAGTGCGATTTTCCAGGGAACTGCCAGACAGGTCACATAAAGACAGCTATTTGGCAATGGGGCTTTGGGGAAGCTCCAACATTCTATCCCTTCCAGTGGCTGCTATTGGTTTTCACCATGACTGCAGGTTTGTTTGTTTTTGTTTGTTTGTTTTTAATTTATTTATTTATCTATTTCTGGCTGTGTTGGGTCTTTGTTGCTGTGCGCAGGCTCTCTCTAGTTGTGGAGAGAGGCAGTTACTCTTCATTGCAGTGCATGGGCTTCTCATTGTGGTGGCTTCTCTTGCTGCAGAGCGTGGGCTCTACGCACATGGGTGTCAGTAGTTGTGGCACACAGGCTCAGTAGTTGTGGCTCACAGGCTCTAGAGCACAGGCTCAGTAGTTGTGGTGCACGGGCCTAGTTGCTCCGCGGCATGCGGGATCCTCCCGGACCAGGGCTCGAACCCGTGTCCCCTGCATTGGCATGTGGACTCCCAACCACTAAACCACCAGGGAAGCCCAGTTTGTTTGTTTTTAAGGCTACCCTGGAGCTGGGGAGAGGAGGATGAGAACAGGGCAGGTTAAAATGCCACAAAGCTCACTTTTTACCATGATTCAGTGCTTTTCTTGAATAAACACTCCTTAAATTGTTACAAGCATTTGGTTAATTTCCAGAGTTTTGAAAAAGTTGATTTTGACCATTTTTGCTAGTGTTCTTTTTGCTTTTATAGAGGAGTGAATTTTCAGAGGTCCTTACTCTGCCATTCTTGAAAGGTATGTTCCTATTTTTATTATTTTTGAATTTTATTTTGAGATCATTTTGGAGTCACATACGGTTGTAGGGAATAATACAAAGATCCTGTATACCTTTCATCCAGTTTCTCCCAAAGATAACATCTTGCATTACTAGAGTACAATATCCTATGCAAGAAAATGATACTGCTACAATTCACTGATCTTCTTCAGATTTTACCATTTATATGTACTCGTGTGTGTATGTGTGTGTGTGTGTGTGTGTATTTAATTCTATACAATTTTGTCACATGTGTAGATTTGTGTGACCAACACCACAGTCATGATACCTAACAGTTCCATCACAAGGATGCCTCATGCTATCCTTTCATAGCCACAGTCATGGCATCCCCTGCCCTCACAACTGCCAGTCCTAACACCTGGCAACCACTAATGTATTCTTCATGTCTATAATTTTTGTCATTTAAAAAGTATCATAGGATATATCATACAATGAAATATTATTCAGTAAGGAAAAGAAAGTATTGACACCACAACATGGATGTACCTTGAAGACATGCCAACCACAAAGGATCACATCCTGGATGATTCCATTTATAGGAAATGTCCAGAATAGACAAATATATAGTGACAGAAAGTAGATTAGTGGTTGTCTAGGGCTGGGTGGGATAGGGGAGAATGGTTGGTGATGGCTAAAAGGTACAGGGTTTCTTTTTGGGGTAATGAAAATGTTCTAAGAATGAACATGGTGGTGGTTGTGCAACTCTGTATATACTAGGAACCAGTGAATTGTACATTTTAAGTAAGTGATTGTATGGCATGTGAATTATATGTCAATAATGCTGTCAAAAAAGAGAATGCTATATAAATAGAATCATATAGTATCAACCCCCACCCTCCCCCTGCACCAAGACTGGTCCTATTTCTTTTTTTTTTAATATTTATTTATTTATCTTGGTTGCACTGGGTCTTAGTTGCAGTACGCAGGCATGTTGTAGCATCTTTAGGTGTGGCATGGGGGATCTTTAGTTATGGCATGAGGACTTCTTAGTTGCGGCATACATGTGGGATCTAGTTCCCCAACCAGGGATCGAACCCAGGCCCCCCTGCATTGGGAGCGTGGAGTCTTACCCACTGGGCCACCAGGGAAGTCCCAGTCCTGTTATTTTTAAACAAAAGTTTGGTCCCAAAGAAATTACCTATTACCAGAAGTAGTAAATATAGATAATACCTACAGTACAGAGAAATTTATATGTAAGATATAGTTGAGCATGACAGGAGGCAATTGGGCATGACCCAACAGGAGAGGATCCATTCTCGCTCTCTGAGGAGTGTGTAGCATTACCATTCACATGCAAACGCAATTCAGGTGGGTCTCTTTTCAAGTCTACTCCAAGGATGGGATTTCACAACTCTCTCCGAGCCAAACATGACATGGATGAAAACAAGCTGTTTTCAGCTCAATTCAGATAAGATAGATTTCTATTGGAAGAGAAAGCCAGCAGCAGTGAGAGCAACACACAAACACGCTGAGCTTCACAACATCAGCTGCTTCTAGATTCGCAGATAAAAACTGTGACTGAGAGCTTTTCTGTTCTTGGCACAGAGATGGAACACTCTCCTTCATATGTAGCTCTTATCTTGTTTTCTGTATTATTTCCCTCCCCACTAGATCATTACAAAGCGTTCTGCTGGGAGAGCCATATTTGTAGACCTCACATACTTCTTTTCTGGTGGAAATAAAGTGACTGTTGGTCTATAGAATACTGCCCCTTGATCAATGTTATCATGATTATTCACCCATGGCATTCAGTAGAAGGAAACTTGATTGGGTCTGTATCCCAGTGTGTGATATAGTTTCAAAGCTAGAAATTTGCGAACTTAAAAATTTCAAAAAGAAGTCCTAAAGGTAAATTCTTTAATAATTTAAAAATAACAGGTATTCTCAATGTCCTGAAAGGTACAGATTATTTCAGTGGTATTTAACCGTTATTTGAGAAAGAGAGGAGAGAGAGAAGAGAGAGATCAAGAGAGGGAGCCGTCAAGGTTATTGCCATTGTTCTGACTCTGGGTTCACTTGCACTGTGTATTGTGCTTTCAATGTAGAACAAAACTGCATGAGTAATTAATCTTTAACTGGCTGAACAAACTCTCTTCCACAGAGGGGTACCCTCTCTGACACTAGAGAAATTAACTACAATAGAAATGTTTCACAAGTTTGGCATTTCATAAACGTTAGGACAGAGATCCCTCTCTAAACCAGAGGTTGGCGAACTTCTTCTATAAGGGGACAGAGTGTAAATATTTTAGGCTTTGTGGGCCAAATGGTCTCTGTTGCAACTATTCAAATCTGTCACTGTAGCCTGAAAATAGCCATAGACACTAGGTAAGTGGATGGGCATGACTCTGTTCCAACAAAACTGTATTTACGGACACTGAACTTGAATTTCATATAACTTTCAACAGTCACGAAATATTTTTCTTTTGATTTTTTTTTTTCAAAAAGAGTCTTAGCTTACGAGCTGGACAAAAACAGGTGAAGGGCCAGATTTGGCCTGTGGGGATTAGTTTGTCTGCCCTACTCTAAGGGACAGAAGAGTAGAAACACTGAAGTCTGTGTAACAGAGTGGGTGGGAACCCACGTTTGGAGTAGGCAGAGGTGGGTTTGAATTTGGACTCTGCCACTCACTAGTTGTGTGACCTTGGACAAGTTATGCAACCCACTTAAAACTATGTCGTCATCCGTAAAATGAGTATGGTAATAGACATTCCATAGGATTGTTTGAGAGTAAAATGAAGTAAGATGTGTATGTTTAGCACATGCAAGGTCACAGTGAGTCTAGTTACCACTATAATGAACGCCTAGAGAAGTGCCACAAAGCCTTCACTTCCCCCAAGTCTCTACCCCCAAAGTGGAATTTATAGCAGGTTTCTTTTAATCAAGACAGCAACTATCAGGCCAAATCATAGAGTAGGTCCTGAGTCTTTATTCTCTCACCCCACACATTCATCAGCAGATCATATCTGCTCTACCCTCAAAATATATCCAGGATCTGATCACTTCTCCATAACTATCACCCTGCTTCACGCCACCATCAAGTTTCACCTACTCTTTCTGCTCCCACCTGGCCCCTCCATCTTCCACAGGGATGCTTTTAAAATATAACTCAGGGTGGGCTTCCCTGGTGGCGCAGTGGTTGAGAGTCCGCCTGCCGATGCAGGGAACACGGGTTCGTGCCCCGGTCCAGGAAGATCCCACATGCTGCGGAGCGGCTAGGCCCGTGAGCCATGGCCACTGAGCCTGCGCGTCCGGAGCCCGTGCTCCGCAACGGGAGAGGTCACAGCAGTGAGAGGGCCGCGTACCGCAAAATATAATAATAATAACTGAGATCACTTCATTCCTCCTGCTCAAAAGCCTCTAATCATTCCGTTCAGGAGAAAATCTAGGTCCTTACCATCTAAACTCTTGGATCTCCTACATTCTTCCCCTTGCTTCTTCAGCTCCAACCATAAAGCCTTGCTATTCTTCAAACATGTCAACCTTGCTCCCACTTCTCTCTTAATATTTGTTGGTATTTCTTTCTGGAATGTTCTTTTCCCAGATAACCAAGAGTTTTAAATTTTACTACTTCTTTCAGATCTGTGCTCAAATATAATCTTGTTAGGAAAGCATTCCCTGACACTCCTTAACTCTCTTATACTACTTGGTGGTCACACTACCACCTCCTGCCATACTTCGTGTCTATCTGTTGATTGAATGCCTCCCGCCACTAGAATGTAAGCTCATGAAAGCAGAATTTGCATATCCCATTCACAGTTGTATCGTCAGTGTCTAGAACAGTGCCTGGCACACAGTAATTTCAAATTTGTTGAGCAAATTATCTTATTATCCATGAATCTTTTAGAGTTTAAATAAATAAAAGTGTAGTTATTAAACTTTCACTGCTCTAAAAGATTCTGAAAAAATGAGAGCTTTTTTTCTTTAATAAATTTATTTATTTTTGGCTGCATTGGGTCTTCGTTGCTGTGCACAGGCTTTCTCTAGCTGTGGTGAACAGGGGCTACTCATTGCAGTGGCTTCTCTTGTTGCAGAGCACCGGCTCTAGGTGCACGGGCTTCAGTAGCTGTGGCACGTAGGCTCAGTAGTTGTGGCGCACGGGCTTAGTTGATCCGCGGCATGTGGGATCTTCCTGGACCAGGGCTTGAACCCATGTCCCCTGCAGTGGCAGGCGATTCTTAACCACTGCACCACAAAGGAAGTCTCAAAAGGAGAGCTTTTTGAGTATTTTTCTTGTGTTGATTTAGAATACTTATTTGGCTGCATATAAATAACAGCAGCTTAACGAGAGAGAAATTAATTTCTTTATTACCTAAGAGTCTGGAGGTAGGTGGTTCGGGGCAATGCTCTGTGAACCTGTCCAGATAACCAGGCTTCCTCTACTTTGTTGCTCATGGTTCCTAAAGCGTACTGCCCTTGTCTGAATGGTCCAACACGAGGAAGGAAGGGGTAGGAAGAACACACATAGACTCTATTTAAGGACACTTTCTATAAATTGTACAAAACATTTTCACTCACTTCTCATTATAAAACTAATCCCATTATTGCAGCCAATGCAGGAAGGGGTGAAATATGAAGTGGGTGGTCATTTGCAGACTTAAAATTCAGCAGTTCTACTTCTGTAAGGGGAAAAAGGGCAAATAAATATTGGGGGAGGGATTAGTCTTTGTCGCAGTTCTCTTTTTCCATTGTAAAGAGCTCTCCCTCTCATCTTCCACAATTGTCTCCCCACTCTCATCCATTGCTTTTCTTTCTCAGTGTGGATTCAAGAAAGTGATAAATTCCCCCAGTAGAGCTTAGCCTAAGGTCATCTCTCATGGACCTTGGAACACCCCAGCAGTCACTAAAGTCTCATGCCTTTTGACTGTCAGAGATTCTGCATGAATAGTCCCAGGACTTGTAGCCACATATACCAAATCTGTGCTTCTCTCCTGGGGTGTTAGGAGGTGGGGAGTAATGTAACCCTAATATTGAATGTTCAGGAGATACACGAATAAAATTAACAGGTTAGTAAGAGGATCATGTATCTTTGGGAAAAGTGTTCTGGGTTGTGGTTGTTGCTTTTAAAGATATTTGGCATGTTAAACAATTATGTTGCTCACAAAAGGCTGTTTCCAAACAAATGAGGATTTTATTCTGTTTTCATTTTTTTTCTTCTAGATGATTTTGAGAGTTACCCGTCCGGACTCTGGTGGTTGCTGCTAACTACTCAGCAGCCATTAGTCTGCAATACACATCTAAAATAGGAGTTGAAGAAAGTGTGAATATTTATTTATTTTGCGGTACGCGGGCTTCTCACTGTTGTGGCCTCTCCCGTGGCGGAGCACAGGCTCCGGACGCGCAGGCTCAGCGGCCATGGTTCACGGGCCCAGCCGCTCCGCGGCACATGGGATCCTCCCGGACCGGGGCACGTACCCGTATCCCCTGCATCGACAGGCGGACTCTCAACCACTGCGCCACCAGGGAAGCCCGTGAATATAGTTTGATTTAAGCATGTAGTGAATGCTGTGGAGAGCGACTCAGTCACCCCTCAGGTCTCCTCCCACTCCCCAGCTCTCAGCTAAATCCTCCCTGGGAACTGCCCTCAGCTAAAAAGAGCCACTCGACCTTCCTTCCCGGAACAGTTCACAGCTGAGGACTGGACCACGTGGAGATATCCTGCCCGGCTCCCTTGCCTCATGACGGGCCATCCCAGCTCCAGAGCTGCCTGAAGGACTGCGCCACACTGCAGCTTCTCCCTCAGTCAATCCTTTTTCCTCCACCCTCCCCACAGGGATTGAGCCCCATAAGACTCGCCAACAGTTACTACCCACAAATCTCCATCTCAGAGTCTCTTTCCCAGGGAAAGTGACCTCAGGCAGCTTCTGAAGACCCAGATTTGAAGAAGAGTCCTATTCATATTTTAGTCTGTTTTTGTACGTCAGTCAGAGGGCTATTTTATTTACCTGATTACAGGAAGAGATAATTTTTGGTGGATTTTTTTGTTTGTTTCACATCACAATAGAAAAAGTATTTTTGGAAAGTGTGAAAATAAATAAAACTCAGAACTCATAGTTTTAAAATCTGTGGTCAAGGTAATCTAATATTAGAAAATAAAAATAAATGTTCTTTCTGTATTCTTTCTCTTTTAGTAACTTTTAAAAACAAAGCAACAAACATTAAAATAATGATTTGTGAAAAAAAGAGACAGAATTTGAAATACAGTAGAAGAACTGGTAGCAGTTATCTAAACTTTACCACTATTCAGGTTCAAGTATGGAAAATACTTTCAATTAATATGTATACAAATATAGATATAATTTATATAATATATATAAATTCTAAGATTATACTGTGCTCTACAATTTAACCACAAGTTGAGAAAGTAACTAATGAAATACTGAGTACTTAAGGGCCTCCCACTTTACACAAATATATTTAATTTTACCACCATATCCTGAGGTAAGCATTGTAGTCCCAATTTTATAAACATGAACTTTAAGTTTCAGAAAAATTAAGTCATTCTTCTAGATCACCGAAACAGTATGTGGTAGGGACAGAGTTCATCTCAGATCTGCCTGCTTTTAGGGTTAATCAATTCACATGTTTTTCTTTTTCGGCCACACTGCACGAGTTGCAGGATCTCAGTTCCCCAACCAGGGATCGAACCCGGGCCACGGCACTGAAAGCCCAGAATCCTAATCACTAGGCCACCAGGAAACTCTGCCTGCTTTTACGGTTGACGTCATGATCTAACTTCATACTGTGTGTGGTTTCTGGTTTCTAAATGAAAGAATGGGCTGGACCAGGCCACAGAGTCTGCTTCTAGAATGACAATGGATGAGAATTATGACTTTTCCCAGCTCAAGGAAGCTTTCATTTAGGTCTACCCCACTAAGAAACAAGGTATAGAAGATATTCTTGAGATCAGCATTCCAACGGGGGAACACAGCAACCAGTGACTCCCTTGTGTTTCGTGGAGATACATTGGGGGGCTGGTGGGCTACGAGCTGTGTGTGAGACAGCTGCCTGGCTGGAGGAGCACAGACCTGTGTGCTCGCTGCCTTTATACCACCAGCCACGTCAGCATTCCAAGTAAGCAAAAGCAACATACACAACTGTTTATGGCAATAATTCTGATACTGATGAAACCAGGTTGAGGTCCTGAAATTCTCTGTCAGTACTGGGCATTGTAACCTCATCCCACTCAGGATCTCAGTGCGTAGAAGTTTCCTTCTGTCACCTCAGAAACCAGAATTCAAAGAATTCCTATGCCAAATGTAGCAGTTGTATACATAATTTAAATTACCTACAACGACTTTTTATGGTGAAATTTTATTACCTAAAGATAATTTACCCGTAATATAACTAAAATACATTAACCAGTCACAATGGCCCAGTTTTTAGGTGATAAATTCACGGAAGCTGAAAATTTTTAAATGATAACACCATATGACTCAAGCTGCAGAAAAAAAAATTGTGAATAACTTTAGATTCCTTGATCTAGAACTTAGTCAAAATGAAGTGGAGCTCTGAGGCAAACAAGGACACACAAAAAAGTGGTGTCTTTGTTTTGTCTTTCATACATAATTGTCTTTTATACATACATAATTCTACCTCCTACCTTTAGAAATAGGAAAGTAAAATATTAGAACAGTTTGGATTGTTTAGCTAGAAGAAAAGAACATATAGATAATATTCTAGTTTTTCTGAAAAAACAGTTTTACTGAGGTGTAATTTGTACACAAAGAACTGCACATACTTAATGGGTGCAATTTGAAGAGTTTGGATGTATGCAAACCCCTGTGATCCCATCACCACAACAAGGTAATAGTCATACCAATCACCTCCTAATTTCCTTGTGTTCTTTTGTTTTTGTTTTGTATTTTTGTTGTTGCTTTGTTTGGGAGTCGTTGTTCAAAGTTTCAGTTATGCTAGATGAATAAATTCTAGAGATCTGCCATACAATATAGTGCCTATAATAACAACACAGTTTCGCACACTTCAAAATATTCTGTTCTTAATTCACTATGTCAAGAAGAATAGAATAATATGTATCTTCAAAGCCTATCTTTTTTCATCCTATTCTTCAAAAGGAATTAGGCTTAAACCACAGTGAGAGAGACTTATGTGATAAATAAAAGGACAAAAATGATTATTTTTATTCAAAAAATATTTTTCCTAATTGTGAAAGTAATGCATACCATGTAGAAAGTTAAGAAAAACAATGAAGAACATAAAAAGAGAATAAAGGTTGCTCAGATTCTAATCACCAAAAGACAATTACTTTAATGTTTTGGTGTAGTTCTTCCTTCCTTCTTTCTAGTTTTGAGTAGGTAATATATTCACATAGTTCAAGCATCAAAAGGAGAAAAGCACATACCCAAGTCATCTGGGCATGGAGTTCTCCCACCTAGATGCAACTAATATACATTTCTTATGTATCTTTCCAAATCCTCCCAGAATGAATTTGTGCATATAAAAACAAATGCATGTATTCCCCTCCACCGCCTTTTTTCTGTTTTCAGAAATGATTGCATACTATGTACACTGTTATGCAACTTGTTTTTTTCACTTAACAATAGATCTTGGAGATCTTTCATGTCAATCCACAATGAGCTTTCTCATTTTCTTTTTTACTTCTGCTTATCCAATTGTATGGATATACAGTACCATGATTTATTTGAGAAGTTTCTTTTTCATGGATATTTATACTTTTAAAAATCTTTAGCAGTTACAAATAATACTGCAGCAAAGTACCCTACCTCTATGCCATTGTATACCTGTGTAACTATAGCTTTTGGATAAATTCCCATTGTAAAATTATTAGGTCAAAAAATTTTGATAGATATTGGGCAAAGTGCCGTCCAAAAAAAGTTCTGAACTCTTTTTTTGACCCATATTTTCTTTTTTAAAAAATAAATTTATTTATTTTATTTATTTATTTTTGGCTGCACCGGGTCTTTGTTGCTCCACATGGGCTTTCTCTAGTTGCGGAGAGTGGGGGCTACTCTTTGCTGTGGTGCGTGGGCTTCTCGTTGCAGTGGCTTGTCTTGTTGCGGAGCACAGGCTCTAGGTGCATGGGCTTCAGTAGTTGCGGCTCATGGGCTCCAGAGCGCGGGCTCAGCAGCTGTGGCGCACAGGCCCAGCTGCTCTGCGGGATGTGGGATCTTCCCGGACCAGGGCTCGAACCCACATCCCCTGCATTGGCAGGCAGGCTCTCAACCACTGCGCCACCAAGGAAGCCCTTGTCCCATATTTTCTTCTAGAGTTTGTGATAGTAAATTTTCTCTCTCAATTTGACTGGATTGGGGAATATCAGACCACGAGACTTCATAACCTCCATAATTGTGTAAGCCAATGCCTCGTAATAAACCTCCTTTTTTATCCCATTGGCTCTGTTTCTTTGGAGAACTCTGACTTATACAGAGTTTATTAAAATAAAATTACACACATATATAATTTATTTACTCACCTCCAGAGAAAAATGGCAGGACAACAGAATCTCCCTCTCTCTCCCATTAAAATCTTAATAAATTAATAAGACATATAAACAGCATACACATGCATTAAACTACAGGGGGGCAAAAATTTTCTCCATGTTATTTGAGAAGCATTATTCAGAAACAGAAGTCGTGGGAATCCTTAAGCAGATTTTGCAGATGCAAGAGTTAAGAGAGGAAAAAAAAGCAAGAGGAAGGTACTGAGACAAAATTCTAATCCATGCCTAATACATCTACTTTGGAATTGGGCAGAACTGATGGTGACAGGCACGTGATATCTGCTCATAAGGAAAGACACAGGAAGTCGCTCTAGAAGGGAAGTCCTGTTCCTCTCCACAGAAATGTGGTGAATCAGTGAAAGCCAGACGTAATGCCCATCACGCTGGTCTATTTTTCTCTTGCTGGGAACAAGGTAGGAGAGAAATTGGGGTATGATAAGGGAAAACTATCTCCAAATTTTAAAAGTCTTGACAAATTGAAATGAAAAAAAGAAAAATTAAAAACTACTGTACAGGGAATGATATTCAATATCTTGTAATAACCTATAATGAAAAAGAATCTGAAAATATATATATATGTATAACTGAATCACTTTGATGTACACCTGAATCAACAGTAAATCAACTATACTTCAATAAAAAATTTTTTAACTAAAAATATTAAAAACCATCAGAGACATATATGGTACGTGGAAAGCTCCATGTGAAACAGTCCTCTGTTGTATACACTAATAGTGTCTTAGCTTGAACTGGAAGAAACCCTGCATGTTGCCCTCTCCTTTTCGTTAGAAGAAGGCTTGGGATGTGGCTGGTGGATAAAGAGTGGATAGCAGAATACTTCTTCAGAGCTAACAGTTTCTGACAGTATAAAGTCTTGGTACAACCTAAATTAGAGGCATAATCAGGATAACAGGCTTCCTCACCCCACCAGCGCCCCTGCCCCAACTATGAGAACAGACAGAAGTACGCCTGATTAGGAGGAATAAACTCTGATGCAGTTCTTTAAACACAACCATAGATGCGAATGCAAAGACGAAAGTCCACCAACCCTATCAACTGATACTGTGCCCAGGTCTGGGAACTTATAATTGAGGCAATAAAAATGCAGAACACAGAATACAAAAATATCGAAGCCCAGCCATTAGGCTGGTTAATAAAAATGAGACAAGACAATCAATCTCTTTGTTAAACAAGAAATCTAGTAGAGCTGTGGTCATTTACTCTTTTTATCATGTAGGGGAGAGAAAAAAAAATGCTAGTAATCTTCTACTGATTTCACAGAACAATCTTACAGTATTGACACTGTATAGAAATATGGAAATGTCAAACATGACATCAAGAGAGCATCAGATTATTAAGGTGATTTATCATAATTATAGAGCATTTTGGAGATGAAGAACACAGCAATGATTTCCAGAGTCTTTGTCTGTATTATCCTTCCAAGGATAAATGTATAATAACAAAAAACAGAACAAGTTAATATATTTATAAACATTCATGCAAGTCTCAATACCACGTCAGATCAGATTCTCCGAACGTGTTTTATGACATAAGGATGGTCATTCTTATGCAGCTGCAGTGGAGAAACCACCTCTCCTAAATGCCTCTTACGCTCCTTTTGTTAATTATGAAGACTTGCATTTTTAAGAGCCAACTCTGGAATTTCATTCATTACTTAAAACAACAACCAGGGCTGTGGGATTCAATTTTACTCGAAGAAGAGGCGAAAGAGATGAACATGACTTTACTAAAGAACAGTGAAATAAGCTGAAGCTTATTATAGAAAGAAGATGCAAACTGGTGCTTGATAAGGAAAGAAGAGGATCTGCGAGAAGCCGCCTGTACTCTAATTAGAAAACTAGAAGGCTCAGATAAAAAGCCAAATTGCTTTTAAACTAAGTAGCCTTTAAGACAAACTGCATTATTCAGGATAAACAGGGGTAACTTAAAATTATGAAAGGTTCATTTCAACTGGTAGGTTTAGCAACTTTGTTTCTATGTACCTAATCATTTAGCCTTAAAAACTGATAGAAGTTTAAGAGAAATAGACAAATCCACATTCATAATATGGTATTTTAACATAACCACTCAGTAATTGATAGAAAAACGGAAAAACAATTCTTAAAAATATATATAATTTAAACATTAATATTAATAAATTTGACCTAATAAACATATACTGAATACAGCATATAATAAGCACATTCAAAATATTTACAAAAATTGACCATATACTCAATATTAAAGCAACCTACACAAATGTTTTAGGATTGAAATAATAACACAAGCATTTTTTCCCTAACATAATACAATGAGTTAGAAACCAACAACAACAAAAGAGACCTCAAGAAAATCTTTGTATGTTTGGAAATTAATTAGATACATGTCTAAGTGACTCATGGATCAAGGAAGAGATTATTGTTGAATTTAAAAAAATAATTTGAACTGAGAAATAATTAAAATAGTACATATCAAAACTTATGAGATTCAGCTAAAGCAATACTTGGAAAAATTATGGTCTAAGATGTTCATACTAGCAAAAGGCTAAGAATTAATAAACTAAGAATAAAATTCAAGAAAATAGAAAAAGAAAAGCAAAATAAACCCAAAGGAAGTAGAAGAAAGAATGATAGAAATAAGAATAGGATAGAATAGGAGCCAATAAAATTAAAAGAACAAACACACAATATAGAGGATCTGTAAAGCCAAAGATTGATTTTTCCAAAAACCTAATAAATTTAACAAACATCTGATGAGGCCAATAAAAAAAAATGACAGCACGAATAACCAATATCAGAAAAAGAGGACATTCCTATAAAAGCTAGACATACTGCATACAGAATAAAAAGTCATTATGGACAATTTTATGCCAATGAATTTGAAAATGTTGATTAAATGAACAAATTTTATTAAAGTACAATTTACATCAACTGTCTTAAGAAGAAATAGAAAGACTGAGTGGTTTGAAAACCCAAATGGTCTTTCAATGCAGCTGAAGGAATTGAATCAAGGAAACTATGGGGACTAGATGGCTCCCCATTGAATGCTAACAGTGAAGGAATAAATAATTCTGATATGCTGAAGATTTTATTCTGATATTATACACAAACCCCTTCAAGAATAGAAGAAGAGAGGACACTACTAATCGCATTTTACAAGGCTAGTGTCAACTTGGTAATGAGAAAGAAAAATTATAGTCCAATGTAGATACGAAAGTTGTCATAAAATATTAGCAAACTGAATCCAGCAATATTCAGAGAGTATAAAACATGATGACCGTGCCATACGCCAGGATCCCCAGTGGTCCCCACCTTCGGGTAGTTCCCACTGTAGCAGGGTCGGTGTATGTGACCAACAGAATACAGTAGTTGTGATGGTGGGTCACTTCTACGCATTTGGTTAGTAAAGATGTGATGGGGCTTCCCTAGTGGCGCAGTGGTTGAGAGTCCGCCTGCCGATGCAGGGGACACGGGTTCGTGCCCAGGTCCGGGAAGATCCCACATGCCGCGGAGCGGCTGGGCCCGTGAGCCGTGGCCGCTGAGCCTGCGCGTCCGGAGTCTGTGCTCCGCAACGGGAGAGGCCACAGCAGTGAGAGGCCCGCGTACCGCGAAAAAAAAAAAAAGATGTGATGGCTTCTAACTATTGATCTTCCTCGCAGATCATTCACTTTGGGTGAAGCCAGCAGCCATGTCATGAGCATCAGAGGGAGAGGCCCACGTAGTGAGGAGCTAAGCCTGCCCAGGGCCATGTGAGTGAGCTTGGAAGTGGTTGCTCCAGACCAATCAAGCCTCCAAGTAACCTTGGTCAACACCTTGACTGATATCTTGTAAGACACCCTGAGCTGGAATCACTCAGCTAAGCCATTCCTGGCTTCCAGACGCACGGAAACTGTACGAGATAATAAATATTTGTTATTGAAGCTGCTATGTTTTGGGGTGACTTGTTATGGAGCAAAGGATAAGTAATACATACAGTGACCAACATGGGATAATTCCAGAAACGCAAAGCCAGTTTGACATTAGAAAAATCAATTAATGGATTCCACCGCACTAAAGGAAAAAATTAAATTTTATCTCAACAGATATAGAAAAAGCAAATCAATTACAAAAAAAAAAAATCAATGGCATTTCTATACACTAGCAACAAATGGAACCTCAGAACCAAAAAATAAAAGGTACTTATGAATAAATATTAAAAACAGATGTGCAAGAACTTTATAGCCTAAATAAATTTAAGAATAGAAAAATGCAGTAATATAAATATGTCAATTCTCTCCAAATTAATGAAATGTAATGAAATTCTAATAAACACTCATAACTTTTTGCAGACTTGATAAGATGGCTGTAAAATTTATATGAAAGAAAAGGGCCCCAAATAGCCAGAAGAAAAGGGGAGCAGAGATCGTGTTCTCCCAGATACCAAGATTCATTTAAAGCTCTAATAATTATGACATGCCAATGTATGACTGATTATGACAGAGGCAGCATTCTACAATGCTGGTAAAGGATGAGGTAAAGGATGGACTGTTTAAAGAACGGTGATGGAACGCTTGGTTTTCCGTCTGTAAAATGTAATATTGAATATTTACCTCCCATACATACATAAAAATTATTTCAGGGTGAGGGGGGATTATATTTGTCAGAGTTGTCCAGAGAAACAGAATCAATAGAAGATACAAATGGATGGGTAGGTAAATAGACAAACAGATAGATTAAATAGCAGGATAGCTAGCTAGATGGATGGTTAGATAGATGGTTGATAGATGATAGATAGATGGCTGAAAGATAGATAGATAGATAATAATAAGGAATGGGCTCACACAATTATGGAGACTGGTGAGCCCCAAATCTTCAGGGTGGGCCAGTTGTGTGAGAGACCCAGGGAAAGCTGATGTTCAGCTTTCAAAGGCCATAAGGCAGGTAGAGTCAATGTTGCAGATGAAACGTGAAGGCAGTCAGCTGGAGAATTCTCTCTTACTCAGGAAAGGGTCAGCTTTTTTGTTCTACTCAGGCCTTCAACTGATTGGATGAGGCCCACCCACATTAGGGAAGGCAATCTGCTTTACTCAAGTCCACCGATTTAAATATTAATCTCATCAAAATCATCCTCACAGAAACATCCAAAATAATGTTTGACCAACTATCTGGGCACCTGTGGCCCAGACAAGTTAACACGTAAAAATTAACCATCATAAGAGTTAAAGATATAAGTGGGAGCAAGAGAGCTTCTACATGTAGAAGAATATGTTTACAACCTTGGGATGAAGAGAGATTTTGAAAATAAGATACCAAAAATACAAACTGTGAAGAAAAAGATTGATAAATGTGACCACATAAAAGTGTAAAACATTAAAACCTCTATCTAGCAAACGAGTCCATGTTTTAAAAAAGAATGAAAAGACAGGCCACAGACAAGCCACAAGCCACTCAGGGTCAGTGTCTGCTTCTAGAGAGCCCAACCTGTAATATACTGTTTATGCAGTTTTAAAGCATACAGAACAATATACTGTATTATTTATAGTAAACATTTATAGTCTATAATTCAGAATAGTGGTAGTGTGTGGGAGTAGAAAATACATTTCAGAAGAAGTAGTTTGGGAACTTCAAAAGTTACCTGTGATATTGTATTTCTTAAGCTAGTGGTAGGCATCAGTATGTACTTTATCATTCTTTGTACCTTTGGTATTTAAAACAAATAAAAGACTAGGAGAAATTAAACTGTCAAGTTTATGAGATCATTCAAAGAAAAAGTGAAAGCTGTCATTTTGTATTTTAACATACAAGTATTAGATTTCTAAATAAAACATCAATATCTGTAAGTTGAATTTATTGGCTTGAATAAACTGAGTATTAAATAAACCACAAGTAACTGAATATTTCATTCCAGCCACAGCCTCTTTTAGACACTAAAAACTCACTGAAAAGGTTTTCCCCTCTTTACAAATGAAATATGCCTCCATTTTCTCTAAAGCATGAGAACCCACAGGTCTACTTATTGCAAAGCCATCAAGATTAGCTGAATTAAGAATTAATTTCCAAAAGTGAAAGATTTATTACGTTATAGATTAATCAAGCTTTTAAAATTAGACTTACATACATATTTTATCACTCAACAAATATTAAATGCCCACTCTGTAACAGGCACTATTTTCAGATGACATGGATCCCCGTGAACAGAAAACACTCTTAAATCATTAGCATGATTTGTTTTGAGTACTTTGTTACATCACCAAAGTATCTAATTGCTAATGTCTGACTTGAGCAAAATGTTTCTATTTGAAAAGTCAAGCGATTAGATGAAAATCCCCTCGAAGATTGCACAGAAAATTAAGGAGTTAATTCCGTTTCTGTTCAACGTGGTAATGGAATTTCTTCTTCCAGACCGTTCACACATGTCTACTTCACTGAAAACACCAAGGATTATAAATTTAGAATCAAATGTTTTTGACCATAAAAGTTAACTATCCAAATTTTTAAACACATTTAAACCTGTAAGAGGTCCAGGCAAGGAAAAACTCGCAAACAGCAATATTTATTGAAGTAGAAACATAAATTATGAGAAACCACCTGAAAATAGAGCACAATACTCTTTAGTTTTCTTAAATTGTTGCTATCCTGCCTCCTATACTTACCATCAGTAACACTTTCCATTTTAATTTTTTGGTAGTATTTTCTTTATTTTTAAAAAAGCTGTAAAACTCAATCAAAGCTAAAATTGAAAAGCACTTTAATATTTCAAAATCATGAGCCAATAAATTTTTTAACTTTGGAGGGTAAAAAGGATGTGATGGGAGTCTGAGGTTGACATACATAGTTTGACAATTTAATATTCATGGATGGCACGGAAAACTAACCATTTTAGTAAAACAACACTTTGAATGATTTACTATTTCCCAATAAAGAAATAAATAAAAGCCTAAGTTGAGTTTTATTTTTTCTCTTAATTGTTAAAGTAGTTGGGTTTATGGCATAATAGTAATTTTGTATCAATACATTTCAATCCATATAATATAAATATACATATATTTATTTTGGGCTATTTTCATGTTTTTCATACAACATAGACTTATTGGGTGCCACTATGTATGAGGTACCCTTCTAGGCCTGGAGTGAGCAAAAAGACTTGATTCCTCTCCTCATTGAACTGCTAGTCAAGTAGAGGAGAGAGACAGTCATCAAATAATCTCCAAACCAATAAAGCAGCATGACCGTGACAAGTGCTAGGAAGAAGAGTTACATAGCACTAATCACACGCCTTAAGAGGGATCTAGTCAAGGAAGGAGATCAGAGCAGGCTTCTTGGAGGAAGTGGCCCTTGAGTTGAGACCTGAAAGGTGCTTGGAGTTAATAAGGTAAAGAGGGGAGGGGAGAGGATTCTGGAAAGAGGGTCCTAGATGCATGTGCAGGGCTCTGTGGCTGGAGGCCAATATGAGGTTCTGAAAGAATGAGCAGTAGCTTGTGCAAGATGAGAGCGGGAAGCAGGTAAGGGCCAAATCATAAGGGCCCTGTAGGTCGCGGTAAAGAGTTTGTCTTTCTTTTCGCCTGTATGCATTTGCAAACATGCCTTCTGTCTGTCTGGCGGTGAACAGATGGGAGACGGACCAGGGCAGAAGGGAGCAGGAGACCAATTAGAAGGCCATGCCAATAGTCTGAGTGAGGGATGATGGGGTAGGGGTAGTGGTCGAAATAAAGATACTTGGCGGTTGGAATTCGCAGAACTCTGTGATGGATTGATAATGAGAAACCTCAATTGGATTTGTGGTCAAAAGTGTTAATAATGAAATATAATTAACTATACAATGAAAGCAGACCATGACATCATATTAAGTCTAATTAATACACATGAATCTTAGTAGTAGGAAGCTCAATAACTACATGAGATGTATTCCAGTAAAAATGACTTTGGCCTCATAGTATAGTTTGAGTTCACAGCTCTTTTTTTTAATTAAAGAAAATTTACCTTTACCACACTGGCTGGCTTAGGTTCCTCTTCTCTAAATGTTTTATTTAAGACTAAAATCAATATCCTGACATTTGTTTCTTGTCAGTGACAGATTTTGAAAACATCAAGAACCTTAGGATTGTACTTTTCCTATTTAGCTTTGTGTGAATTTTTACCTTTTAAAATATAAACTCCTGGTTTAAATATAAACTTCTACTATAATCCAAATTTCACTAATTGAACACAACTCCCATCAGATGAAGGCAAAGGTATTCACTTTGACTTAACTTGATATCAGTATATATAAAACCACAGAAACTTCACAACTGGTCTTGTCTTTTAAACTCAAAAAATTCCAAATGCACGTGCAATAGCACCTGTGTCTTTCGTAATGTAACATAATGTAATCTAGTCTTTCTTTCCTGTTTGGGACTGAGTCAATCTGAATGGAAATTACACATACACTAGGGAGAGCAAGCTGATTTAATGAGAGAGCCAGCAACGGCAATGCCAGGGCTTCACAGATTCTGGTCTCTGTTAATTTTCAATAAGATGGGGTGGCAGGTAAGCTTTTCTCCTTCCAGCATCCCCCTTTTCACTCCCCACCCTCCATCCTGGGAGGGATCTTTTTTAAGTGGAAAAGAGAAGCAGAGCAAAACAACCCTTGGTATTTATGTTATAAAGGTGATCAATATCAGCAAGAGAAGGAAAAAAAGTTGATCTGCTGGAGGTTTTCTTTTCTCAGAAGGACCTACAATCCCCTCCCTCATGCCGCATGGTCAGCTTTACTGAGAAGAAAATCAAAGTGATCAATTAACTGGGATTGGGGTGGAGGAGAGAGCCTGAGTGAGGGGTAAAAAACAATGAGGGAACAAAGACAGAAAGAAGAGATTACCAAGTACCTCTCTGATGTGGCCTCTAAGTACTGAGAGGGGACTTGATGCAAAAAGCAAACTTGTCAGGGGTTTCCCTGGTGGTGCAGTGGTTAAGAATCTGCCTGCCAATGCAGGGGATACGGGTTCGAGCCCTGGTCCGGGAAGATCCCACATGCCGCGGAGCAACTAAGCCCGTGCACCACAACTACTGAAGCCCATGTACCCTAGGGCCCATGTGCCACAACTACTGAGCCAGCGTGCTGCAACTACTGAAGACTGTGCGCCTAGAGCTCGTGCTCTGCAACAAGAGAAGCTACCGCAATGAGAAGCCCGTGCACTGCAACAGAGTAGTCCCTGCTCGCCACAACTAGAGAAAGCCCGTGCACAGCAACGAAGACCCAACACAGCCAAAAATAAATAAATTTATTTTTTTAAAAAAGCAAACTTGTCTGTTTTGTGACTTAATTTGGTCTCTGTGCATTTGTGATATGATTATGTAAAAATAAGATTTTTCTCTCTGATAAGGAATAGTACCTTCACACCTTTCCAGATGTTATAGGCTTAAGAAAGGGTTTACACTTACTATTAATGCTGTAAATTACTTTACTTTTCCCCAAAACCTAGATTTAGAATGGGACACTCTGTTTCATGGTAGCTGGGCTGATCTTTCTATTTTGATACCTTGTTTTATTACCATATTTACCACCAGAGTTATCCTAAAGATTTATTCCCCTTGGAATGTTGTAACATATGATACCTGTTCCATTCAACACTTAATAACTCAAAGCCTAGCACCCTGGGTAGTTCCTACTATAAAAATATGAAATAATACCATAGCCATTGGATGAAAGCCAGCTATAGAAGTGAACTAGACAGACCGTGAAACTCTAGGCAGCTGACATACTTATAGGCTCCTTGGGGCAAAGCAGCCCTGACTGGTGGTTATACATAAGTTGCCAAGCTTCACGTCATGTGATCCTGGGGCCTTGACCACAGTTGATTAGAGCTTGGAAATTTGCAAAATGCCGGCCGATAAAAGGCCTTTCATACTGGATTGACACTAACCAGCTCAGTCAGGTTCTCTCACTGGGAACTTGTGCTCTAGATGTAGGTGTGGAGAGGAAGCTGTGGACAGAAGCTGTGTCATGAGTATGGCGGAGCTACCAGAATGGACGTCACTGAAGCCCACTTGGTGCCCAGTCTCCAGAACTCCAGTCTCCTGAACACCAGGAGTTACCACTGGGATAGGATGGGGCTTCATGCCCCCCACCCCACAGCTTTAATGAGGTATAACATTGTGTAAGTTTAAGGTGTACAACATGATGAGTTGATATGTGTATATAGGGGGAAATGAATACCACAATAAGGTTAGCTAACACATCCTTCCCCTCACATAATTATAATTTTTTGTTGTCACAATGAGAACATTTAAGATCTACTCTCTTAGCAACTTTCAAGAATACAAGACAGTATTGTCGACTAAGGCCACCATGCGGTACCTTAGACTCCCAGAACTTATTCCTCTTATAACTGGAGGTTTGTACCCTATGACAAATATCTTCCCATTTCCCCAACCCCCCCAGCCCTTGGCAACTACCATTCCACTCTCTATTTCTATGAGTTCAGCCTTTTAGATTCCAGGTATAAGTGAGATCGTACAGTATTTGCCTTTCTCTGTCTGACTAACTTCACTTAGCATAATGTCTTAAGGTTCATCCAATGCTTTAATAAATAGCAGAATTCCTTCTTTTTTATGGCTGAATAATATTCCTGTGTGTGTGTGTGTGTGTGTGTGTGTGTGTGTGTGTGTGTGTGTTTTCACATCTTCTTTATCTATTCATCCATTAATGGACACTTAGGTTGTCTCCATGTCTTGGCTACAGTGAACAATGCTTCACTGAACCATATAAGTGTTGAATATGTCTACGATATATCCTTCTGATAAATACCCAGAAATGGGATTGTTGGATCATCTGGTAGTTTTATTTTTAATTTTCTTAGGAACCTCCATACTGTTTCCATAGTGGCTGTACCAATTTACATATCCAACAGTGCAGGAGGGTTCTCCTTTCTCCGTGTTCTCGCCAGCATTTTTATCTTTTGTCTTTTTGATGGTAGCCACTTTAACAGGTGTGAAGTGACACCTCATTGTGATTTTGATTTGCATTTCCCTGATGATTAGTGATGTTAAGCATCTTTTCACATACTTTTGACCATTTGTATGTCTTCTTTGGAAAAAGCTCTATTCAAGGTAGATTATTTGCTTTTTTTTTTGCTACTGAGTTGTATATATTAATCTCTTATCTTTATATACATTAATCTCTTTATATATATATATTAATCTCTTACCAAATATATGATTTGTAAATATTTTCTCCCATTCTGTAGGTTGCCTTTTCATTTTGTTGATGATTTCTTTTACTGTGCAGACTTTTTTTGGTTGATGTAGTCCTACTCATTGATTTTTGCTTTTGTTGTTTGTGCTTTTGGTGTCATATCCAAAATAATCATGGCCAAGACTGATGTCAAGGAGTTTTTCCCTTGATTTCTCCTAGGAGTTTTATGGCTTCAGGTCTAACATTTAAGTCCTTAATCCATTTTGAGTTAATTCTTGTGAATGGTGTAAAATAATGGTCTGGTTTCATTCTTTTGCATGTGTCCAGTTTTCCCAACACCATTTATTGAAGAGACTATCAATTCCGCATTGAGTACTCTTAGCTCCCTTGTCAAATATTAGTTGACCTTATATGCATAGGTTTATTTGGGGGCTCTCAGTTCTGTTCAATTGGTCTATGTGTCTGCTTTTATGGCAGTACCATGTTGTTTTGATTACTGTAGCTTCGTCTAATTCTTCAGTGAGACTAGACTGTGCTGATATGGTTTCTAGGTCTTTCTGAGTTCCCCCATCATCTGAGATAAACTCTGTTGCTCTCTCTTCCTTCCAACCTGAAAGGGTCTTATTAATGTAAGTGTACAGAAGAGCATGAATACTTGGCCTATAGACTCACAGAGTCTTAGAATGATAGGACTAAAAAGAATCTGAGAGGCCAAACCTCACCTCAGAAGAAAGCGTAAGATCCAATCATTATGTTGTACACCTGAACTAATATAATGTTATATGTCAATTATATCTAAAAAACAAAAACAGAGAGAAAGAAAGTGGAAGTGGAAACCCAACATATAAACAAAGTTGAAGCAGAACTGCTGTGGGTGAAGAAGGAGTGGGCAGATAGGAACCCAGCTGGTAAATATTCCCTTTCTCCTATCCTGAGGGCACTTACTGGAAAACGTCTTGAAAACTACAACTGTAGTCCAACCCTGGCATTTTATTTTATTTTATTATTTTTTTATTTAACTATAGTTGATTTACAATGTTGTGTTACTTCCAGGTGTACAGCAAAGTGACTCAGTTATATATTCAGATTCTTTTCCATTATAGGTTATTACAAGATATTGAACATAGTTCCCTGTGCTATACAGTAGGTCCTTGTTGTTTATCTATTTTATATATAGTAGTGTGTATATGTTAATCCCAAACTCCTGATTTATCCCTCCCCCCCTTTCCCCTTTGGTAACCGTAAGTTTGCTTTCTACGTCTGTGAGTCTATTTCTGTTGTGCAAATAAGTTAATTTGTATTATTTTTTAGATTCAACATGTAAGAGATATCATATAATATTTGTGTCTCCTTCTCTGACTTACTTCACTTAGCATGATAATCTCTAGGTCCATCCACATTGCTGCAAATGGCAGCATTTCATTCCTTTTTATGGCTGAGTTGTGTTCCATTGTGTATACATAGCACATCTTCTTTATCCATTCATCTGTTGATGGACAGTTAGGTTGCTTCCATGTCTTGGCTATTGTAAATAGTTCTGCTATGAACACTGGGGTGCATGTATCTTTTTGAATTAGAGTTTTCGCCCTTTCCAAATATATGCCCAGGAGTGGGATTGCTGGATCATATGGTAGCTCTGTTTTTAGTTTTTTAAGGAACCTCATACTGTTTTTCACAGTGGTTGCACCAATTTACATTTCCACCAACAGTGTAGGAGCATCCCTGGTATTTTATAAATGAGGCATCCATAATGTTAAATAACTTGTCCATGTTCCTTAAAATAAATAAAGTACAATAAATAAATAAACAAATAAATAAATAAAACTTGTCCAAATCCCTACAGTCAGTTAGTGTCCAGCAGCAAGGACCAGAACCCACTTACCTAATCCCTCCCCTCAATGTGCTTTCTACCAGATTCCATTCACCTGAACCAACTGAAGTGGCTCCACCATCATAGTGGGTAGGAGAACTTAGAAGGCATTACCAAGTATTTTCCTTCAGAAACAATAAATTGCTCTCCCCAATCAGGCTTTGCCTAGTAAAGTCAACTATGCAATCGTGTCTGATTCTAACTTTGGTGCCTAGAGAGTTTTGCCATTATGCCCTGTAAGAAACTATTGTATCATATGGAGACCTGAAGTTATTCTTCTACTCAAGCCCCTGTTGGCTAGAATGTGAGTCCTCTGAAGGCAGGGACTCTGCCTCATTCACCTTTAATCTCCAGAATCTAGGTCATTAATAATAGATGAATGTTTCTGTCACACATAGGAAGTGGCAAGGGCCAAAGAGGAATGGCAAGTACGTTTAGGAGACAATTCTGTGGGCAAATCATAGAAAAAAAAATAATCAAGGAACTGTGTCTGAAATATAAAAATACAAGTTATCTTAAAATTTAGTGATAGATAATTGAAATTAATGAGCCATCGTTGATCACAGAATAGTACACCTCATTGGTGGTACTCAGTAAGTATTTTTAAATTAGTGAATGAGAGAATATTAGATACAAGATAATCTGAAAGTCCTCTTGGAATTGTTCAAGAAAGTCAGATGGGTGGTCTGGGAGTACTTTTGTTTGTTTGGTACGAGATGTGGGTCTTTAAAGCACATAATTTAGGGACTTCCCTGGCTGTCCAGTGGTTAAGACTCTGCACTTCCACTGCAGGGGCCCCCCCAAAATAATAATAATAATAAAATAAATAAATAATAAAGCACATAATTTAGAAGATATGAATTATGGACCTAGAGATTATCATACTAAGTTAAGTAACTCAGATAGAGAAAGACAAATAGCATACAATAACAATTATATGTGGAATCTTAAAAAATGATACAAATGAACTTATTTACAAAACAGAAACAGAGTTACAGATGTAGAAAACAAACTTATGGTTACCAGGGGGGAGAGTGGGGGGAGGGATAAATCGGGAGATTGGGATTGACATATACACACTACTATACATAAAATAGATAACTAATAAGGACCTACTGTATATCACAGGGAATTCTACCCAATACTCTGTAGTGATCTATATGGGAAAAGAATCTAGAAAAGATTGGATATATGTATATGTATAACTGATTCACTTTGCTATACAGCAGAAACTAACACAACATTGTAAATCAACTATACTCCAATAAAATTTTTTTCTTAAAAAGAAGATATGAATTAAGAAACCAAAGCACTGCCAAGTCAGAAAATAATCCTGTGAGCGTAGTTTAGCCTTCTTAGACCACTGCGTAGGGAAACAGGGCTGGGCTTGAGATCTGTTGTCTCACCCGTTAGTGCTTCTAATGGATGGAACCCATTGTTGAGATCCCCTAGTAAGCTTCTTTTGAGCTGCCTTCCCTTTGCTTTCCTCCTTGATGCTCCAATTATGCCTTACAAAATTCTATCATCGATTCTTCTTTTCCAAATGAAAATAGCCTATTGATTTTTTAAAAACAAAATCCTCATTATAAACACGCAAACGATCCAGAATAGCATTAAGAAGAAATCACAAATCCCCTGACATCCCATTGGAAGTCATTATTAACAACATTTCTTTATGTACCTCTTTTCCACAACAGACTGGAGTTCTCTGAAAGCAATGACTATTTCTTCTTAACTTTGTATCCATGATACTTCCATGATACTTAGTAACATAATAGGTGTTCAATCAGTGTTTAGTGGTGGAATAAATGAATGATCAACTTTGTTACACTCTGGATATGCAGTTGCTGTCCTCAGGGAGCTTGAGGTCAGAGGGAAAGGAAACAATGAAATAGGTGAAATTCTGGCAATAGGAACAGAGTGCTATGGGGTCAGCTAAGAGATAGTGATCATTTCTGCTTGGCAGGGTAAAAAGACACATTAAAGCTGGGCCTCTATGAAGAATTGCATTTTGCTAAATTAAAAACAATCAAGATATTTCAGAGAGTGGATATGAAAAACAGACACAGAACTGTTATGAGCACAGCATGTTCTCATAACCTGGTGTGTGGAGAACATAGGGCTCTTGGGAAAGAGAGTTGGAAAGTAAGGAAATTAGCACTTGTGAAGCACTTATGTGTCACGTACTTGGTACTTTGTGTCATTAACTTTCCTACAAGAATGTCGTGAGGTAGTAATGAGGCGCATTACTACACATTAATGGATATAGATGAGGAGGTGCTAGAGGGGGTGAGCCCATTTTGCAAAGGGCCTTGAAGGTCACCCAGTCAGGGTTATGTAAAAACTTTAGGCAGAGGAATGACATAATCAGAGCCGTGTAATTTTTTTAGTTTATAACTACCTTAACAAGACATACTTTTTCTTTTCACCATTAGCAATTGAGTTCACCATTCTCCTCCCATAAATTGAGTCACCAGTATCTTAAATGTGGCTTAATGTTATTTCACGTATTCTTTTTTACAGATGGAAGATATCTTTGATATGCCTATTCAGATGTGTTCCAGACCTGTTTCTACGACACTCTACAAATAGTAATATTTAAATTTTGTTTTTAAAGCATCTGCTCACTTTTTTAGCTCTTCTCCTTTTGAGCTCCCCTCATTTTATTGGTGACCTGTTATTTGTGTCTCAACTGAATGGGTCCAAATGCTTTTTCTTTTCAATTAGTTTATTTCATCATATCATGAATCTTGCTCAAAGCCTTAAACTTCCACATTTCTCATTAGAATGCAGCTTAGATTCTACTTTTCCGTTGTTTCTTTGTGTCTGCAGCCAAACATCACGTGTCATCTATAGCTTTTCATCACAGGCTTTGCTTAATTCTAACTGTGTCTGTGAACTCATGTACTGTTACCTTTCATAATAAGTTTCTCTGCTTTACTGTTTTCTTCCCTCCCTCCCTCCCTCCCACCCTTCCTTCCTTCCTCTCTCTCTCTTCTATGTTGTTACTCCAACCTGAAGAAGATCTGCTTATCTGTATAAGGCATCTGTCTGTAGTGCTCATTTCTTCTGTTTACTTACTGACTTATTATCTAACTCTTAGGAACAAACTGATTCTAAGGGAATCACATCCTTGCTTCTTTGTAGGTGGCCACTAAGAGGACTGTGAGATCACATTTTTCTTACAATTATCAAAGGAATAGACAAAAGGATGTAAAACATCTGGACTCTGGGGTAAGCATTTGGTAGCATATGCATTAGAGAAATGGAGATGAATTCCTTTGGTTATTGATACTACGAAATGTATCTTAGATAAGACTGTAAACAATGAATACTTTAAAGTGAAGCAGCATGTGAGTGAGCGATTTTGGTTTAGATTAGCAGACCTGGTAGGGTTTAAGGTCAAACCCTGCTTTGTTTAACATCTTCATAAATAATCTAGAAGACTGATTTAAAAGAACCCGTTATTACATGTTTAAGTGACTTCAAGGTGGGAGGTGTTAAACATGATATGAGGAAAAACACTAGAAAAGGTGGACGGATAGAATGAGAAATGCCCCCCCCCAGTTAATCAGGAAAAGTATAAAATGATAGCTTTTATGCCCCCCCAACTTAATCAGGAAAAGTATAAAATGATAGCTTTTATGGGAACAATTTCAAGTCAAATTACTCAAAGGAAAAAAACACAAGTAAAGGAAGAACAATGTTGGAAGAGGCCACAGAAAGCAATCTGTAACATGGTACAGAAGCTAAAATGATCATTATTATGTAGAGTTCTTGTAAAATGACTCTGTTTTCTATCAAGGGTACATGTAATTTGCTGACCTAAATGCCCATATGAAACAGAACCATTAAGATTTTCATGCTAGTCATGAAATCATATATCCCAAATCATGCATTTTGTACTCAATTTTTGTTTTATTAAAAAGTTACCATTTAGAAAGACTGACGTGGGGGGGTTCACAGTGGAAAGGAATCTTAACGTATGTCTGGGTTCACAGAACCCTCACCACACTCAGGTGACAGAAGGCTTCCATCTTTCCCAAACACGGCTTTGCGCAGCTTGCCTCCTACCCCAGACCTCCGGCAGCCACTTATTTTCTCTGCTACTATAGTTTTGCCTATTGAGAGTGTCATGTACATGAAATCATTTATTATATAAATTTCCATGTAAATAAAATCATTTATTATACAACTTTGAGGTGGATTTTTTCAATTGCGGTAAAAAAGGCATCTTAATCAGTTTCAAGTGTACACGCCAGGTGTTAGCCATATGTACGCTGTTGCACTACAGTCCTCTAGAACTGTTTCGTCGCAAAACTGAAAGTCTATATCCATTGAACAATTCCCCTCTCCCCCTCCCCGAAGGCCCTGGAAACCCCCATTCTACTTTCTGTTTCTAAGAGTTTGACTATCTTAGATTCCTCATACAAGGGGGATCATGTAGAATTTGTCCTTCTATGACTGGTTTATCTCACTTAGCGTAATGTCCTCAAGATTCATCCCTGTTGTAGCATGTAACAGGATTTCCTTCCTGCTTTAAGGTTGAATAATATTCCATTGCATGGATATTCCACATTTCCTTTATCCATTTATCTCTTCATAGACATTTAAATTGCTTCCACCTTTGGGCTATGGTGAATAATGCTGCAGTGAACATGGGTGTGCCACTATTTCTACAAGATCCTGTTTTCACTTCTTTTTTTTATTTTTTCTTTTTTTTTT
>NW_020172293.1:4526262-4564051 GCF_003031525.2 Neophocaena asiaeorientalis asiaeorientalis | reverse complement strand
GTGGCTCACGGGCCCAGTTGCTCCGCGGCATGTGGGATCTTCCCAGACCAGGGCTCGAACCCGTGTTCCCTGCATTGGCAGGCAGGTTCTCAACCACTAGCGCCACCAGGGAAGCCCACTTCTTTTGGATATATATACTCAGAGGGGAGAACGCTGTATGATATGGTATTTCTATTTTTAACTTTGTGGAAAACTTCCATACTGTTTTCCATAGTGGCTGCACCGTTTTAGATTCCCATGAACCGTGCACAAGGGTTCCAATTTCTCCACTTTCTCACTTTTTAAAAGACTTACTTTTTGTTTGGAGCAGTTTAAGGTTCACACAAAGCTAAGAGGAAGGTAAAGAGACTTCCCATATAACCCTTACCCCCCCCACACACACACATGCATAGCTTCCCCTATTATCAGCATCACCCACCAGAAAGGTGCATTATGTTCTGTAATTATTCATGTTACCAAGAATAAACCTATATCAACACTCAAATAAGTCTCTAGTCTACCTTAGGGTTCACTCTTGGTAATGTACATTCTATGGGCTTAGACAAATGTATAATGCCATATATCTGTAATTATAATATCAAACAGAGTATTCTCACTGCCCTAAAAATTCGCTGTGCTCTGTCTGTTCATCCGTCTCCCCTCTGACAACCACTGATATTTTTATTGTCTCCATAGTTTTGCCTTTTCCAGAATGTCATGTCATTGGAATCATACAGTATGCAACCTTTTCAGATTGGCTTCTCAGACTTAGTAATATGCATTTAAGACTCCTCCATGTCTCTTCATGGCTTGACAGCTCATTTCTTTTTAGCGCTGAATAGTATTCCATTGTCTTGGTGTATCACAGTCTATCTATCCTTTCACCTACTGAAGGACATCTTGGTTGCTTCCAGGTTTTGGCAAATATGAATAAAGCCGCTATAAACCTCCATGTGCAGGTATTTTTGTGGACCTAAGTTTTCAACTCCTTTGGATAAATTCCAAAGGTATTTAGTACTTATCACATACCAAATCATACGATAAGAGTATGTTTCGTCTTGTAAGAAACTGCCGAACTTCCTTCCGAATTAGCAGCATTCTTTTGCATTCTTACCAGCAATGAGTGAGATTTCCTGTGGCTCCACATCCTTGTCAGCAGTTGGTGTTGTCAGTGTTCTGGATTTTGGTCATTCTCATAGGTGTGCAGTAGTATCTCACCATTTTAATTTGCAGTTCCCTGATGATATAGGCTGTGGAGAATCTTTCATATGCTTATTTGCTATCTGTAAATCTTCTTTGGTGAGGTGTCTGTTAAGGTCTTTGGCCCATTTATTGAATTGGGTTGTATGTTTTCTTAATGTCAACAGTTCTTTGTATGTTTTGGATAACAGTCCTTTATCAGATGTGTCTTCTGCAAATATTTTTTCTCCCTGTCTGTGGCTTATTTTCTTGAGAAACAAAGCAAAAGTTTTGAATTTTAATGAAGTCCAACTTATCAATTATTTCTTTCATGTACAGTTGGTGCTTGAACAACATGGGTTTGAACTGCACAAGTCCACTTACTAATGGATTTTTTTACTAAATACATACTACAGTACTATCTGGTCCACGGTTGGTTGAATCTGTGGATGCGGAATGGCAGATACAGAGGGCTGACTGTTAAGTTATATGCAGATTTTTGACTGCACAGAGGTTCGGCACCTCTAAAACTCACATTGTTCAAGGGTTAGCTATATATGCCTTTGGTGTAGAATCAAAAAAGGCATCACCACTCCCAAAGTCATCATGATTTTCTTCTATGTTATCTTCTAGGATTTTTATACTTTTGCATTATACACTTAGGTCTATAATCCATTTTGAGTTCATTTTTTGACGAGTGTAAGTTCTGTGTCTAGATTCACTTGTTGAGCGCATACTATATGCCAGACACTGCTTTAGGCTCTGGAGATACAGCCATATACAATATAGTGGGTGAGTTAGACAAAAAACAAGCAAACAAAATGGGAAGAAAAATAAGCTTATAGGAAGTCTATGTGATAGGAAGTGACAGAGTTGCTTGGCCCATTGTACTTCCCATCATATAGAGTTTGCTGATTGCAGGCTCCATGGTGTTGTTTAACATGTTTGTCCTCATTCCCCAGAGTTCTTGTAAACTGGTAGTTAGAGATAGAGGCTTCACACTCAGGTTTGATTTTTTTGACAAGAACATTCCATCAGGAGATACATAATGTCTGGTATTCTCCTAACTTGTGACATTACCAGCCACTGCTTAAGGGCATTAATCCATTGCAGATTACAAAAAGGTTACATTTAATTCTATCATTCCTTCTTTGTTTATTAATTCAAATTTCCCGATAAAGAAATACTTTTCTGGGCTCCCCTGGTGGTGCAGTGGTTGAGAGTCCGCCTGCCGATGCAGGGGACACGGGTTCGTGCCCTGGTCCGGGAGGATCCCACATGCCTCGGAGTGGCTGGGCCCGTGAGCCATGGCCGCTGAGCCTGAGCGTCCGGCGCCTGTGCTCCGCAATGGGAGAGGCCACAACAGTGAGAGGCCCGCGTACTGCAAAAAAAAAACCACACACACACACACACACACAAAAAGGACACCGTTAAGGTGGGTTCTAATCCAGTCTGACTGGTGGACACACAGAGACACACCAGGGATGTGCACATAGAGGAAAGGCCACGTGAGGACACAGCAAGAAGGTGGCTGTCTGCAAGACAAGGAGAGAGGCCTCAAGAGAGGACAACTTAATCTTGTACTTCTAGCCACCAGAACTGTGAGAGATTTCTGCTCTCTAAGCCACCCAGTCTGGGGTACTTTGTTCTGGCAGTCATAGCAAACTAATACATGAAGGTAAGTTTGTACAGGAAAGGCAGGATAAATGCTTGATATTACCAGTTTGCCTTTATGTGTCTTGAGATAGTCTTTGATTTCAACTTTTTTTTTTTTCAGTTCTTCTTGGGTAGCTTCCTCAGAAAGAGAACATGATTGTATATTTCTCTGAGCTCTTTGTGCATGGAAAATGCCTTTTCTTTTGCCATCACTTGGCTATGGAGTGGATTCTTGGGTCTCTCACTTCCTCTCAATGTGATTTTACTATTTTCTAACTCCCAGTGTTAAAGATGAAAAGACTGCTATACTTGTTTCCCTTATAAAGTGACCATTCTCTTTGACTGAAAGATTGTAAGACTTCATCCTTGGTATATAAAAATTTTGCCATGATACGACTAACTTTTTTCATTACTCTGGGCTTTAACTTGATGATCTCGACAGGAAGAAATAAAAAGTACGAGTACATTTGCAGCAACATAGATGGACCTAGAGATTGCCATACTGAGTGAAGTAAGTCAGACAGAGAAAGACAAATATCATATGATATCACTTATAGGTGGAATCTTAAAAAAATGATACAAATGAACTTATTTACAAAAGAGAAATAGAGTCACAGATGTAGCAAACAAACTTATGGTTACCAGGGGGAAAAGTAGGGGGAGGGATAAATTGGGAGATTGGGATTGACATATACACACTACTATATATAAAATAGATTACTAATAAGGACCTACTGTATAGCACAGGGAATTCTACTCAATACTCTGTAGTGACCTACACAGGAAAAGAATCTAAAAAACAGTGGATATACGTATAACTGATTCACTTTGCCATACAGCAGAAACTAACACAACATTGTAAATCAACTATCCTCCAATATAAAATAAAAAGAGTACAATAGGAGGGGCATTGAACCTTGTGATACGCTAGTTAACTCTAAATAGACAATGATAATGTATCTAAGGGCTATTAAGAGGGTGCATCTCACGCACATTTCCACCCCAATCGCCCTGCCCACTCCTTCTGTAATGCTTCATGTAAATCATGCAAAACATCTAAAACCCTTCAATTAAGTCTGCCTTCTTGGGTGCCAACTGCTTTGATTATTTCGTAGCCTGCCTCCTTGAAGCGATTACTGGTCTTTTTTGGCTGATTCATATCTTTAGGTATAAAATCCTTCAGTAGGTGAAGAAATGAGTTTTATTGGCCAATGTTAGAAGAGCGGCATCTGCTCAAGGCAGCTGGTACCTCCTCACCCTAAGCCCAATGGGATCTATTGTCTTTATCTCTGACCCACTGCAGAAACAGCCTCATAACTTTTGAGCTCTAACTTTGTATACAGTGATGTTCTGAACCTGTAACTTCTGCCCCAGAACTCAGATGTATTTGGGTGCTCCTCTAGGCTTCAGCAATGAAGGACAGTTGTCTGAGTGGCCTTGGAATCAAAAGGGAAGGGAGTCGGGAATCTGAGCTCAAAATACGCTTTAATTTGTCTCGATTTGATTTTTAAGTCTGTAACTTTTAGATCATCACCCCAGAGCACAAGAATGAAATGTTGGCACATTAAATATACATACTGTGTTGTAGTGTAAGGTTATATCACATATGACTGTTGGTATAGCTGTTAAGTATACATAATTAATTGAGGTGTATAATTAGTTGGAGTCATAATGAGAGCAAATTATATTTTAAAATACATTGAATCCTAAGTACATTTTTTTTTGTTTCAAGGAAGAATTTTGCCATGAAATACCACATATATGTTAAATGTCCCATTAGGGATTAGAAAGTATGATGACAATTCAGGTTAGAGTTTGTAGTTCAAAGTTACTGCATGAGAGAACTTGTGTGTTAGTTTCCAAATGATTTTTACTTAAATTTAGCTAACTCCATCAATAAGCTAACACTGAGGGTGGAAGTTTAATGGAACAGATGTTTGAACGCCAGTAGACATTTAGACACATTAGAAAACTGCAGAGATGCTGAGTTACCCATCTTAAACTCTGCTCGTTCAAAAGGTTTTAATCACCCCAGTTCAATTAATGTCTCTAAATAAATTATAAGTTAACACAATGTTTGTCAGGCCAAACTCTGATCCAGGCTTGTCTTGGTGTGATGCAAACAGTGGCCACAGGCCAAGGACGCGTCGTGCTCTCACGCTGAAATATGAGCTGGACTCCGGGGAGACCAGAGAAGCCTAAACAAACATCTGGACCCTTCTAGCTGCTTACTATTTTCAGTTTTTACAAGTCGTCTCTGGATTTCCATATAAAAACATCATATACATATACTTCTCCTTAGAAGAGAGAAGAAAATACTGAGATTGTAGCACCGATTTGGTTTCGATCAGTACTGACACTTCTCTTTTTTTAACAAATTATCCTTTGCCTCTGATGTCTTTTTCCCTTCCATTACCTCTCTTCCTTTCTGTTTTATTTTTTCTTTCTGCATTCTGATTTTTCATCAGATTACTAAGAGGCACTTAATTAATACCAAGTGATGACAAATCTACAAATAGGAAAATCCATCTGTCACAAGAGTAGATGATATGCTTTGATAACCAACAATTTAAGATAATAAACAGATTCACCATCTAGAACTAGAGCCTGGCCCTCTAACAACGATGGTTGACCCGTGGCCTGCAGATGGGCTTGGTTTGGCCAACTCAGTGTTCGTTTTAAAAACTGAACATGGGGCTTCCTTGGTGGTGCAGTGGTTAAGGATCCGCCTGCCAATGCAGGGCACATGGGTTCAAGCCCTGGTCCAGGAAGATCCCACATGCCGCAGAGCAACTAAGCCCGTGCACCACAGCTACTGGGCCTGCGCTCCAGAGCCCGTCAGCCACAACTCCTGAAGCCCGGGCACCTGGAGCCCATGCTACACAACGAGAGAAGACACCGCAATGAGAAGCCCGCACACTGCAAGGAAGAGTAGCACCCGCTCACCAAAACTAGAAAAAGCCCGCTAGAAAGCCCGTGCACAGCAACAAAGACCCAATGCAGCCACAAATAAATAATAATAAAAATTTTTTTAAAAGAAATAGAAAAAAATATTTTTTAAATAAATAAATAAGGAAAACACCATGTACATGTATACATATGTGGAAGTGATAATGTTATCAAATTTGAAAGCACTTTTCTTTCCTAGCTCCCCCAAAGGTGAGCTAGTTTAATTTCCTAAAAACTTATTTAATGTAAACAAATTTTTAATCATAGAGTTTTTTAAAGCAAAATTCTTTCAACTTCATAATAAAGGTTGCTGAATTAAGTTGAATTGTTACCCTTAATCCAATTACTCTAAAAAAATTATTGACTTGATAGGTGCTAACTATGTGAACAAAGTCTTTCATTAAATCTACATTAGACAATGTATTTGCCCTATAAAAACACTTCTTACTACTGTAATTATTCTGAAAATTCAGGATGATTTTCTTTAAAATTGGTCCAGATATATATTTTTTAACTTGGAAAAGTAGGCAACATTTCTCTAAAGGTTTTTTCTCCTTTTTCTTCGAAGAAAGGTTTTTTCCTCTGATTTTTAAAAGTTACACATAGCATCATACCATATAGAAAGGTAGAAAAAGCAAAATATTATCTATAACTTCACCCATTTAGAGAGATATACTTTTAAAGTATAACATAATATGAAAGGTGATAAAAATCATAACATAAATATATTTATAAAATAAAAGTCTACTTTATAAAATTAAAGAAATATTTGTGTACCACAAAAAGCCACAGTTAAACAAAATGCAAATTTCACAGAACTGCATAAAATAAAAAGTAAAATTCTCCTTTCCCAAGTCAATCCTGATAGTGGCTTTTCTTTTTTTTTTTAAAAAAAAAAAAAAAAAACACAAAAAACTGGATGTAAAAATAAAGTAACTTAGGGCTTCCCTGGTGGTGCAGTGGTTGAGAGTCTGCTTGCCGATGCAGGGGACACGGGTTCGGGCCCCGGTCCTGGAAGATCCCACATGCCGCAGAGTGGCTAGGCCCATGAGCCATGGCCACTGAGCCTGCGTGTCGGGAGCCTGTGCTCCACAACGGGAGAGGCCACAACAGTGAGAGGCCCGTGTACCACAAAAAACAACAACAAAAAAAAAACACAAAAAACTGGGTGTAAAAATAAAGTAACTTAGGGCTTCCCTGGTGGCACAGTGGTTGAGAGTCTGCTTGCCGATGCAGGGGACACGGGTTCGTGCCCCGGTCCTGGAAGATCCCACATGCCGCAGAGTGGCTAGGCCCGTGAGTCATGGCCGCTGAGCCTGCGCGTCCGGAGCCTGTGCTCCGCAACGGGAGAGGCCACAACAGTGAGAGGCCCGCATACCACAAAAAAAAGAAAAAATGTAACTTAAGAAAAAGTAACATTATACCTTTAGATAATATACTTAGTATGTTAATTCTTTTTTTTCCATTTAATTTAGGTATAACTTGCATTCAGTAAGTTGCCTACAAATCTTAAGTCAACTCAAAGAAATTGCATGTATGTCTACAACCATGTTACTGCTGTTACCCAAATCAAGCCACAGAACATTTCAGCTCCTATGAGGCTCCCTCTTACCCCTTCCCAGTCAGTACTGTTCCCTCCAAGACAAACACTTTTCTCCTTTATCAACATAGATGAGTTCTGCAAGTCTGTTCTTGAACATTGTGTAAATGGAATCACATAGTATATACTCTTTTCAATCAGATTTCTTTCATTCAACATAATGTATGTGAGATTCATTCACGGTTTACATTTCATTGCTGTGTAGTATTCCATTATACGACTATATCACAATTTATTTATCTGTTATATTGTTGATGGACATTTGGGTGGTTTCCAGTTTTTGTTTATTATGAATAATAGTGCTATGACCATTCTTGAATGTCATCTTGTGGGCATAAGAACTCATATCTCTTGGATATATAACAAGGAGTTCAATTTATTAATCTTTTTTTGTCCTTACAAGAAATCTGTATTTGCCCAAAAGTCATAAAAATAGTCTCTTGCTGTGTCACCTTTCATATTTGGGTTTAAGATTTATCTAGAATTAATTTTTGTGTACAGTATGAACTAGAGGTCAAAATTCTTTTTTCTTTCAAGTATATGTCTACTTGACCTAGCATTCTCGTTTATTAAAAAGACTATCCCTTCTCCCACTGAGTTATAGTTAATGTCACCTCTGTCTGGATCTCAATTGCATTCCATGTATCTATCTGATTATTTGTACATCCTTACCACACTCTTAATCATTATAAACTTATAAGTATTGATATCTGGTAGTTAAAGCCTTCCATCTTTGTTCTTTATCAAGATTCCCTCCCTTGACTATTATAGGTCCTCTGCATTTCTATATAAATTTTAAAATCACCTTGTCAATTTTTACAAATAACCTGCTAGAATTTTCGCTGGAATTGAATTGAATTTATAGATCATTTTGGGCAGAAGAACATCTTAATAATCTGTGAACATGATATTATTGTTCTGCTAAAAATATTGTCTTTAATTTCTCTCAGCAATGATTTTGCACTTTTTTTTTTTTTGATTTTGCACTTTCAGTGTGAAGATTTTGTTAGTTATGTTCCTTGGTTTTTGATGGGTATTGTGCTATTTTATATTGTATTTCTAAAATTTTTATGTTCTATTTTTTTTCTAGTATTTAGAAGCAAAATTGATTTTTCTGTAATTTACCCTGTATTCTGAAACCTTGCTAAATTCTCTTATTTATTCGAATAATTTGTTTGTAGATTCTTTTGGACTTTCTCTGTACATGTCATGTCACCTACAAATGACAGTCTCATGTCAACAACTGTGAAGGGGACAGCCACATGTAAAAGAATGAAATTAGAACATTTTCTCACACCATATACAAAAAATAAACTCAAAATGGATTAAAGACCTAAATGTAAGCCTGGAAACCATAAAACTCCTAGAAGAAACTCCTAGAAGAAACTTTGCCATAAGTCTCAGCAATTGGAGCTGTCTCCTCAGGCAAAGGAAACAAAAGCAAAAATGAAAAAATGGGACCTAATTAAATGTAAAGCTTTTATACAGCGAAGGAAACCATCAACAAAATGAAAAGAAAACCTACTGAATGGGAGAAGATAATTGCAAATAATATGACCGACAAGGGGTTAATATCCAAAATATATAAAAGCTCATACAACTTAACATCAAAAAAAACCAAACGGGGCTTCCCTGGTGGCGCAGTGGTTGGGAGTCTGCCTGCTGATGCAGGGGACACGGGTTTGTGCCCCGGTCCCGGAAGATCCCACATGCCGTGGAGCGGCTGGGCCCGTGAGCCATGGCCGGAGCCTGTGCTCCGCGACGGGAGAGGCCACAACAGTGAGAGGCCCGCGTACCGCAAAAAATAAATAAATAAATAAATATATATATATATAGAATCGCTAGGTACACTTGAAACTAATATAACATTGTAAATCAACCATACTTCAATTAAAAAAAAAAGAACTATGAAACGTCTGAGGTTTTACTCTACTTGCAAAAGGTAACAAGTTAGCTTGCCATTTCTTGCATGCTGTCGGAGACACAAGACTCTTGGATCAAAATGAAAGACTTTTTAAACTCACATCAAAAGCAGTATCCTGAGAGTGTCAGCATGTTTGTGTCAGTTCCAAGCCCCAGTTTGCACAGGGCGATGCAGAGGGGCCTCAGTGAACATCTGCACACACAGTGGGTCGAGTTACAGGAGTGGAACACTGAGCTTGGGGAACCTTCTGTTTTATAGCAACCAGTAAGCAAGACTTCTCCTTATCCCAGAAGCAGACATGATCTCACCCCTCAAGGTTGCTTGCTGCAAGTACAACCCTGAAGAGTGGCCAGGGCCTTGCATTCTTGGCGTACTCAGCAAGCTGTGTAGGAACCAAGAGCCTTGTGAAGGAGTGTCTTCTGACACTACCCACCCCTCAGGTTCACATCATCTGGGCTTCTGGACTGACCAGGGCCCCATGGACACTGGCAGGCTGTGTTCCCCGGCAGGCTTTACTTTGCGTTTGCATGTTTGTATCAGCAAGGAGGCAGGCTGCCCCATCTCAACCCCAGATGCCAAAAAGACAGCTGTTAATTGGTCACAGGAGGACTTGACTAGACGTCTATTTAGGACAAAGCCACTTGGCCCCTTTGTCCCTTCTATTATTCCTTGTGAGGGTCCAGAGTTATTGCAAACTGCTTTGCCTTTTTTGAGGCCCCTCCCATTCTAGAAGCCCCAACAGGCAAATAAGTGTCTTTAGAGGCTCCTGCTCAGCCAAGCCAGGATGCTCTTGGAAGGAGAAAGATCAGAGCAAGGGGCAGGGCTCTCACTGTCCCAGCTGTTCTAAATATAGTTCATCAATTAACCACCGGCCTTAGCTGCCAGCTCCCTCCCACTCTTTTATTTGTTGCGGGGTCAGGTGCTGGGGTTGTCTTAGGAAGGGCTGCTTCGGGCTGTGTTTTTCTCTGCTCTCTTTAAGCTTCCTATCCTGCTCTTTCCTCGTTAGGGATTTCCTCAAACTTCCTGTCCTAAGGTGACTTCCCTTCTTGTTTTCTGTTATGTTTTCATTTCTTAAAAAAAAAAAAAAAATTCCTGCCATTTCAGTGGGACCTTGGGAGACAGGAGAAGTAAATGGGAACTCTCACTTCGCTGTCTTGAAACGGAAGCCTATACTTTTTCAAGGACTCAGCATCATGAAAAAAACACCCTGGGATCCCTTTTCCTCCCCCATTCTTCTCCTCCCCTTCACCTTCCCTCTCCCAGCCCCTCCTACTTCCACGGGCAAACTTCAGGTCAACAAACGCCATTAAAACAAAAGGAAAACAGAATAGCCCTTATTTTCATGACATTTGCTCTCTCACTCTTTCATTGATTGAAAAAACATTTGCTGAGTGTCTCCGCAGCATAGGCACCAGGAATACAAGAACCTCTAAGTCCCTAACTTCCTAGAGGTCTGAAGACAGGAGGAGAGACACAGGCAAACAAACAATAGGCCATGTGGTTAAGGGTAAAATTCACATTGCAGGGGAGGCCTGGGGGTGGACAGAGGACTCTGACTGAGGAGGGTTGGTGGGAAGAGGATCCACTGAGGAGGTGGGGAGTGGTGAAGGCTTCTCCACGGGGTCATGGACCAGCTCAGTCTCATCCCAGACAGACAGAGGGGAAGGACACTTTACATAGCATAACATGTACAAAGGCAGAGCCATGCGATGGCATGACAAGTTTGGGCAGGTTCTGTATTTCCAGACCTCAAATGTGCCAGGGGAAAACGGAGAGGGAGAAATCCTGAAAGAAATCCTCACTCCCTAAAGAGTGAGAACATGGCGAGTGCTTCCCAAAGTACGGTACGAAGATTATTTTAGTTCATATGTGGGTTTTAAAAAAAATAGTTTTGGGCTTCCCTGGCGGCGCAGTGGTTAAGAATCTGCCTTGCCAATGCAGGGGACAGGGGTTTGAGCCCTGGTCTAGGAAGATTCCACGTGGCGCAGAAAACTAAGCCCATGCACCACAACTACTGAACCTGCGCTCTAGAGCCCATGAGCCACAACTACTGAAGCCCGCGCACCTAGAGCCCATGCTCTGCAACAAGAGAAGCCACCGCAGTGAGAAGCCCGCACACCACAACGAAGAACCAACACAGCCAAAAATAAATAAATAAATTTTAAAAATCGGTTTGAGTTTATGATGTATGTTAGAAACATGAACCAACACATCAAATCCATGCTTTTGCAAATGACACTTAGGGCAAGGCTAGTGAGTTGCAATCTGCCTTAGGTAGGTCAATGTACAGCTAAGTGCTCAGACGTCAATGTTCCAAGCCTTCAGCCACCACCAGACTTAGAGAAACTAGAACAAAGAAAACATCAGTGAGATTAGGGAGCTGGAAATAAGAGAAGAGAAATAAAAGTAGAGTGCGTAATCTCACTTTCTACTCCTGAATTCCTTGTCCCACTTACTGCGTATCTGTCAGGGCTCGAGGGATTTGGGGCTGATCAAGGGAAAGGATGCGACTGCAAGAAGCAGTAGCACACAACAAGCTTTGCTGAGTGATGCCTGGACAGTGATGCATGTGGGGAAGCCCCTCACAGAAGGAGTCTGTCCAAAGGCTCCAGCGTGGGGGACCACTACCCAGAAGGCAAGGAGGGCAAGAAAACTCCCCGTGCAGAGGGAGACCAGAGTGGCTGATGCATCTAGGTGACGTGGCTCAGCAGCATGGCAGGAGTCTCAGGTCAGAGAGCTCCACAGGCCCAGCTGTAGCAGCCTGGCGCCTTATAACCACAGGCTCTGTATTACCGATGACAGTAGATGTGGGGTGAGGGTATGCAAAGGGCGTGGACCCTGGAATCCACTTATTACTTTGAAAATAACAGGATGCATAAAACTTTGAATCTGGCACTGAGCTAAGGAGTCTCGGCCTGCGGTGAAGAAATAAACAACAGCGCACATTTATAGAACAGCATTTGTTCCACAGAGTTCCTGAATCTTGCAGATATGACTTACAGCAATGTATGCAAGCGAACCAGCTCACGTTACAACAAAACAGCTGAGCTCTCCTTTCAAGTTGTATTTCTTTTCATTTAGTATAATTCAAATTAAACCCAAACAATTTAATTATATTTGACTTCAGAACAATTTGCATTAAGTTTAAACTAAGGAGCCAATTCGGCAGTTAAGAGCACAGACTGGAGCCAAAAAGACCCGAATCCAATGTCTAGCTTTACAACCAAGGTGGCTTCTAACCGCGTCTGCGTCACTGTACGTCACACGAGGTTAAGGGTATCTATTTCATTACGACTGTAGGATTAAACAAGGTCATGCCGGTTGAACAGGTTAGGAGACTGTTCTGGCCTTGATGTCAACCAACGGGACTACACAGTGGAAATCAGAATACCAACGTGAGCAAGACACAAGGCATCGCCACCAAGTGCAGAATTCACCATGGGGACACGGGTTACTTGCCAATGACTCTCAAACTCCCTCACCCACTCAGAGAACAAGGGCTAAAGTGTGGGAGAGAATTTTGCCAGGAGATTGTTGAAGAAATTTCTTTGGAGAGGGCGGCTGCAGAACTTTGAGTTCCCAATCCACTTCTTTGCTTGGAGGGGTCAAGGTGTTACTTTCTTGAAAGGAGAGCTCAACTGTTTTGTTGTAACGTGAGCTGGTTCGCTTGCATACATTGCTGTAAGTCATATCTGCAAGATTCAGGAACTCTGTGGAACAAATGCTGTTCTATAAATGAGCCAAAGATGCCCTCTGTGCGTTGTTGCGGGGGTTAAGAGCAGGTTCGATGGGATCCCACGGAGAACCTTGAACTGTTTCCTGCGGTTGTGAAACAGACAACCGGGCCAGACCTTTGCCTAAAGTGGGCGGAGGTAGGACTCAGCTGTGAAGCCCAGAGAGAGGCTGACCGGGCTGTCGCGTTGACGGTGTTTCTCACCTTGTAGATGAGAAACAGAATGAGCCCTGATTAAACTATTGCAGCAGGCTTTCATATCCTTGTGCTTGTTCAAATATCTGATTTTAGAAATTTACAAAAAGCCAATGTGTACTTTATGGCTAGCACGTAGTTTTATTCACATGAAGCTTTGAAGTTCATTGTTAACTCAGGCATCCTGCACTGGGGGCAAGTCTTTCTCCGTCTTTGTGGTTCTTTCCCACTGCACGTCCATGTCTGTTGGTCACAAGGGAGGCTGCCCGGGATGTGTCCATCTCAGGGTGGAATTCAGAGTAAAAGATGACCATCCCTATCACTATGCAGCTTATCGAAGCTCCACCGAACAAGATACCACAGGTGAAAGTCAGGGTAGCCTTGCTTCGAGGTGATGTTAATGTCTCAGAAAGCGATACGGATTCTGGTCCTATGCGGGGGGGCGGGGGGGGGGTGGATAATGGCCAGACTCAGGACAACTCTGATGGGCAAGTCCCTCCCCAGCGCTGTCCTGAGGCTGGTCCAGGCTTTTTCAGCTTGCATTAAACTTCTTCTACCCAATGCTTCTTCCCTTTCTTCTCCTCCACAGATGTTACCCCCTAAGAAATATCTTGCACTCCAAATCCAGTCTCAGAGTCTGCTCCTGGAACATGTGACCTCTGACTTGCTGCTGCAGCCTGAGATAGCATCTTAGCCCTACCCCGTTCCCACATCCCATTGTCCTCCAGCACAGAAAGGGAACAGCAGGCTGGGGACAGATGCCACCAACTGTCACCCCCTCAATACACATACTGGGAGTAGGATGTGCTGGCTGTTGGGCTGTGGCATGTCCCTGCGCTCAGACCACTCCTGGTTTGGGGACAGAAGAGGTCATCTGGAAGCACTTCCAGGTACCCTCTGGGTACCTGGCCATCCTACTTTTTCCTGCTCTTCACTTGGGGCAAAGGCCTGCTCCAGGTGTCCAACACTGGAGCTTTCATGATGTTGGCATTTCCTTCACGGCCCCGGCCCCCTACAGGATGACTCAGCCAAGCCCTGAGGTGAAGCCCACAAATCCCACCTCAAACCCCCCACCTCTGCCCACCTCCCAACAACATCCTTGAAGCTGGAGAACCTGCACACCTCCGACGGCCAGCTTACCAGAAGAGGGTTGAGACCCCCAGTCGTGTGTTTGCCCTGGGTCACCCCCTCTTCCTTTCCCTGTCCCCCCAAGCAGCATGCACTTGAACATGTTCCCTGAAGCTTCCTCAGGACAGAATGCCTAACGAATGCGTTTGGGAGAGAGCCAAGGAGATGTTTCAAGCCTGTCTTATATTACAGATTTGGGAGTGGTGGCCAGAGGAGGTCCAGACCCTGAAAAATAACGTTGTCCACTACTCTCCACCCTCGGGCGTCAGATTGGCTGCCGTTATCCTCCCAGCCCTCTGATGCAATAGTTACCTATTCATTAGCACGTTGACAAGCATAATATTTATTTTAAAACACAGAACTTGGCCATGAAAGAACTGGGGAAATGGCGCTATTTCCTGTCCGACCAGATCATTTGCTCGTGGCTATTTATTTCCTTATTGGGAAAGTGAAGGGACTCATCTGTCTCGCAGTAACAAAAAGGGAGATGTACTCAGTTATACCCTTAAGGGGGGAGAACAGGGCAGAGGGCAGGAGCTGCAGCTGGAGCCTGAGAGCTAGAGGTTTGCGAGGTCCAGGGACCTTCCTCGCCCCTGAAAAAGGGGCTGGGGACCCAGGAGCACAGGCTGCTGGTGAGGGCCTCACTGCGCATGAAACGCAAACATCTTCGTTGTTTTTCCATGCTGGCTAATGAAGATAATTTCTGTTTGAAGTTACAGCTCCTGGCTCCACTTTAGGAGGCCTGCTCTTATTTCTTGAATCTGTGCCCACAATGTGTAGGTTTTCTACATGGCCTGTCTGGCTGGGTGACTCTGGACAATGTTTTCAGGAGCTGTCAGGCGTGTGCAGCCGTGAAAGAGGCAACTGTGTACATGCAGAAATTGCACAAAAGTGGCAGCATCCCACAGATTGGAGACAATATGATTTTTCCAAAGACCCTAAATGTAAATCTTGCACTGGGGAACCTGGGGACTTTCTGGGTAGACAAGGCTTAAGTGTCGCATACGGGTAGCTGAGGGTTGATGAGATCACTTCCCGGAATCCCTGTGACCTTTCTGCTTTATGCTGATTCTAAGGGTGGGTGTTGGAACTAAATCATCAGGGTTGGTCTGGCCACAGCCCTGCTCAAAGCCAAACACTGCACAGGCATTAGGAAGAGGTGCCATTACAGTGGAAGGGGATGATCACTACATCTTTCCCGAAAATTCTTTCAGACCAAGGTGATCTCTCCTGGGTTTAGGGTGCAGAATTCAGTATTTTCAACCAGGTACCAGTGAACAGCAGCTGAGCAGAGTCAAAGAAGCTTCCCAAACTTGTGCAGCCACTATGGAAACCAGTACAGAATTTCCTCAAAAAATTAAAAATAGAACTACCGTATGATCCAGCAATCCCATTCCTGGGTATATATCCAAAGGAGATGAAATCCCTATCTCAAGGAGCTATCTGCACCCCCATGTTTATTGCAGCATTATTCACAACAGCCAAGAAATGGAAACAATCTAAGTGTTTCTCAATGGATGAATGGATAAAGATGTGGTATATATACACAATGGAATATTATTCAGCCACAAGAAAGAAGGAAATCTTGCCATTTGTGACAACATGATTGGACCTTGAGGGCGTTATGCTAAGTGAAATAAGTCAGAGAAAGACAGTGCATGGTATCACTTATATGTGAAATTTAAAAAAACAAAAGCCAAATTCCTAGAAAAGTGGTTGCCAGGGGCTGGAGGGGTGGGGAAAGTAGGGAGAGGTTGACAAAAGGGTACAAGCTTTCAGCTATAAGATGAATAAGGTCTAAGGATCTAATGTAAAACCTGGTGACAATAGTTGATGACACCATATTGTATAATTGAAAATTAAAACTAAAAAACAAAAAATCAAAGATGCTTCCCAGGATGAGTGCTGGCAGGACTACCCCCAGGCTCATTACCTGAAATAGCAGTAATCAACCTTGCCATTTACCTAGCTGGTCTCTAAACAACCCATGGCCGTCCTTCCAGGTAACCCCAGGGACTCCCTGTACCCAGGTTCCTCACTGTAAAACAGTGATGATAATAATATTGGGTTGGCCAAAAAGTTCATCCGGGATATGATCTTACAGGAAAACCTGAATGAACTTTTTTGGCCACCCCAATGAAACTGACCTCCTGGGTGGGGGTGGGGGGGTGGGCGCTGCTGTGAGGAGCAGATGAGATGACACATGGAGACCATTTAGAATTGCATCCGGCACAGCTGACTATTTATAGTACTTATCATCCTTGCTCTGTTATCCAGCGTTTGTAAAGACAGTGTTCGCAAAGCTTGTGCTCTCTAAACCTGGCCCAAAGCCTCATTACTAATATTTGAGAGGTATATGGTAATCGATCATGCCTTGGTTCTCTAGTTCTAATCTTTTATTTAGATAACCGGATAACCACATACCTGGACAAATTATTTTGACTGCCTGTATTTAATTATTTCTACTCTACCTTATTCTAACAAGGATTTGAAGCCACACATGTATAATGAAATATAAGTTTTAAAAATTAATATCCAGAGGAAACATAGGTAGAGGGGGAGATAAATTATATATATATGCATATAATGTATATAATAAAAATGTATGCATATTATGTATAATAAAAATTACATAATTTATTGAAATTATAAATAAAAGTGAGTGTGAAAATAAATACTAGGCAGAAATGTTGGACCTAAAGAAAAGGCTGGGTTGCAAATTTGCATCTAAGTTTCCTGGAAACCAAAGAAAAACAAGAAATATGATTAGCTACACATCTACATTGTCCAAAAGAAGAAAGCATAACCAGCTTTTCAGAAAAACAAACAAATACATAAAAAGCTTTTCCTGATAGTTGGGTATTTTAAAAAAATGTTTTGCCTGCTTTTTTTGCATAGGAATGCTGAGAATTGCTGTGGCTGATGCCCCCACCACACCTGGACAATGAATGCGGCAGCTGATTCAGTATGAGATTAATATAAGGTCCTTCTGTGCATTCCAGGTGAATACGGCCAAGCACGGTGAAGGCAACTGTGGAGGCTCCAGACAAAGGTGATCCAGTGTGAGAGCTCTCTCTTCTTCATCTGGTTTCATGTAGAGGAAAATAATACACTATGAAGATAAGGGTGAGGTTTCCTGCATGTCCTTCATACTCTCTTCCATTTTATACACTGTTTCTCAACTGTTTTGACTTTTAAAAGGCCCCCAAAGATAGCAGCAGACAATTTAAGATTACATTTTGGGGGAAGGGGCTAACCTGGATTATAGATTGATATTTCACATTTTGTCCTTTATTGGGATTTGGTATTAGATAATTTATGATAAAACTGCTGCATCTTTTAAAAACTGCTTTAAAAGACTTTCGTAGTTAGATCCACATGATACATTTTTTAAAACTCTGTGCTAGGAAGAAACTGATAAATTGGTATGGTTTCAGCCATTAGATAACTAGCGTCCGGTGCCAGAAACTCGGAGGTAAATTTTAGATTTAACACCAGTATTTCTCCTTCGTGTAGTCTTTCTAGAATAACTATCTCTCCCCTTAATTCAACCATATTCTGTTACCATGGTTTGAAAGGTTCTGTACTACTGCTGCCAATTATTATAAGCTACCTCAGAATGTTTTTTGAAAGAAGATGAGGCGTGAGTTAACAATTAAATGCACAACAGCATTCTATGATGCAAAGGGGAGCATTTAAAATTTATTCACTAAATGTATTCATCAATATTGGTTTTGGCCGGAAGTAATACAGAACTTGACACAACTGAGGTTTAAAGTCTTTATCTTACACATCAAGAAGTATAGAGAAATACAGTCTAGGGCTGATATTGATGCTTGATGATATAACCAAGGATTCAAAATCTTTCCATCTTTCATCTCCACCATCAACCTGTGTGGCATTCATCCTCACAGGCAAAGGTCGCTGCTGTACCACCTACCCTCAGCGTATCATGTCTGCATACCAGACAGGAAGGAGAGGGAAGGGACAAAAGGCCACAAGTAACATGCCAGCTGAGTCTGTTCCTTTTAAAAGCTTTCTCAAAAGTCCCTGCTCCCACCACCAGCAACCTCTCCTTAGGTGTCACTGCCTAGAACTGCATCACATCATCGCCCCTAGCTGCAAAGGGCTGTATGAATGTGAATATTTTTGTTGAAAAGAAACTAAATTTCTCCTTAAACAAATTCATGGTTTTGTTAGTAATGAAGAAGGTAAGAGTAGGTACAAGGAGGCATTTAAGAGTGTCAGACACAATAAGTACTAGGGATGTACCGTACGACATGATAAATTTTATTAACGCTGTTGTGTGTTATATATGAAAGCTGTTAAGAGAGGAAATCTTAAGAGTTCTCTTCACAAGAAAAAATTTTTTTCTTTTTCTTTAATTTTGTATCTATATGAGATGATGGATGTTCACTAAACTTATGTGATGATCATTTTATGTTGTATGTAAGTCAATCATGCACACCTTAAACTTACACAGCGCTATATGTCAATTATATCTCAATAAAACTGGAAGGAAAAAAAAGAAATCACAAAAAATGAGTGTCAGCCACAATAAATGTTCGTAATATAACATCAACAGAAAAAACAGAAAACAAATTGTCTCTTGTGTATGACCTCGACTGTATAAACCAATAGACACAACATGAAGGAAAAAATCACTAAAATACTAAGAGTAATTGTCTGTGGGTGGTAGGATTATCAGTGATATTTATTTTCTTATATGTACTTCTACATTTTCTTTCTTTTATTAAAATAAATGTCTGCCAGCTTGTAATGAGGAAAATAAATTCATATTTGTAAAATAAAATGTATTTTCTCTTTCTGTTTATTACTAGATTTCTCCAATTAATCCGTTTATCTCACTGCTAGATTTCTCCAGTTAATGACATAGGATAATCCTGAACTTGATACAATCACATCATGAACCTTTTCTTTTTCTTTTTTTTTTTTTGTGGTACGCGGGCCTCTCACTGTTGTGGCCTCTCCCGTTGTGGAGCACAGGCTCCGGACACGCAGGCTCAGCGGCCACGGTTCACCGACCCAGTCGCTCCGCGGCATGTGGGATCCTCCCGGACCGGGTCACGAACCCGTGTCCCCTGCATCGGCAGGTGGACTCTCAACCACTGCGCCACCAGGGAAGCCCTATCATGAACCATTTTTTATGGATAATAATAGTTTGCACTCTTTCTCATCTAGTTTTTTAAAAAAAATATGGTCCCTGCCTCTAAGAGCTTAAATATGGTGTATTGTAGATTACATAATATGACAATTAGAAAAATGGCAAGATGGCAGGGTTTGGTTTAGCTGAAAGAACAGGAGGCAGAGATAAAGTTACATTGGTGTAACTCAGTATCTGTTACCTTGGGTAGGATAATTAACTTCTTTAAGACACAATGGCCTCACCTACAAAACGAGGACTTGAACTATGTGATTCCTAAAAGTACTTTCTAGTACTTTTTATGCTTATTCTAGCCACATGTCAACTTTGGTTATTTATCCTCACATTGAAACTGTCCTCTCGTGAGTGATGCTACCCTATCCTGTTTCTCCTTCTACTTTTACGAATATTTATCTCTTCTTTAGTGATTTACTTACCTCCTTCAGGCTCGGAAGGGTGGACAATGCTCAAGAATCAGCCTTGTTCTCGTCTAGCTCTTCTCTGTGGTCCCCTGAGCAGTTTCGTCTGCTTTGATGGCCTCTTTGTGGACCAGTCCCAGATCTATGCCTCTGGCTCCGACATCGCCAAGCTTCAGATTCACACTTCCACTTGCCTGAGATCCCTAAGTTATCTGGATAAATATTGTCACCTGAAATTCAACCTGTTTAAAACTAAACTCATCCCTTTTCTTAGGTCAACATCTTTTCCCATGCCTTGATTTTCTGTTATTTCTCTGATCGGCACCATTCTTTTCTTAGTTTCTTGGGCTTGAAACCTTAAAGGATGTCTTTGACTCCTTCCTCCAGCTAACCCCTCTTATAAAATCAAGAGGAAATCTTCTCGGTTCTGGTTCAAGATGGCTACAGAGGAAGATCCTGAACTCATGGACACACCAAATCTACAGCAACATACGGAAAAATTTCCTCCAAAAAACCTAAAAACTAGTGGAGCAACTCCTACATGTCAGGCAAATGAAGAAAAAAACAAAACAAAAAAACCTCACATCAAAGTGGGTAGGAGAGGTTGAGATACATCTTGCCATAAACCCTACCCTGGCATGGTGACCCACAACTGAGACGAAACTCAAATCCTAGAGCTTCTCCCTGAGGAGCAAAGGGTTTGAACCCCACATCAGGCACTCCAACTTTTAAGACCTGCACCTAAGAGATGAGTCCCCAAATCATCTAGCTTGAAAATCAGCAGGGCTCACGTCCACAAGACCCACAAACTATAGTGAAATGAGAAAGGCTCTTAAAAGGCTCTTGCACTCAGACTCACCTGTCCCAGGAACCAGTGCCTAGACTTTATGTGAAAGGGGCTTATTTGCTTGTCTTAACACATCGGCCTCAGTGTCAGGCATCTAACCTAACACACATCTAGGGAGGGAGCTGCTGGAGAACTCTCTGGGGACAGAGGTTGGCAGTCACCATTTTTGCACTCTCCCTCTGCCTCACTCCAGTTCACTGGTATCTCCTGGATAGGAGCTTGTACCCTCCTCTGGTGCCCTGATTTTTTGCAGCTGTTGTCAGGAAACATCTCTAATTTGCTTGGCTATGGTGGCCAGCAGGGCTTATGCTTGAAGTCTCACAGGACTGTATGTATATTTACATACTTCAAAAGCTGTTTTCTGAGGGTCTGACTTCCAATCAGCCTGAATCTAGGTGCTGACTGAGATCATGCCCTTTGGGACACTGACAGGTCTTGGCACATCCTTAATTATTGGGAGCCACTAAGAATAAAATAGGCTGCTTGGACAATCACAACAGCTAGAACAGTGTTAAATGATAAGGTTCACTTCCTGCATGAGACCACTCCTTAAAGACTGGGAGAGGTGACTCTTTCATCTAATGCATGGAAAGCCAATGCAGAGAGTCAAGGAAAATGACGAGATAGAGGAATAAGTTCCAAATGAAAGAACAAGACAAAACTTCAGAAAAAGTCCTTAATGAAATGGAGATAAGTGATCTACCTGGTAAAGAGTTCAAAGTAATGGTTATAAAAATGCTCAGCAAACTCATGAGAAGAATGTATGACCACAGCAAGAACTTAAACAAAGAAATAGAAAAGTACAAGAAAGCACCAAATAGAAATCACAGAACTGAAGAATGCAGTAACTGCACTGAAGAATATACTAGATGCATTCAACAGCATATTAGATGAAGCAGAGGAAAGAAAGGGCAGTGGAACTCACCCAATTAGAGCAGCAAAAAGAAAAAAAAATGAAAAAAACGTGAAGATAGCTTAAGGGACTTATGGGACAACATCAAGCAGACCAACATTTGCATTATTGGATTCCCAGAAGGAGAAGAGAGAAAGGAGCAGAAAACTTATTTGAAGAAATAATGACTGAAAACTTGCCTAATCTGGGGAAGGAAATGCAGAGAGTTCCAAATAAGATGAACCCAAAGAGACCCACGCCAAGGCACATAATTAAAATGTCAAAAGTTAAAGACAAGGAGAGAACCTTAAAAGCAGCACAAGAAAAACAACTCCTTATGTACAAGGGAAACCTCGTAAGACTATCAGCAGATTTCTCAGCAGAAACTTTATAAGCCAGAAGGACATGGCATGATATATTCAAAGTGCTAAAGAAAAAAAAAAAAAAAACTTCCAACCATGAATATTCTACCCAGCAAAGCTGTCATTCAGTATTGAAAAAGAGAGTTCCAGGCAAGCAAAAGCTAATGGGGTTCTTCACCACTAGACCAGCCTTACAAGAAATGATAAAGGGACTTCTTTAAGCTGAAAAGAAAGTATACTCATTAGTAATAGGAAAACATATGAAAAGTATAAACCTCACTGGAAAAGGTAAGTATATAGTAAAATTTAGAAAAATCTAATGTTGTAAAGGTGGTAGATGAATCACTTATAAAGCTAGTATGAAGGTTAAAAGACAAAACTAGTAAAATAATTATGACAAAAATAATTAGTTAAGGGGTACATTAGATTAAAAGATATAAAATGTGGCATCAAAAACATAAAAATGGGAGTAGGGGAGTAAAAATATTGAGTTTTAGAATGCATTCAAACTGAAGCTGTTAATAATTTAAAATAGACTCTGTTACAAATATAAGTTGTTCTATGTAAGCCTCATGGTAACCACAAAACAAAAACTTATAGCTGATACGCAAAAGAGAAAGAGAAAGGAATCTAAGCATACCACTAAAGAAAGTCATCAAACCACAAAGGAATAGTACAAGAGAAGAAGAAAGGAACAGAGAGGAGCTACAAAACAACCAGAAAACAATGAACAAAATGGCAATAAGTATGTATCTATCAATAATTACTTTAAATGCAAGTGGACTAAATTCTCCAATCAGAGTGGCTGAATGGGTTAAAAAAATTAGACCCATCTATATGCTGCCTACAGAGACTCACTTCAGATGTAAGAACACATACAGACTGAAAGTTAAGGGTGGGAAAAAATATTCCACTCAAATGGAAACCAAAAGAAAGCTGGGATGGCTATACTTAGACAAAATAGACATTAAAATAAAGACTAAAAAGAGACAAAGAAGGACATACGTAATCTTAAGGGGTCAATCCAACAAGAAGATATAACATGTGTAACTATTTATGCATCCAACATAGGATCACTTAGATATATAAAGCAAATATTGACAGATCTAAAAGGAGAAATAGACAGCAATACAACAATAATAGGGGAGTTTAATACTCCATTTTGATCAGTAGATAGATCATCCAGACATAAAATCAATAAGGAAACGTCAGCCTTAAACAACACACTTGATACAATGAACTTAACAGATAGATACAGAACTTTTCATCCAAAAGCAGCAGAATACATATTCTTCTCAAGGGCACATGTAAAATTCTCCAAGACAGATCATATGTTAGGCCACAATACAAGTCTTAATAAATTTAAGAAGATTAAAATCATATCAAGCATCTTTTCTGACCACAATGGTATGATACTAGAAATCAATTATAAGAATAAAACTGGAAAATTCACATATATGTGGAGCCTAAACAACATGCTACTATACAACCAACAGGTCAACAAGAAATCAAAGCGGAAATTAAGCAATACCTTGAGACAAATGAAAATGGAAATACAACTTACCAAAATTTGGGGGATGCAGCAAAAGCAGGTTTGAGAGGGAAGTTCATAATGATGAACGCCTACATTAAGACACAAGAAAAATCTCAAATAAATAACCTAAATTTACATGTCAAGCAACTATAAAAGGAAGAACAAACCAAGCCCAAAGTTAGTAGAAGGAAGGAAATAACAAAGATCAAAGTGGAAATAAATGAAATAGAGACTGAAAAAACAACAGAAAAGATCAATGAAAGAGGTGGTTCTTTGAAAAGATAAATAAAATTGACAAACCTTTAAGTAAACTAACCAAAAAAAAAAAGAGAGAGAGAGAGAGGTCTCAAATAAATAAAATAAAAAATGAAAGAGACCTCACAACTGATACCACAGAAATACAAAAGATCATTAAGAGACTACTATGAACAATTATATCCCAACAAATTAGACAACCTAGAAGAAATGAATAAATTCCTAGAAACATACAGCCTACCAAGACTAAATCATGAAGAAATAGAAAACATGGATAGATCAATTACTAGTAAGGAGACTGAATCAGTAATCAAAAGTCTCCCAACAAACAAAAGTCCAGAATCAGATGGCTTCACTGGTGAATTTTATCAAACATTCAAAGAAGAATTAATACCAATCCTTTTCGAACTCTTCCAATAAAAACAGAAGAGGAGGGAACACTTCCGCATTCATTTCACAAGGCCAACATCACTCAGATATCAAAACCTGACAAAGATGTCACAGAAAAAAGAAAATTTTCAAGCCAATATCCACAATGAACAGAGATGAAAAAAATCCTCAGCAAAATATTAGCAAACAGAATTCAACAATACATTAAAAGGATCATACATTATGATCAAGTGGGATTTATTCCAGGGATGCAATGATGGTTCAACATTCAAATATCAATCAACGTGATACACCACATTAACAGAACAAATAATAAAAATCATATGATCATCTCAATAGATGTAGAAAAAGTATTTGACAAAATTCAGCATTCATTTATGAGAAAAAAAAAACTCTCAACAAAGTGAGTATAGAGGGAACATACCTCAATGTAACAAAGGCCATATATGACAAACCCACAGTTAACATCATACTCAGTGGTGAAAACAGAAAGCATTTCCTCTAAGATCAGGAACACAAGGATGCCACTCTTGCCACTTTTATTCAACATAGTATTGGAAGTTCTAGCCAGAGCAGCCAGACAAGAAAAAGAAGTAAAAGGCATCCAGTTTTAAAAGTAAAACTGTCACTGTTTCCAGAAGACATGATACTGCATATAAAAAACCCTGAAGACCCCACCAAAACACTGTTGGAAACAATAAATGAATTCAGTAAATTTGCAGGCTATAAAATCAATATACAAAAATCTGTTGCATTTCTATATACTAATAATGAACTACCAGAAAGAGAAATTAAAATAATAATCCCACTTACAATTACATAAAAAATACCTAGGAATAAATTTAACAAGATAGTAAAAGACCTGTACACTGAAAACTCTAAGACATTAATGAAAGAAATTGAAGAAGACACAAATAAATCCCCATGCTCAGAGATTGAAAGAATTAATACTGTTAAAATGTCCATACTATCCAAAGCAATCCACAGATTCAATGCCAGCCCTATCAAAATTCCAATGGCTTTTTTCATAGAACTAGAACAAACAATCTTAAAATTTGTATGGAACCACAAAAGAACCTGAATAGCCAAAGCAAACTTGAGAAAAAACAAAGCTGGAGCCATCATGTGCCTAGATTTCAAACTATATTACAAAGCTATAATAATCAAAACAGTGTGGTATTGGCATAAAAACAGACACATAGATCAATGGAACAGAACAGACAGCCTAGAAACAAACACACGCATATATGATCAATTAATTTACAACAAAGGAGCCAAGAATATACAATGGGGAAAGAACAGTCTCTTCAATAAATGGTGTTGGGAAAATTGGACAGCCACATGCAAAAGAATGAAACCAGACCACTATCTTACACCATACACAAAAATCAACTCAAAATGGATTAAAGACTACAATGTAAGCCCTGAAACCACAAAACTTCTAGAAGAAAACCTAGGTGGTAAGCTCCTTGACATGGGTCTTGGTGATGATTATTTGGATCTAACACCAAAAGCAAAGGCAAAAAAGTAAAAATAAACCAGTGGAACCACATCAAACTAAAAAGCTTCTGCATAACAAAGGAAACCATCAATAAAATAAAAAGATAATCTACCAGATGAGAGAGTATATTTGCAAATCATGTGTCTGATAAGCAGTTAATATCCAAAATACATAAAGAATGCATACAACTCAATACCAAAACCCCCCAAACAATCCAATTAAAAAAGGGCAAAAGATCTGAATACACATTTTTCCAAAGAAGTCATACAGATGGCCAACAGGTACATGAAAAGGGGCTCAACATCACTAATCATCAGGGAAATGCAAATCAAAACCATAATCAGATATCACCTCACACCTGTCAGAATGGCTGAAAGGCAGAAATAACAAGTGCTGGTGAGAATGTGGAGAAAAGGGAATGCTGTGCACTGTTTGTGGGAATGTAAATTGGTGCAGCCACTATGGAAAACAGTATGAAGGTTCCTCAATAAATTAAAAATAAACTATCATATGATTCAGTAATTCCATTTCTGGATATTTATCCAAAGAAAACAAAATAACTAACTTGAAGAGATATAGGCACCCCCATGTTCATTGCAGCATTATTTACAAAAGCCAGGATATGGAAGCAACCTAAATGTCCACCAATGGATGAATAGATAGGGTATATATTATACAATGGAATATTATTCAGCTATATAAAAGAATGAAATCTTGCCATTTGTGACATGGATGGACCTTGAGGGCACTATGGTAAGTGAAGTAAGTCAGAGAAAGACAAATACCATATATCACTTAAAAACAACAATAACAAAAAAGCTCACATGTACAGAGAACAGACTGGTGTTTGCCAGGGGTGGGGGCTGGTGGGAGGGTGAAATGGGTGAAGGAGGCCAAAAGGTACAAACCCCCAGTTATAAAATAAATAAATCGGGACTTCACTGGTGGCACAGTGGTTAAGAATCCGCCAGGCAATGCAGGGGACATGGGTTTGAGACCTGGTCCGGGAAGGTCCCAGATGCGCAGAGCAACTAAGCCCGTGCACCACAACTACTGAGCCTGCGCTCTAGAGCCTGTGAGCCACAACTACTGAAGCCCGCAAACCTAGAGCCCATGCGCCGCAACAAGAGAAGCCACCACAATGAGAAGCCCACGCACCACATCAAAGAGTAGCCCCCGCTCACCACAACTAGAGAAAGCCTGTGCACAGCAACGAAGACCCAACACAGCCAAAAAATAAATAAAAATAAATACATAAATTTTAAAAAAATAAATAAATAAAATAAAATAAATAAATCATGGGGATGTACAGCATGGTGAATATGGTTAATAATACTATATTGCATATTTGAAAGTCGCTGAGAGAGTAGATCTTAAGGTTCTCATCACAAGAAAAAAATTTTGTGATTATGTAAGGTGATGAATGTTAACTAGATTTATTGTGATGGTGATTTTGCAATATGTACAAATATCAAATCATTATGCTGTACACCTGAAACTAATTTAATGTTATATGTCAATTATACATCAAAAAATTGTATATAGTCAAATCTGTTAGTCTTTTATGATTTGAAACAGTATTTATATAATACTCTAAGATTATAAAAATAGCCATATTAGTTTTCTTTCAGCAATTTTTCATTTTAAGTTTACATTCTAGTTCCAATCTAACGTGGAATTCCTGACATAAACTCTAGGATAGCACATCTAATTGCCTGCCTAACACCTCCACTTTGGTTTCTGATAGCCATCCCACAGCTCCCATGGCCAAATCAGGACACGACTCTGTGTCCCCCTCTACAGATCCGCTCTTTCTCGAATCTTCCTGGCCTTAATAGATGGCACTGCCATCTCCCCAGTTGCTCAAGCCAAAAAACCCTCCATCTTTGCACAGTCCTCTCTCTCACCTCCAACTCATCAGCAAAGTCTGTCAACTCTACCTCCAAACCACGCCCCAAATCCATCCATTGTCCCCACTGTACTGATACTCTCTAAGCCTAAGCCAGAAGCATCATTTTCCTGGACTGCTGTGGCAGGCTGGTCACTGAGATCATTGCTTCCACTCCCTCTGCCCACACATACATAATTCATTCTCTACATAGCAGCCAAGGAGATATTTCAAAACTGTACACCAGATTATAACCACCCCCCACCTCCCCCACCCCCATTTCAAACTCTACCATCATGATGATAGAAGATCTACATAGATTTCAAGGCTCCACCACTGCCTGACAGACCCCAGTCCTTCTTCCTTCCCCGAGGCTCCAATGTTCTCCAAGTAGCTGCTTTCGGTGTTTCTGCTATTCCTTCTGCCTGGACTTTTCTCAGATCTGCACAAGGCTGGCCACTTCTTTTCACTCGGATCTCTGTGAAAATGTCACCTTTCTTAGCGAGGCTCTTCCTGACCCTGTAAGAGTAGCCCCAGTCATTTTCTCCCTCTATCGTGTTTCATTCCATCGTAGCATTTACCATTACCTGATGTTTTCTTTACTTGAATATTGCCAGAGTGCAAACCAAATGAAAAGACTCCACTAAGCAGTGGGTCCCAGTTGGAGAGCTTTAAATACAGGCTGCCATGATAGGATTGGCTCTTTGGAAGACTCACTCAGGCTGTAAAAGGGGAAGGTAGACCGAAGTGGGCTGAAAGCAAAGGCAGGGGGACCCAGTGGGAGGCGAGGAGGTTAGTGGCAAGCATGCAGCTCTCAAGGCCAAGCTCTACGCCTTATAGATAAGTCAGGTCGGGTACTGCCCGTCCAGGTCTAATTTAACCCATTAGAAAAGTGCTCAGAAGGATCCAACCTCTTGGTCCCTTGGAACTGTGACAGACGGGAAAGGTAGAAAGGTAAGAGTGGAGCAAGAAAGACCCATTGGAGAGGAAGCCCTGTGTTTCCTCTGTGGTGTTTTTTTAAAGCCTCAAACTTAGAAGGAAAAATCTGATAAATATATTCTTGTCTGAATTTCCCGCCTGTCCTTAGCCAGCTCTCAGCAAGGGAAACCAAGTTCTCCTAACCTCTGTGAGGAAGGCCAATGGGCTGACAGCTGGATATCAATATTTACATTCTATTATCATGTCTGTTGAGGAACCCCAGGCCTAAGTAGCTAAACTGAATTATTCTAGTTTTATCTCCCAACTGCTGTGTTCTGAAGAGCACACTTCCTCTTTTTTGAAAGCATGGGTTTTCTTAAGACCAATATGTGTGTGTGTGTGTGTGTGTGTGTGTGTGTGTATGTATTTACATATATATATACACATGTATATGTATTATTTTTTTCTTCTCTAAAATATCATAAAGACTTCTCACCCTAAGAGTTAACTCTTCTCTAGCTCAATTGGCACTCAGGATATCTGAAGTGCAAACAGATTGACATGACTTGTTATAAGCCAACATTAAAACAATCTGCCATCTGCAAGACACATCTCCAACGCTTTGGTAAATAACAAGGAAAACAGACTTTAAGTGACCACTGACATGAGTCAGCTGTGAGCAGCCGCAAAGAGAAAACACATGAAAGATCTGGGAGGCCTTACTGGGACTTAGATTTTGTTAAAAAGCAACTGCCAAGTGAAACTTTAGGAGAGTCGGCTGACCACCCATTGCAGAGACGGTGCTCTAGATGCATTCCACAAATCATGGGAAGGTTGCCAGATACGCACTTTCATTGAAAAAAAAAAATCTCTCTGACAGATACCCTTGGCAAGATATCACCCACGGTATCAAATGCCAGACAGCTTAAACAGTTTACCTTTCTCCCGAGTCATACAGTCATACTTTTTCTTTTCTTTATTTTCCCTTTCTTCTCCCATTTAAATCTTTATGAGATAGGCACAGATGCAGTTTGGAACACTCCAGATTTATTTAGTGTGTCCTCGTTTTCTGCATTGTACGTGGGTTGGTTCACAGGTGGGCAATGCTTAGCTGGTCACTCTGCTGAAGGATTTCTTTCTCTTGCAAATCACGCAAACATCCACATACATGTCTGTTCTACAGAACGTGAAGATGGAAGGAAACATCTATGGTCTTTTAGTTGGCTTTTTAATTAGCTTCTCCTTTGCAGTAAGAACCGAGTGGAACTTGCTCAGAGGCTGATCTGCAGGGTGTGTGGCGGAGGGGACGCCCTCCCTCGTGGCAACAGCCAGCAAGGGGGCACCGCTGTTCGTGGCCCTGGATCCACAGAGTCACTCACAAAAGGAAGTGGCGAGAAAAAAAAAAAGGTCAAGAGTCACTTGTTGGCCTGAAGGTACACGGCTTCTTGAACACCAGTGCAGAATTAAGGAATAGGCTCGTCCTTTCTACCTGTAGATTGGGGCTTTTCTTCACTGGCAATCACAGAATTTGAACACAGTTTGATGGGAACTTCCGCCATATTTTGAGTTTGGCAGCAATTAACTGATCAACCGCATTCTGCATCTTAAGCCTTGGTGTCTCGTGACATTTTTGGGAGGTGGTTTTTGTGTTTCTTGTTTTTTTATAGCCCAGAATCCGAATCCCTCTGGGTGAGGAATTCCCTACCTTGTGAGCATCGTGGGGAAAACGTGGCTGAAAAGTCTGGATCCCCATGTTTTCAGTCTCCTTTGCAGTAGGACGCAGATCAATGGAGCTGCTTCAGACATGAATCAAGTGCAATGCAGCCCATTCAGCACCGGGGGACAGCAGCCTGGGCCTGGCAGTGTTGGCGGCCGGGCGCTGAGGGCACAGAGGGGGCGCTGCAGGGACACCCACCGCCCCGAAGGCTGGTTCCCTGGTAGTATCCGGAGCGGTCCCTGCCTCTTCCCAGCGTCATCCCTGGTTCCCATTAATTCCCCAATTATCCCCGATTCCCACTATCCCAGCATCCCCAGCAACCATAAGGGCTTTGCAGTATCATTTCAACACTTTGAAAAAATCACGCAGGGTCTGTTTCTTTTCCGCGTCACAGGTCAGGGAAGAGAAAGACCATGCTGCACCAGGCAGTGGTCCAAATCTGGCGTCTTCCTAGACAGCACGTCTTGGCATAAACACTAGGTGGACTTCATGGTCCTGCCTCAGCCCAGCTCTCCGCTTTACCGCCAGCACTGTGCTCATGTCTTCAAAGGCAGCTTGGTTCCTACCTCAGTTCTTTTTGATGGCAAACCAACTGAGAAACACCACTCAAAAGAAAGAACACAAAACGAAACACCAGTGTTCATAGTTTATTCTGATTTCCCCCACGAGGATGAGAGCAGATTGCAGGAGGATTTAAGAGATGCAGTCTTGCGGCTTCCCTGGTGGCGCAGTGGTTGAGAGTCCGCCTGCCGATGCAGGGGACACGGGTTCTGTGCCCCGGTCTGGGAAGATCCCACATGCCGCGGAGCGGCTGGGCCCGTGAGCCATGGCCGCTGAGCCTGCGCGTCCAGAGTGACTCACTGCTTTTACACATTACAAAATGATCACCCCTGCAGGTCTAGTTACTATGTGTCACCATATACAGTTCTTACAATATTATTGACTCTATTCCCTACACTGTTCATTACAGCCCCGTGACCTGTTGATTTTATAACTGGAAGTTCCTATGTCTTAGTCTCCCTCACCTGTTTCACTCATCCCTCCCACCCCTCTGGCAACCACCAGTTCGAGTGGTTGAGTCTGCTTCTGTTTTATGTTTGTTCATTTGTTTTGTTTTGACACATAAATGAAATCATACAGTATTTGTCTTTCTCTGTCCGACTAATTTCACTCAGCCTAATAGTCTCTAGGTCCATCCATGTTGTGGAAAATGGCGAGATTTCATTCCTTTTTATGGCTAAGGAGTATTCCATTGCATATATTTTATATATACCACATCTCTTTATCCATTCATCTGTTGATGGACACTTAGGTTGCTGCCCTATCTTGGCTATTGCAGGTAATGTTGCAATGAACCTAGAAGTGCATACATCTTTCTGAATTCGTGTTTTTGTTTTCTTCAGAAAAATACCTAGAAGTGGAATTGCTGGATCACATGGTAGTGCTATTTTTAATTTTTTGAGGAAACTCCACACTTTTTAATAGTTGCTGCACCAATTTACATTCTATTGGTAATATTTTTAAATGACAACAATAAAAGCTAGATGAAAATTTCAATTTATACCATCTAGATTATATTAAAACACGTTATTTATGGGGTTGTTTTTGTTTTGTTTTGTTTTTTGCTGTACGCAGGCCTCTCACTGTTGTGGCCTCTCCCGTTGTGGAGCACAGGCTCTGGACGCGCAGGCTCAGTGGCCATGGCTCACGGGCCCAGCCGCTCCGCGGCATGTGGGATCTTCCCAGACCAGGGCACGAACCCGTGTCCCCTGCATTGGCAGGCGGACTCTCAACCACTGCGCCACCAGGGAAGCCCTATGTTTTTTAACTCAAGTATTTGGAACTGTTTTGACTCTCAGAAATAGTGACCCTTTCTGGTCCAGTGAATGAATTCCATCCACTTTGAAAAAGTTTTTCTTTTCTCTCTGGATGGCACTAGATTTTTTTTTAATTTTATTTTATTTATTTATTTTTTAATAAATTTATTTATTTTTGGCTGCGTTGGGTCTTGGTTGCTGCACATGGGCGCTCTATAGTTGCGGCAAGCAGGGGCTACTCCTTGTTGCGGTGCGTGGGCTTCTTATTGCGGTGGCCTCTCCTGTTGCAGAGCACGGGCTCTAGGCACGCGGGCTGCAGTAGTTGTGGCTCGCGGGCTCTAGAGCACAGGCTCAGTAGTTGTGGTGCACGGGCTGGGCTGTGCCGCAGCATGTGGGATCTTCCCGGACCAGGGCTCGAACCCGTGTCCCCTACATTGGCAGGCGGATTCTTAAACACTGTGCCACCAGAGAAGTCCCAAGATTTTTTTAAAGTCAACATACTTGTCCAGAATCTGTTACGAAGTTTGTGAATAAGTATCAATCAATCAGCTCACAAAGGCAAGCAGAGTGGACACTTTATTACAGACTTTATGTTTTCCTATCATGTAATGAGTTCCTTATGTATTGATATTAGGCTACTCATTCTTTGCCATATTATCATAAATTCTTTTTCCTAATATGTTTAATTTTTAGCATTTTAACATTTTTATTTTTTAGCACTTATGCTAAGTTAATCATTTGTATGAATTATTCTTCAGTGTTTGTTTGATACAACATTTTACTATCTCCGCGCCTACCTTCCAAACATAGCCACAGCCATCTTGCCCCTGCGCTACATCGACAGCACCTCACGGGGCCCCCTGGCTTCCCCTCTTGGCCCTTACAGTCCATTCTCTTCACAGCAGACAGAAGGAGCCTGTTAGGACAAAAGTGTGGTCATGACACTCCCTTCCTCAAAAACCTTATGTAAAGGCTTCCTTCATATCACTTTCCTCTCACCAAGTGTACAAGGCTCTAAACAATCAATTGATTGATTAGTCAGTGGAGTTCCTGGCTCCCTCCCTGATCTCAGTTGACTTCCCTGACCTTTACCATTTCTGCACATAGTACACCTCTGCTATATTGAACTGACACCTTCTACCATGTTGTTTGCTTCACATATCCTCTGAACCAAAGTTGAACATAAGAAATTAAAACTCGGACTTCCCTGGTGGCACAGCGGTTAAGAATCCGTCCACCAATGCAGGGGACACGGGTTCAAGCCCTGGTCTGGGAAGATCCCACGTGCCGCGCAACTAAGCCTGTGCACCACAACTACTAAGCCTGCACTCTAGAGCTTGTGAGTCACTGAGCCCATGCGCCGCAACTACTGAAGCCCACACACCTAGAGCCCGTGCTCCACAACAAGAGAAGCCACCGCAACGAGAAGACCACACACCACAACGAAGACCCAACACAGCCAATAAATAAATAAAAGAAAATATTTTTTAAAAAATGAAAACTCATTCACTTTTACAAAGTTATTCCACCCCATCTTACAGCACTTTATGCACAGAGAATGTATTCCTAAAACGCGTATCCACAAAAGTGTAGGCTTGTTCCTAAAGAATATCAGCTCACGATGATGACAACAATGCTGGGAAAGGTGATGGCCATTTTTTTTTAATATTTGTTTCTTTATTTATTTTCTTTATTTTTTTGGCTGCGTTGGGTCTTAGCTGAGGCACGCAGGGTCTTCGTTGAGGCATTCGGGATCTTTTGCTACAGCGCGGGCTCTTTGTTGTGGTGTGCAGGCTTCTCTCTAGTTGTGGCGTGCAGGTTTTCTCTCTCTAGTTGTGGCGCAGGGGCTCCAGAGTGCGTGGTCTCTGTAGTTTGCAGCACGTGGGCTCTCTCATTGAGGCATGCGAGCTCAGTAGTTGTGGCGTGCAGGCTTAGTTACCCCGTGGCATGTGGGATCTTAGTTCCCCAACCAGGGATCGAACCCTCGCCCCCTGCATTGGAAGGTGGATTCTTTACCACTGGACCACCAGGGAAGTTCCAATAGCAATGTTTATTGAGTATTGCATTGTAAGTGCAGTCAAGTCCCTGCCTAACTCATACACATTTGAATCAGCAACTCCTCAAGCAAAAAGTCATCGTCCCTAACTGGGATGCTCTCAGTGGGGACATCCACCCTTGCATACATCAGCTCTTCTGTCGGCTCTTTCGGTCTTGATTGAGCCAACTGGGGGGCTCAAAGCCTAGAACTTCAGTCTAACTATTAAGCTTGGTTGTACAATACACATGGCTGAAGGGACACACTTAAAAACAACCACAACAACAGTAAGAATGAAAGACCATCAGAAAGAGATTTCAATGACAGTTGTGGAAAACTGAAGACACTTGGAACATAGAAAATATAAGGTTTTTTTTTCAAAGCTACTAACAATGACATCTAAAATACTTTTTAAATTATTATATATCCTTACTAAAGAAAAGTTAAAATAAAATAAGGTGGTTTGAAAGTTAAGCAGACTCCTGCTAAATATTCAACCAGCCTATAGAGGAATACCTCATTTTCTTTCCTCATATTTTTTAAAGAGGGACACTCAGGGTCTGGGGTAAATTCAGCTCAAGAGTCTTGGGTATAAACACAAGCTACGAGCGTAGTGGGATCTCTCCATCAGGCTAGTCTGAAACAGGCAGAGATTGTCTATAGAAAAGTTACCTAGGAATAGGATTGACCCCCAGTGGGCAGAGTCCAATGCGTGTAGTAACCCCAGGACTAATCTGTGGCTTGTGCTGGTGGCCAAACTCAGTAGACAGAGAATGGCAATGGCACCATGGTTACTAGTGGGATATCTAGTTAAGAACAAAACCTCAGCCAGTTCCTGGGGGACGTAATCTCTGAGAACAGTGATGGTAAAGTCTAGGAAGAGTACCTTGGTCAACTGCTACGAGATTCAGGGAAGCCTCAGGTCCTTGTGCAAATAAGAAACTCAAGAGGGGAGCAAGAACACAGCAAGCATAGGCTTGTGTGTGTCCAGAGCGCCCATATATAGGGGACCTTGTAGAAGACTAATTCTATATCTTAGCAGCAGATGGGTAAATCCACTAAATATGTCTGACTTACAGGGATTAACTAGAGAATTCAGTAAGAGCTCTCTTAGCCTCATTGCCTACAGTTGAGTGGGACCAAGTCATTCTGGCTATAATGAGGCTTTACCTTCTCAGGCCTGAAAAAGTGTTGGGACACGACAGGAATCCCACTATAATGAGTGCAGAACATGCAGTTGAGGTACTACAGATAATCCAAGGAAAAACATAGCTGCATTACTGCAGCCCACAGCATGGTGTATTCAGCACACTAGAACTGAATAGAGTACCACACTGTCTGTATCAGGACCATACTATTTCATATGATCATCAATGACCTAGTAAAGGACACTCTGGCATCCCTTCTAAGGGTCTGAGACCTGGGCCATTCGATTAACTTCTTGGAGTCACCTTCCCATAAAACAGGGATCTTATCTGCCTTCTGTTAACTACATCAATGTGTTACGAATATAAAGAAGATACTATTAGAAAAATGCGCTGCACACAAATATTTATAAAAATAAAATAGGTAATGGAAGAAAGTGAAAGATCTCTGAAGGTCTGTTCACTGGCATTTCACAACACAACTAGAGATAATCTCTCGAGCCCTGTCCTGTTTCCTCAGCATCAGAATCACATCCTCCCTCAGGAAACTTTATGTAGAGCCAAACAAAAACCCATGACATTTCCTCGTAAATGCTCTGCTTTTTCCTATCTTACATCACCCCATCTTTCTCTTCACTCAGATTGACCATTTTTCTCTCCGTTAACTTACGTTAATGACCACTGCATTAGAAAATTTCAATCAAAATTCAGTTTCTTCATGAAGCTAGTTGGTCCTACTTATGTTCTCCCATATACCATCACTCTTCAACATGTATTTTAGTCCACTTAAATAAATATCAACTAGAAATATGGGGAAGTGAGGGATGGCTTCTTAGAGAAGGTGGAATTTGAATTGACCTAGAATGAGCAAAATTTTTAATAAGTAGATGCTGGAGAAGGGCATTCCATTCATCATCATGACCATCATCATCGCCATTAGCATCAGAGCTAATACTTATGGCATGCTATGAGCCAAGCACTGTTTTAAGCAGTTTATATGCAATATTCCACTTCATTCTCATGGCAACACTAGGAAATAACTATTATTATTAGCTCCATTTTATTGATACATACACTGAGGCACTGATAGATTAAGAAATTTGTCCAAGACTGCTCAACTACTAAGCAGTAGAGCCAAGTCTGAAACACAGAGGCTGTGCTTGTAACCACTGTGCTACACAGCATAAAGAATTGATTAAGCAGACGATAGCAGACAAGGGGAAACATGCAGGGTCTGAAGAAAAGCCACAGATTAATACGACTAGACATAAGAGTGTTTCGTCTCTGGAGAGTTAGAATCAGGCCAAATTATGGAAGCAAATTTCACCAAATTTGCTTTTAGAGGAGTTATTCTGTGGGTAGTGGAGAGCTATCAATGGTTTCTAAGTAGATGAATGGTCTGAAATCTGGTTTTGGATGACCGAAATTCAGCAGAGATCGCCAATTCTCTTCTTTCCTTTATAATGCATTTACCTAGGGAAGAACTTAGCATTCAGTCTAATTTAAATCAAATACAGAGTCTGAAACACTGTAACCCATGACACCTCCAACAAACATGAAGAAAAAGGAATTCAATTTGTCGTGGGCCAATAAGTATAGAATAATAGTGACTCTCACTAACTTTATGAAATTACTATTATCCAAATTCCCTTCTTCCAGGGCATACATACAGTTTCCCCTAACTACTGGATGTGTTTATCAGCTCCATCTTTATTAAACAAAGAAAAAATACTGAATATATTTATTCTGCCTAAGTCTTTCCCCTCCACTCCAAGCAAGCTGCAAATTAGCAGCCAAAGCAATGTTGAAGGGCTTAGAAAAAACAATCAAAGCTGTGTGAATTATGTGTATAACTGAGTTTAATTAAGTCCCTTTGCTGAGAGAAATGGAAGCGCTAACAGTTACGCACACTTTTCAGCTGCTCCTATTAAGCTCCCAGTGGAACCCTTGGAAGGAAACTGCAAAGGATGGAAATTCTGCTCTGGACAGCCCAGCTGAACTCTGTAACAGCTCAGACCACTTACTGTGCCTAGTTCCCAATGCTTGTTTGTGGTATAGCTATGTCACTAAAACTTGACTGTGGTTAATTAGCCTAACCCATTAAATTACTGACTTGCTTAATAAGACACAGTTTGGTTAATATTTTGGCAGCAAATCAAAAAGGAGACCCTAGATATCTACTTTTCCCCCACATACCTATTATCTCGATTTCTCATCTTTCCCTTTAAAATAAAATGTACCTTACCACAAAACCTCCAACTATCCCAAAAATGAATTTTATTTCAGAACGCTAAACTCCCCATTTGCTTGATTCAGGAAGTCACTGTGTTTGTTACCTGGGGGGGTACATTTTTCAGTTAATGTAGCCCAGTGTTCATACCAACAGCTTATGCTGCTTAGACTCTGGCCTTTCCCTGGGTATGACTGACCTTTTGTTACAACTCTAAAAGCAGATACTGCATTGTTTTCTAGGCCAAAATCACTTGGTTCATGCACCATGGTGTACAAGCGGGTCGTCCCAATCAAGCACCTGCCAGTGCTTCTTTTTTTTTTTTTTTTTTT
>NW_020172293.1:4463563-4526083 GCF_003031525.2 Neophocaena asiaeorientalis asiaeorientalis | reverse complement strand
TTTTTTTTTTTTTTTTTTTTTTTGAGGTACGTGGGCCTCTCACTGTTGTGGTCTCTCCCGCTGCGGAGCCCAGGCTCCAGACGCGCAGGCTCAGCGGCCATGGCTCACGGGCGCAGCCGCTCCGCGGCATGTGGGATTTTCCTGGACCGGGGCACGAACCCGTGTCCCCTGCATCGGCAGGCGGACTCTCGACCACTGCGCCACCAGGGAAGCCCTGCCAGTGCTTCTTGAAGAGGATTTTGGCCTTGCTCACAGGTTTCCCTGTCTACCAGCTCAAGCCAAGGTGGGCATCCTCCATCTGAGCGACCAGCTGCTTAAAACTCTCAACTTTCATAACGGAAATGCAGATGTGACATCCACAAGTGTTACTGATATTATGAATATGTCTTAAATCAGCAGCCACTGCTTTAAAGCTCTTGCCAGAGAGTAGAGCCTTGAATCACCTATCCAGATACACTTTTGTGAATGCTTCTTCCCTACTGCCCTCGCTTCCTTCCTAGGGGAAGAATCCAAGTAACAAAACATCTTGGCTTCTCTCTGCCCTTGCGAGCTAATCTGACTGGGGAGTTTGGAAGTCCAAAGTGGGTATGTACTGGCTTAGCTCCTCTACTTTCACTTGGGAAAAGAGCACATGTTCTTCTCTGTGCCTCCCAATCCCTTTGTGAGGGCCTTCCCTGGTCCAGGGCTGCCCGACACCCCGTAGATTCATCAGTCTGTTTCTGGGGTTCAGTAGTGAGGAGTCTCCTTGCCTACACCTAGAAGCCACATTTTCCAAAATCAGCCTTAATGATTTTGTAATGAAGGTGATGTTTGTGACCTCCAACAGCTTACAGATATATTTTATTTTTCAGTTAGTTCAGAGTGTGGTTGTAAAAAGTGGTGTCTTTATTGGGCCCCAGCTAACACAAGTACTAAAGCCCCAGTGAGAAAAGTTATATTTAATAAAGACAGATTCCCACGCCACCCATTCTTTCCTTAAGGTTGTAAACGTTCCAGCCTAGAGTCACCTTATATCAATATTCATCAGGAGCATATTAAAATAGACCCTCTCAGAACTGCCTTAATGGAGTCAAACATTAATGTTGGTCTTTAATGGAAGTCACTATGAAAAAGGGCAATATAAAATAACATGTGTATCTGCCAAAGATGGATGAAAACATTTTCTGTTTCTGTTATATTTGTATTGCTCAATGTTCCACTTGTTTATTCCATGTGGTAGATTTACTTTAGAATTTTGAAGCAGGAGAATATTGTCTTGACTCAAAACTTGGTATGCTCACTCGGCAAGGAAAGATAACTCTGTAACCCGTAAGATTTCTCTCTTTTGATTTCACTATCAGGAAATTCTTGGCTCAGTGTAACACTCAGGCACAATAACTATAAAAACCAATATGAACAGCATTCTTGCTTCATTCTTTCCATAGCTTTAATATGTCATTTCCATTTAAATAACACGCACACAATCAGTTTTGTAGGCCATTCCCAAACTCTTTAAAATATGAATAAGGCACAGTGAAAAATCAAAAAACACAGAAAAAAGAATGCAAAGAACTTCCAGTTTCCAGTCCAGCGTGTAAGGAGCTTGAAAGTTATCGCTCCTGTCTTCACAAAAAGAGAAAAGCTGAACAAACAAAATCAACAACCCTTCTTAGATCCACCAGAGAAATGAGGTCACAGGGCAAACCACTGCTCCCCAAAATTGGAGAGACAGATGGGCAGATACGGAGAATACAACTTACAGAAGCAGAAGCCCAGGAGCAGAAGCTTCCACAAGAACTAGTACCAGGATAGGAAAACCTAATCAGTAACTGATGAAGTACTGGAGGCTCAGTGTGGACAAGTTCAAGAGTTAAAAATTCCAGGGGGATCCAGTATTAGAGGGGCCTCAACACTTTTGTGAGTTCTACCTCCAAAAGTCTTACCAGAAAAAAAAAAAAAAAAAAGTCTTACCAGGCTCTCTCAGGGAAGTTGGAGAAAAGTCTCCTCCTACTTCTGGCAAAAAGGAGCCATTTGAAAACAGCCCAGAAAAGTCTGTTCTTCTTCTAACAAGGCCTGCCCTCAAGAGAAACTATTTCACCAAAGCTTAACTAACTGGGGTTTTACCAGAGTCTAACCAATGGGGGGAAAGGGAAATACCCAACTCCAGTCAACTGTAGCCTTCCTAACTCCACAAACCAAAGCAAAACAAAACAAAACTGAGAAGCACTTGTAAAGATCACAGCCCAGGGTCACAGGCTCACTAAAAGACTGAGACCTACAAAGCATATAATTTTAACATTCCCTTAAATATGTTTTAATATTGGAGAAAGAAAGGAACTCCTCACTATTCTTTTTCAGGTTTTTTGGTAATTCTTTTTGTAATTTTTTTCATGGTAATTTTCAGCCATTTTTTTCTTTTATACAAACTTGAAACTAAATTTACTAGTTACAAAAGCAAATCATATATCACTCAATGTATGACTGGAATTTTAATACATTCATAATTTAGGAAGAAGTGACATTTTTATGACTTTTGAGTTATCTCCAGAATATAAATGTCTTTACATTAACTCAGATCCTATTTTATTATGATATTTCATAGTTTTCTGTATTTCAATAAAAAAGTACAGTTTTCTTCACATAGGTCCTTTTACTTTCTGTTATATTTATTCCTAAGTATGTATATTTTTCTAATTTTATTTTAATTAGATTTTGTTAATTATTAAATCTTTTATGAATTCCAATCATTTCATGTTGAATTTTTTATATTTAGAGGTCATAACATGTAATTTCAAATAAAGATAATACTTCTTCTCAAAAGAATTAAAAAAATAAAAGACTGAGACTTAGTCACAGGACTATAGAATGCTTCCCTTCCCCCAACACATTACCACCTCATCAATAGGTCTCTTGTATAATAAAGGGGGGATACAATGGAAAGAACTGTGTGTCTCAGATCTTATTTAAGAAGAAGTCTGTAGGGAAACCCAAGGAATACAGCAGAGATAAAAACAAGGACACCAGGGGCAATTTTTGCCTTTGACACCTACAACTACAGCAAGCGGTAAACACAGCCTAACCCCTAGCCTGATAAACATAAAACCTCACGCTAAAGGCCCATTTACCTCAGTTCCTTTTATCCAGTACATCATGTCTGGCTTTAAAAAAAAGAGAGAGAGCATGTATCAGAATGAAACTTAGATATGGCAGAGATGTTGGAATGACAAGAGTGGGAATTTAAAACAACTATGATTAATATGCTAAGGACTCTAATGAAAAAAAGTGGACATGATGCAGGAAGATGGTTAATGTAAGCAGAGAGATGGAAACTCAAAGAATGAATCAAAAGGAAATGCTAGAAATCAAAAACACTATAACAGAAATGAAGAATGCTTTTGATGGACTCATCAATAGACTGGACATAGCTGAGGAAAGAATCAGTGAGCTCGAAGAAATGTTAGTAGAAATTTCCAAGACTGAAATATAATATGAAAACCAATTTTTTAAAAAAAAGAGCAGAATATCCAAGAACTGTGGGACAATTACAAAAGGTGTAATGTATGCATAATGGTAATAAGAAGGAGAAGAAAGAAAGAAGAGAACAGAAATATTTGAAGCAAAGATGACTGAGTGTCCAAAATTAATGATAGACAACAAACCACAGATCCAGGAAGCTCAGATAACACCAAGTAAGATAAATACCAAAAAATCTACACTTTGGCATATATTCAAACTGGAGAAAATCAAAGGCAAAGACAAAAATTTGAAAGATGCCAAAGAGAAGAAAAAACGTACAATGAAAGACCAAAGATAAGAATTACATTCAACTTCTTTTCAGAAACCATGCATCCAAGAAGTGTGGAGTAAGATACTTAAAGTATTTAAAGAAAAATATCACCAATCTAGAATTCTGTAACCAGTGAAATTATGCTGGAAAATTTGACATATGATTCCAGTCTCATCAGGTTTTCCATGTCCTGGCAGTCCAGCAGCCTTTGTACACTTCAGGAATTCTGTCATAGAAAATGGCTGTACTGATGACTCCCTTCTCTGAGCCTTCCACCCAAGGAGCTTTCTTAGCTTTTAAAAATAACTTCTTTGCTGAACTGAGAGGAAGAGTTGTCTGTTTCTAGATGTAACTTTTTAGAGAATTCAGTATCAACCAAGCTTCAGTCCACTTTCACTTCTACCCAGGCTAACTAAATAAAAAAGAGAGAAGACACAAATTACTAATGTCAGAAATGAAAGAAAAGCCATCACTACTGATCCTATGGGCATAAAATGAATAATAAATGACTCTTAGGAAAAAATCTATGCCCACAAATTTGATAACATAGATTAAAGGGACCAAAAACTTGAATGATGCAATCCACCAAAACTCTTATAAGGAGAAATAGATAATCTGAATAGGCATATATCTATTAAAGAAATTGAATAAATAACTAATAATCTGCCACCAAAACAGAAAGTATCAGGCTCAGATGAGTTCACTGGTGAATACTACCAAACATTTAAGGAAGAAATTATACCAATTCTTTACAATCCCTTCCAGAAAACAGAAGCAGAGGGATATTCCCTAACTTATTTTATGAGTCCAGCATTACCCTAACACCAAAACCAGAAAATAAATTACAGAAAAGGAAGACCACAAACCAATATCTCTCATGAATACAGATACAAAAATCCTCAACAAATTTTTAGCAAATTGATACCAACCATGTATAAAAGGAATTATGCACCATGACCAAGTGAGATTCATGACATCTATGCAAAGCTGGTTCAACATTTGAAAATCAATGAATGGAAGCCATCACATCAACAGGCTAAAAAGAAAATTTATATGATCATATCAATAGATGCAGAAAAAGCATTTGACAAAATCCAACATCCATTCTTAAACTAAGACTAGAGGGGAACTTCCTCAACTTGATAAAGAAGAGCCACAAAAAAACCCCACAAAAACCCAAAAAACTAACAACATTATACTTAATGGTGAGGAAGTAGAAAGTTTCCCACTAAGAACAAGAACAAGGCAAGAATATTTCCTCTCACCACTCCTTTTCAAAATTGTACTAGAAGTCCTACTAATGTAATAAGGCAAGAAAATGAAACAAAAGGTATTCAGATTGGGAAGAAGACATAAAACTGTCTTTGTTTGCAGATGATATGTTTGCCTACGTAGAAAATCTGAAAGACTCAACCAAAAATCTCTTGGAACTAGTTAGCAATTATAGTAAGGTTGCAGGATGCAAGGATACAATACACATGTCAATTGCTTTCTATACACCAGCAATGAACAACTGGAACTTGACATTAAAAACATAATACCAGGGGCTTCCCTGGTGGCGCAGTGGGGGGGGCCAAAAAAGGGGAGGGCCCTGGGCCCCAAAAAAAAAAAAAAAAAAAAAAAAAAAAAAACATAATACCATTTACATTCACGACCAAAAAATAAAACGCTTAGGTATAAATCTAACAAAATATGCACAAGACCCACATGAGGAAAACTACAAAACTCTGATGAAAGAAATCAAAGAAGATCTAAATAAATGGAGATATATTCAATGTTCATGAATAGGAAAACTCAATATTCTCAGAATATCAGTTCTTCCCAACCTGATTTATAGATTCAGTGCAATCCTAATAAAAATTCTAGCAAGTTATTTTGCAGATATCAACAAACTGGTTCTAAAGTTTTTATAGAGAAACGTGGACAAAACTAAGTAAACATTGAAAGTGTACAACCATAATATAGTGCTTACATTTTTCTGAGGAAAATATGCTAGAACTGAAATATAGGTCAACAACAGATTATGATATGAGGGCTGGAAATCACATTTAAAGCATCTTAAGGTCCTTGTATTGTTTGGGAACAAGGTAAAGATGCTGACTAACTTCAGATTTTATTGAGTTAAATGAAGGTAAAAATACCTGAGGTAACCACTAAAAGAGTATACACACAGCATATAATTTTCAAACAAGCAGAGGGAAAAACAGAATGAGACAGAAGGGACATAAGCAAGGTTAATCAATTCAAAAGAAGACAGGAAAGGAGGAAGAAAACAAAACAAAATAATAATCCAGCAAAAAACCAGAAACAGGACAAATCAATAGTATTACAAAAATGAGTCCTAATATGAACGACCACAGCAAACATAAAAAGTCTAAACTCTGTAATTCAAAGAGCAAGATTACAAGACTACAGTTTTTTAAAAACTTAGGTATATGATGTTTACAAGATATATATATCTAAACATAAGGCCACAGAAAGATCAAAAGTCAAAGACTGACAATGAGCGCCCAGATCTGTACTGTTCCTAGTACCACTCTCCAACCGGAGAACTAGAGATCCTTGGACCAATAGCTCATTCTAGGGCCAGGTAAGGGGACATACAAGATGAGCCTGGAGGGCTTCCCTGGTGGCGCAGTGGTTGAGAGTCCGCCTGCCGATGCGGAGGATGCGGGTTCGTGCCCTGGTCCGGGAAGATCCCACATGCCGCCGAGCGGCTAGGCCCGTGAGCCATGGCCGCTGAGCCTGCGCGTCCGGAGCCTGTGCTCCGCTGAAAAGAACAAAGTGCTACACACACACACACACACACACACACACACACACACACCCCAAACTACAGAAACTAAATTGATGGGGTATGTCAAAAAGACACAGGAGCCAACCGAAAGAGCTCCCAAGGGTCAAGGCTGGAATAATCTGAGCAATAAAACAAATAAATTAAATAAATAAATAAATTAGTATTAGGTTATAACCTGAAATATAAAATAAACACTTGGGCTTCCCTGGTGGCACAGTGGTTGAGAGTCCGCCTGCCGATGCAGGGGACACGGGTTCGTGCCCCAGTCTGCGAAGATCCAACATGCCGCGGAGTGGCTGGGCCCGTGAGCCATGGCCGCTGAGCCTGCGCGTCCGGAGCCTGTGCTCCGCAACGGGAGAGGCCACCACAGTGAGAGGCCCGCGTACCGCAAAATAAATAAATAAGTAATGAAATAAACACTCATCAGTCCCACTGATACAGATGATTGTATAAGTAAATAAATGGGGAGAAAAAGACAAATCTCCCATGCAGAGGAATTCCAAATAATTTATGTGGACACTCCTTTTTTCAAGAATGTGAAACATAACACTGAAGTGTGGGCTGCACATAGTCATCAGTTATCAAAATGTAGTCTAAAGCGATTCTAATAAAAACAGTGTGATACTGGAAAAAATTTTAAATGGAAAAACGTGTTCAGGAACAGACGCACATATATAAGTGAATATTATAATATAAAGAAAGCATTTCGAATCAGTGAGAAAAAATGATCAATAAATGGGGTTGGAACAACTGGCTACTCACAGAAAAATGAAATTGCCTGAATTAAAGAGTTAAAAGCAAAAGAAAAATGAAATCACAAAAGAATTTGGAAAAGACTTGAATACTCTTTACATGATCTGGGAGGTAGCAGAAGGGAAAAGCTATTGCAAAATAAAAGCAAAGGAGGAAACCATGAATAAACAGACGTAACTGACTACAAACAAATTCAATGTATGTAGACACATAGAAATCAGTTTTTTTTTCTCTCTCTATATGGGATTAAGGTGACTTTTTTCTTCTTCATATTCTTTAACTTGTTCAGTTTTTTTTAAAATAAGAAGTATTACTTGTACAGTCATAAAACTGCTATTAAATTTAAAAACTTATATAGAGTTTAACTAGGCAGCTTGCCTGAATGAAAGGTTACCCTGCCTCACCTCCGAGTTGGCCAAGGGTCTACCTACAGCAGTCTCTCACAATGCCTTTTCACAATTATAATTTATTACTTGTGTGTGTATTTATTTAATATTTATCTCCCCCTCTCCTACCCAAGTCCCTGTCCTTCTAAACCTGAGTTCAGAGGGAGAGTTAGTTCCAAATACCCTAAGACCTCCGTTGAGCGTCTTAAGGTATGAAGTAACTTCTCTTGTAAGCATCTAGAATGGTACCAGTTAAATACCAGCCTTGGAAGAGTTGAGAATGTGCTATATAGTTCAGAGGAGAAATGGTGCTTGAAAAAGGCATAGAGAAGACCCCAAACTCTGCTTAAGCCTGAGGGCAGGAAATAGATCTGGTTTCTTCTGGGCTTGTGCTTGGTGCCTGGTATCATGTATAATATATAGGAGGTACTGAGTCAATTGATAATCTGCTCAGGGCTCTATGGCAGGGGTACCTGGTAGGAACCAGGCCGCAGAGCAGGAAGTGAGAGGCTGGTGAGCAGGCCAGCGAGTGAAGCTTCATCTGCCGCTCCCCATAGCTCCCCATCGCTCGTATTACCGCCGAACCATCCCCCTCCACCCCGGCCGTGGAAAAACTGTCTGCCACGAAACCAGACCCTGGTGCCAAAAAGGTTGGGGACCGCTGCACTTTGGGATCCACAGTCTGCTCAAAGAGACTCTTTCCATTGGAAACAAACTGGAACTCACACTGGAACAAGGCAGAGGAACTCTTACTTTGTGCATTCTTTTATTTTGAGGTAAAAATATTCTGAAGAAGTTAGAAAAAACTGGGCATTTGGACCTCATAGGCAGTCAATTCAGCTAACTGGAATCCAAGGGGAAAATATGGATCTGTATCACTGAAAAAAGGAAACAATAATATCTATCAGTGCTCAAGTTTTGAGAACATTGTATCAGCCAAATAGATACTAAAAATACCATGTGGTTGCTTCCTAGCCTAGGTATGGTGAACAATAACACAAGTAGAAAGGTATGAGCCATAATTTTGAGCAGTTTACCTTATTTTCTAACTACTGGATGTAATTAGCTAATTAGTGCAAACAAACAAAATACTCCACCTAATTACAACTGGGAATTAGGTAGAACACCTCACATAAGTTGTTGACATGCTTTATTTTTGTAACATTATTTCTCCTATGAAGCTGGAAATATAGTTCAATAAATTATTTACATAAATCTTATTTATTCCTCAGTGGTCACTGTGAAGAGCTAAGGACTTGATAACCTAATATCCTGATCTTTGTGCTTCACACTCTTGGCATTAACAGAGACCTTTTCTTCCCTTTGTCATAATAGCAACTTCGTCATTCATCACCACTTGATGCCCAGTTATTCTCTCTTTCTTTCTGTTTAAGTCTGTTGTTAATAATCAGTCAATCGACAAGTTTCTAGTATCATGTTCTACATTCTTCTCCATTAAATCCTAAAAGGAAATAATTATCTGAAGACAAACCCCTGTGATGTCCAGCAGATGTGCTTTCAGTTCTATTGATATTCTGGGTATCTGGGCACATGTCCTATGGGGTTTCTTAAAGCCATACTAATTAGTCTCTGTTTTTAACTATGCATTTCTATATAGTATAGAATTATAGGAGGAAAGTGTGTGTGTGTGTGTGTGTGTGTGTGTGTGTATTCTCATCTGTAGTGCAATATACTAGCAGAATAAAACAACCAAGTATAAATCTATACCTATTCCTCTAGAGAACATCAGACTGAATTTCAGCCCCCATCAATTGAAGACCAAAAGACAGTTGTTTTTACAGTATACAAATATAGACTTTATGCTGAAATTACCATTTTAAAAACTGCCATTTGCAACAAGGTCGTCATTTAGAAAAAAAATTCTCTTTCAAGCCTAAGCAATTTACATAGTGCTGCCCTTAATTATATCTCCTTTTGGTTCAGATCTTGAAACCTGAACCAACTGGAATATGCCCAGCCATGAGACAGCTGAGTGATGAACAAACCTACAGAGGGCTGGGTAAAGAAAACAAACAAGCAAACCAAAACAGAGCTCAAGGCTGGAGATGAACCAGTACACTCTTAGGTCATTATTGTCTCTTCACAGATTTAGGTCCCAGTATCTACTTTACTTCACTGAGCACCACTTCTCAGCCATCTTGCAGACAAACAATTGGGAGGCCACATGAGCAGTTTAGGGTGAAGTGTCAGAGTTAGACACACCTAGGTCTGGATCCCAGACAGTCCATTTACTAGCTGGGTAATCTAAAAAAAACCTCTTAACCTCCAGCAGTCTCAGATTCGTCATATGTAAAATGCTGGAGGGCTTCCCTGGTGGCACAGTGGTTGAGAATCTGCCTGCTAATGCAGGGGACACGGGTTCGAGCCCTGGTCTGGGAAGATCCCACATGCCGCGGAGCAACTAGGCCCGTGAGCCACAACTACTGAGCCCGCGTCTGGAGCCTGTGCTCCCGCAACAAGAGAAGCCACGATAGTGAGAGGCCCGTGCACCGCGATGAAGAGTGGCCCACGCTTGCCGCAACTAGAGAAAGCCCTTGCACAGAAACGAAGACCCAACACAGCAAAAATTAATTAATTAATTAATTAACTCCTACCCCCAACATCTTCTTTAAAAAACACAAACAAACAAAAACCGCATATGCCCTTTTTTTAAAAAAAAAATGCTGGATAACAATAATATCTACTTTTCTATGACCTACGGTGGGAGGCGGCAGGGGAACAGGTTGATGAAGAGCAGACATTAGATGTAGGTTATGGTCCTAGATTTTGTTTCAGGTGGTGGGCTCATAGGTGCTTATGACCTTATTAAAAATCAATAATTAAATAACTAAATAAACAAACACAGGTCCTGAATGAGCCAAGGATTATTTTAATACAATTCTGTGCACCGAGATCTTGATAATAATAATAATAGTAATAACAGTAATAACAATTGTAATATTTATTTTGCAGGGCTGTTGTCGGCTTTAAATAACATGTGGAGTGTTTAGCATATTGGCACATTTTTAACTACTCTTTTATAAAAATAGTTGCAATTAATTATGATGGAGGTGAGTGGCAGTGATGGGTGAGGAGAGGGAACAGAACTTAAAAAGTACGCTGAACGGGACTTCCCTGGTGGCGCAGTGGTTGAGGGTCCGCCTGCCGATACAGGAGGCACAGGTTCGTGCCCCGGTCCGGGAGGATCCCACGTGCCGCAAGGCGGCTGGGCCCGTGAGCCATAGCCGCTGAACCTGCGCGTCCGGAGCCTGTGCTCCGCAGCGGGAGAGGCTGCAGCGGTGAGAGGCCCGCGTACCGCCAAAAAAAAAAAAAAAAAAAAAAAGTACTCTGAAGAAATGACGATGTCTCATAAAGAATGGTCCTTTTCTATTTACTAACCTCAAATTTAGGACTTTGAAATTGTATCTAAATGACTAGACTCCCTGTCACAACCTAGATAATTAACATTTATTTATTTTAAAGTCGAATCCTATGGGACATATAATTTAGAGTTACTGTACTATTTAAATAGCTGCTTGCTTGTTTTCTATTAAAGCATGATCTTGCCTTCAAGAAGCCCTACATTATTCAGGGTAGAGGGGGAAACAGTACTACAACGTGAAACATTTACAAAACTAGAATGTACCAGAATGTGATATGAATAACAATTCCTGAAAGGAGTCCAGACAAAAGAGAAGGCCTCCTAGAATAAGAAGCTAGCTTCAAGAAGGACAGGATTTGAAGACGCAGTGAAATTTGGGTGAAGCACAATTTCACTTTTGAGCAAGAGAGTTTTCTTTCTATTCTTCCCAGAACCTGGGAGTCATGTCTGCCCCTTACAGCCACTACTTTTTCATTACCGACAAAAGCAATATGCCTAAGGAGAAAGTAAGAACAAGGTAGTGGGTTTGACCCCAGATTTGTATTAAACAATCTCACTTTCTTGCTTCTTAAATACTAATCTAATTTTAAAATAGATTCTAAAATATTGCTTACAGGTAAGGTTGTCAGGGACAGGCACAGAGACAGAAAAGAAGTGCCAGGTATTGGATCAAGTGCAACGCTTGGTTGTATCTGAGGCTCAAATCACAAAAGAATATGAGCAATTCTGGGAGACTGAATAAAGAGAGACACTGATATAAGGAAGAAAAGGAACATTAAAGATAGTAAGAGACAAAGTTAAAATAGCAAATAATTTTGTCTTTATAGGTTATTAAAATATGGCATAAAATACATAATTTTGATGAGAGAGTATTCATTTCAATTAGCCAAACTAAATAATTTTACTTACTTTAATGAATAATCACCCTAGGAAATACACATTACACTAAAACATAATTAGTGTACATATACAGAAAAGAATAGAAACTATTCTAACATCTGAAATACCACTATAAGAAAAAAGTAAGGATTTGATTGAAACATATAAAATTGTAAAGGATATAGTGTAAACTTATCTAGATAACCAGGTTTCTAATCCCAACACAACCAAGGGCAAAAAGTTTTGATGAAATTTAAAAGTAGTAACCTCAGCAGAGGAAAAAGTACAGAAAAACTATGCAGGATATGAGAATTGCCTCTGAAATCTCCCAGCATGAAAAATCATATAAACAAATTTATTTAAGTAAAATTAGTGTGCTATTTTGAAGAGCAGGTGACATTTAACAAATGTTAACCAATACATATTCATCAAATATTTATTAAGCTCTTGTGGTGAACAAAACAGTCTCTGCTTTTATTGAGCTTATATTCAACTGAGACAGAGAACAAGCAAGTAAAGGATCAAAAAAAATCATGTAATTTCAGATTGTGATAAGTGCTATGAAGAAAACAAACCAGGAAACAAGATAGAGAGTGACTGGGGATGTGGTGAGATGGGTGCAGTTTTAGACACTGTGGTCAGAGAAAATTTCTCTAAGGTAATATCTGAGCATAGATCTGAGTGACGAGGAGAAACCAGCCACGAAAACATCTAGGGGTGTAATTTTCCAGGCTACTTAACAGGTATAAATGTCCCATAGTAAGATAGATAGAAAGATGGGGGGTGGATGGGTAGATGGAGAGATTGGATGAATAGATAGATAACTATCCAGAACACTCCACATATATAAAACACAGAACGCTCTACCCAAAAGCAGCAGAACATACATTTTTCTCAGGTGGACACGGAACGCTCCAGGACAGACCATATGTTAGGCCATAACAAGTCTTAGTAAATTCGAAAAGATTGAAAGCATACAAAGTATCTTTTCTGATAATAATGAAAGGAAACTAGAAATCAATAACAAAAGGAAAATTGGAAAATTCACAAATATGTGGAAGTTAAACAACACACTCTTGAGCAACCAATGGTTAAAGAAGAAATCACAAGGGAAATTAGAAAATACTTTGAGCTAAATGAAAACAAAACTCCCTATACCAAAACTTATGGGATGCAGTGAGAGCAGTGCTGAGAAAAATTTATAGCTGTAAACGCATACATTAAAAAAGAAGAAAGAGACGCAAGAGGGAAGAGATATGGGAACATATGTATATGTATAACTGATTCACTTTGTTATAAAGCAGGAACTCACACACCATTGTAAAGAAGAAAGATTTCAAATCAGTAACTTAACTTTATACCTTATGGAATTAGAAAAGCAAGGGCAAGCTAAATCCAAAACCAGCAGATAAAAAGAAACAATAAAGATTAGGGGAGAGATAAATAAAATACAGCATAGAAAAACAATAGCAAAAATCAATGAAACCCAAAGTCGATTCTTTGAAAAGATCAATAAAGTTGACAAATCTTTAGCTAGACTACGAAAAAAAGAGAGAAGACTCAAATTACTAAAAATATAGAAAGAATAAGAAAATATTATGAACAATTATTTACTAACTCATCAGTTAACCTAGATGAAATGGAAAAATTCCTAGAGACACACAATCTACAAAAACTGAATCATAAATAAACAGAAAATCTGAATAGATCTATAACTAATAAGGAGATTGAATTGGTAATCAAAAACCACCCAACAAAAAAAGGCCTTGGACCAGGTGGTTTCACTGGTAAATTCTACCAAACATTTAAAGAAGAATTAATACCTATCCTTTTCAAACTCTTCCAGAAAACTGGAGAGAAGACTTTCTAACACACTCATTAGGACAGCATAGCTCTGATACCAAAGCAAGACAAAGACACTACAAGGAAAACTGCACACCAATATCCTGATGAGATATTGCAAAAATCCTCAACAAAATTCTAGCAAATTGAATTCAGCTGCATTTTAAGAGGATTAAACACCATGAGCAGGTGGGATTTATTCCTGGAATGCAATGATAGTTGAACATATGAAAAATCAACCAATATAATTAATATGCCACATTAATAAAATGAAGGGGGAAAAACTCATATGAGCATCCCAAATGAGGCAGAAAAAGCATTTGATAAAATTCATAACTCTTTAGGACAAAAACACCCAATAACCTAGCAATAGAAGGAAACTTCCTCAACATGATAAAGGGCATTTTTAATGCTTGCATTTACAGATATACATTTCTCCCTTAGCACAGCTCTCACTGCATCCCATAAGTTTTGGTATGCAGAGTTTTGTTTTCATTTGGCTCAAAGTATTTTCTAATTTCCCTTGTGATTTCTTCTTTGACCCATAGGTTGCTCAAGTGAGTCTTGTTTAATTTCCACATATTTGTGAGTTTTCCTTTTGTTATTGATTTCTAGTTTCCTTTCATTATTATCAGAAAAGATATTTTATATGCTTTCAATCTTTTAAAATTTATGAAGACTTCTTTTATGGCCTAACATATGGGTTATCCTGGAGACTGTTCCACGTCCACTTGAGAAAAATGTGTATCCTGCTGTTGTCATCTATTCTTTTTTTAAATTTATTTTATTGAAGTTTTGTTGGTTTACAGGGTTGTGTTAGTTTCTGCTGTAAAGTAAGTGATTCAGTTATACATATATATATATATATTCTTTTTCATATATTTTCCATTATGGTTTATCATAGGATATTGAATATAGTTCCCTGTGCTATACAGTAGGCCCTTGTTGTTTATCTATTCTATATAAAATAGTTCACATCTGCTAATCCCAATCATCTATTCTTAATTTATTCTCTATTTTCATAATTATGTTGGATGTTGAAGTATGTCAAATTTTTTTTCTGCATATATTAAAGTCACTATATACGTTTTCCCCTTTGAGCTATTAGTAAGATACAATATATTCATAGTTTTCCTAATATTGACCACCCTTGCTGTCCAGGGAGGAACTCATTTGGTAATGGCATATTTTCTTAAGTACTGCTGAACTACAATTGCCATTGTTTTATTAGCAGTTTTACTTAAATATTGATAAGTGAGTTGGCCCTGTCTTGTCAGGTTTTGAAGACTTTCTTCATAAGTATAATTTGAAGGATTTCCTTTTTTGGCAACAGTAAATTCTACCCAACTTACCTGTTTCTTAAAAAAATTTGAAGAATTAACAGTGAAACCATGTTTTCATGGTTTCATGACCTGGAGATTTTAAAGAGGAAGTTCTTTTATAACTTTTTCGATTGTTTCTATTGTTACTCGTCTGTTTAGATTTGTTTGTTTTGGCTACTATTTAGTATTTTTCACTTATATTTTCAATTTTTTTTCAGGATTTTTAATTTCCTCTATAACGATAGTTACTTTCTCTTTTTCATTTCTAATTTTTTAGAAAGGTACTTGTCCTTTTTTCCTTTTACCTTTATTTTTACTACTACACTAGCCAGTGGTTTATCTGGTTTTTGTTTGTCTTTCTGTTATGCTTCCCTCAAAGAATCTCCCCTTTTTGCAATTGAACTGTATTTCATTCTTCTAAATGTATGGTTTGATTTTGTGAGTTTTTTCTTTTATCTAGTCCATAACTTTGTCTAATGGGTGAACTTATTTTCATTTATATGTTATTTTCATTTATATGCATCGGTATAAGAGATATATTTAGTATTTATTATTTCATTTTAAGTTTTCTGTTATGTACTACCAATTGCTAAATGTATTATCTATTCTTTATTCAGTTTTATAGATGTCTGTATGTTTCTTGCGATAATTTTGAAGGTTTATTAACTGCTTTGAGGGTTTTCTTATTGTTGTTTTGCAATTATTATAACTTTATTTACTATTATTAACCCTCCATTTCTTGATTAGCAACTTCAGACTGCAACAGTTATAGAGGACTATGAAAGAAATGATCACAAGTAAATCTCTTCCCACGTCCCTCCCTTCCCCTCCATGCTTGATTTCTATTGTTGTATTACCATTTCCTTTACCTTGTCAAGATTTATAACATTTACATTTCTGTGACCACATTTTCCATAATTGCTTTCTTAATTCTATTTTAAGTTAATTGGGTTTTATCACCAGTCTTTTTATTGTGGTTTCTCTCTTTACTTTTTGATTATTTGGCTTTGATTTTTCTTGTCTTTTCAAAAAGGTCATGTGGGTCCTGGCTTGTTTATGATTGAGATTGTCTACTTGCCTATTTCTTCCCTTTATCTTTGAATGTCAGCTTGACTGAGAAAAACATTCTTGGAGCTCACCTTCCTTTCCTTAGCACTTTTCAGACAATGGATAATTCTTAGAGAAGTCTGAAGCTATCCTGATTTTTTTTCCTGGTAAATAGTTAGTATTTGTCTGGATATGTAAAGAATTTTATCTTAATCAGTGAAATGCAAAAATCATTAGGATATATCTCAGTTTAGCTGCTCCTATAACAGGTTATTTTTCTAGGAACAACATATTCTAGATTAATTCCTTCCTCTAATCAGGAAAATTCTCTTCTACTGGTTTTTAAGTACAATTTCTGATCTATTTATGTTAGTTTCTCCAATTCTAGGACCTCAATTACCTTTATTCTAATTAGCCTCTGTACTTCAAATATCTTACTTTCTCTTTAAATTGCTTTAATTTGTCTTTTTAAAAAATCTGCAGACTCTGTGATTGTCAAGCCTTTCCCCCATTAGTAATTGGTTTTATATTGTATCTGCTCTGTTCTCTGCTGTTTCTAATTTTTTTAATGGCTTTGTAGTGGAGTTGTTTTGGCTTCCAATGTGTTCCTAAACTATGTGTCATAGTTTGCATTCCCCAGAAGCAGATCCAAGAATATGAGTGCAAATAATTTATTTGAGAGGTAATTCCAGGAAACACTAATAAAGGGGTGGAGAAGTAAGATATGAAAGGGAAAGAATCCAATAATATTAGCAAGCAAGTAACTGCTGTGGGCAGCTGGAGCTAAAACTTACTAGAGGAAACTCTTTGAGACACGGTAGAACACGTCTCAGAGTTATCCCAACTGGCAGGCAAAGAAGCTGGGGTATTTATTCAACAGCTTTTGTCTGTCACTTGTTATAGGCCGTTCTTGGGAGCATTAAGGTTCGACACTTCTCACTTGCCCTGGGCATACTGCTTTGCTCAGAAAAATGACCTGGGGCAGAGTATCACAGGTAATCACAGGAATCACGGGTTTATAGAGAAGAGATACATTGAGGGCACGACTGCAGGGATATGGGTAGGATACTAACAGTCAACTCTCTTTTCATCTTTGTGTTGGTGCTTCACCTCATTTTTTATCTTTCCTATTTTTTTTTAGTTTCATAGTGTCATTAAGTATTTCTGCAGCCTCACTGTCCAACACGAGTGACCACTGTTTACAAGTAAGTGACCAATGAAAAATTGAAACATGACTAATAATTGCTTTACAATGGTGTGTTAGTTTCTGCTTTATACCAAAGTGAATCAGCTATACATATACATATATACCCATATCTCCTCCCTCTTGCATCTCCCTCCCACTCTCCCTATCCCACGCCTCTAGGTGGTCACAAAGCACCCGAGCTGATCTCCCTGTGCTATGCGGCTGCTTCCCACCAGCTTTCTATTTTACATTTGGTAGTGTATATATGTCCATGCCACTCTCTCACTTCGTCCCAGATTACCCTTCCCCCTCCCCGTATCCTCAAGTCCATTGAAACACAACTAATCTTAGTTGAGATGTGCTCTCGTGTAAAATGCATGCCAGATTCAAAGTCTTAGTAGATATAAATGTAAAATATCTCCTTAATAATTTTTATATTGATTATATGTTGAAATAATATTTTGGTTATATTGGGTTAATTAAAAGATATTAAAGCTAATTTCATATGCTGTTAAAAATATTTTAAATGTGGCTACCAATTTTTTTTTAATTACATACATTCTCCAAGAATAGATGTTTCATCTCTATCTTGCATGCTAAGTTTCTTGTTTTCTTTTTACTCGGGAGGGTGGGGGATTTAGTAGGTTCAGTCAAATACCATACTATCTTTTTGTTTTTTCACCTGACTTAAGTTGTGCATATCTATCCAGAAATTCTATTTCTGCTCTGTAATGTGGGTACATTCTTTTAACATTCGGGGGGCTTGTTGATTACATGTTTATTTAATATTTTATTTATTTACACTTATGAAAAAGGAAATTTTTACCTCCAGCCAAGACGGATTCACAGGGACCAGATTTACCCTCCTCTGGAGGTTCTTTCTGATGCCAGCTGGGTCCTGCAATTCAATTCAATTCAGAGACTAACTACTTGGAGTTAGCAGCAGACTCCACATGTCTAAGGGCTTTAGTCCTACAGGACTGCCCCCACTCCAGATGTCAGTCACAAATACTTCTGACCAACAAGCTATAAACCAGGGGCTCCCATGATCCCCTCCTCAGGCTCCATAATTTGCTAGAATGGCCCACAAAACTCAGGAAAACACTTTACTTGCGTTTCCTGGTTTATTATAAAGGTTACAACCCAGTAAGAATACTAACACATTATTAATTTTATATTAAATATCACTCATCTTATGCCTATATAAGGATAAACTAGTATCTACATATATTTTATGCATTCATGACATACCTTTTTCTTATTTATTTATTTGATATTTCTAGGCTACAAGGTTCATCTGTGAGTTTTTTTTCAAATTGTTGCAAGTGTCAAAAAATTTTTCCAACATACTTTTTGGAAAAAAAACCTTCATATAAGTGGACCTGTGCAGTCCAAACCCATGCTGTTCAAAGATCAACTGTAATTATTTATGAATGGGGGGGCGGGTGTTGTGAATAACAAAAGACACTCCTATACTCCTGTCTCTCAGGAAATACCAAAGATATTAGAAGCTCTGTGCCAAGAACCAGGGGAAAAGACCAAATATAGTTCTTATCATAGTACACCTTCTGACTGAAAAGACTCCAAAGCCAGACAAAATATATGAAACAATAGTCTTCAAGACACTGGGTGTCAGGGGTGGAAGAAAAGGATGGTAATTCCTGAGAGACAGGAAACACATGAAGTGAGTTACAATTATTCCATTACTGTCTGTGGAGAGTTTCCAGGCCCCACTGCAGGGAAGCAGAACTCAGATGGAGCTCAATAATCTCCCTAAGTTGAGGAGACAAAGCTAGGAATGTGGGGAGTCCAAGGCAGCTAGATTCTCAGGGCAGACTAATTGAGAGTAGATAGCTTCAGAGAGAACACCCTGGAGATCTACAGAGAGACCCCTTGAGTGTTCAGCTTGAGTAGTGATCAGTGCATGCATGGAGGAAATTACCAAAGGCCAGGAAAAGAACCACCCCAGAGTATTAGAGGGGAAAACTCCCAGAACTCATGCAGGACCAGAAATAGTTCCAGTTCCCACAATCCAGAGAGGGAATCCTCATAATTTGTGGGCCAAAATTAGCCCTAGACTAAACACTGCTCTGGTCCTGCCTAGCAAACCTTAAAAATACAGCCCCAAAGGATCAACCTGCTTTCGAGAAACTTAACCTTGTCCCAGAAAAAAGATCAAGAATATTTATAGAGATACAAAAATATCTAGCATACAACAAGGTAAAATTCACAATGTTTGGCATCCAACAAAAAATAACTGGGAATGCAAAGAACCACATAAATATGACCCATAATGAAGAGAAAATTCAATCAATTAAAAAAGACCCATATATGACATAAAGGATAGAATTAGTCAGTAAGAAACTGTTATCATAACTGTACTATATATGTTCAGAAGTTAGAAGATGATTGAATATGTTAAATGGAGACATGGAAGATATTTTAAAAGACCCAAATCACACTTCTGGAGATGAAAACTACAATGTCTGAGATGAAAAATTCACTGGATGGTATTTATGGCAAATTAGACATTGCAGAAGATGATTAGTGAACTTGAATTTTTAGCAATTGAAATTATCCAGAAAGAAACAGAGAGAAAGACAAAAAAAAATTGAACTGAACATCAGTGAGATATGGTAAAATTTCAGGTGGCCTAATATATGTGTAATTGGAGTCTGCAAGAATGGGGGAAATAGTTAAGAAAAAAAATGGCTCCAAATTCCCCAAATCTGATCAAATAAACCACAGAGCAAAGAAACTCAATGAACTCCAAACACAAGAAAAACAAAGAGAATTATACCAAGGTTTATCATAATCAAATTTCCCAAGACTGTTTACAAAGAGCAATTACTAAAAGCATCCAGAGAAGAAGACATATTATGCAGAGAAAAACAAATAATAAGGATGACAACAAATTTCTCATAGGAAACAATGCAAGTCAGAAGCAGTTGAGCAGTATATTTAAAGACCACCCCTCCAAATTATCAAACTAGAATTTTGTAGACAATAAATATATCTTTCAAAATTGAAAGCAAAAGAAAGACTTTTTAAGAAAGAAAGAATTAATCACTAGCAGGATTGTACTACAAGAAATACTAAAGGAAGTTTTTCAGGCAGAGGGAAAATGACATTAGATGGAAAACTACACTAAGGAAGAAACAGCACCAGAAAGGGTAACTATATGGGTAAATAAAACAGACTCTTTTCCTTATAACGAATTGTCTAGAACAAAAATAACAACAATGTATTGTGACACTGATACAACATGTGCAAAGTAAAATGTATAACAACAATAGCACAAAGGTCTGAGGGGGTAAATGGAAACATAATGCTGTAAAGTTCTTTATACTAAACATGAAGTAGCATAATATCACTTAACAGTAGACTCATAAGTTAAAAATGGATACTATGAACTGTAAAGCAGCACCTAAAATAATACAAGGGACTTCCCTGGTGGTCCAGTGGTTAAGACTCCATGCTCCCAGTGCAGCCTACCCAGGTTCGATCCCTGGTCAGGGAACTAGATCCCACATGCATGCCGCAACTAAGAGCCCCATATGCCGCAACTAAGGAGTCCACATGCCACAACTAAGAGCCCTCATGCCACAACTAAAAGAGCCCACGTGCTGCAACTAAAAAAAAAGTCCTTCATGCTGCAACTAAAGATCCCACATGCTGCAACAAAGACCCTGTGTGCCGCAACTAAAACCCGGCACAGCTAAATAAATAAATAATTTTTTTAAAATATAATAATTTATAGCTAACAAGCCAACAAAGGAGATAAAACAGAATTTTATCCAAACATTTAAGGAAACATAACACCAATTATATGCAAACACCCAAATAATTTTAAATAAAGCAGAATAAGAGAAAAGGAGAGCAAAGAACAGATGGACAAAAAGAAAAAAATAGCAAGATGGACCAAATCATATAAATAATGTAATGGTCTAACCACCCAAAGTAAAAGGCAAAGATTGTTAGGTGTGATTTAGAAAGCAAGACCTAACTATGTACTACCTGCAAGAAACCCACTTTAAACACAAAGACACAAGTAGGTTAAAAGTGAAGGGATGGAAGAAGACGTAACATGCTAACATTAATTAAAACTGGCTATATTAAGATCAGATAGAGGAAATTTTAAAGCAAAGAATATTGCCAGGAATGAAGAAGGTTTTATCCTAACAATAAGGGGATCAATTCAATAAGAGGACAAAAAACGCTAAATGTTCATGCTCCTAATAGAAAAATACAAAATACATGAAACAAAAAAAACCCCAATAGAATTACAAGGAGAAATAAACAAACCCAAAATTAAAATTGGAGCTTTAAATACCCCTCTCTCTATAACTGGTAGAACAAGCAAACAGAAAATCAGGAAAGATACAGAAGACTTGAACAATACAACCAACCAAACTGACTTAACTGACATTTATAAAACGCTCTATCTAAGCGGAGAAGAAAAGAAATTCTTATTGAGTATACATAGAACACTTACTAAGATAGTTCATATTCTGGGTCATAAAGCAAGTCTTGAAAAGTTTAAAAGCTTACAAGTCACACAAAATATGACTTATGGCCACAATCTAAGTAATTTAAAAAATAAAAACAGTATAATCATAAAATACAATAGTATCTGTCAGTTTAAAAAATGAAATACTGATACACTCTACACCATGAATGAATTTCAAAAACATGATGCTATGTGAAAAAAGCCTGTCACAAAAGACCAGGTATTATATGATTCCATTTATATGAAATACCCCAAATAAGCAAATCTATAGAGAAAGAAAGTAGATTAGTGGTTGTCTGAGGTTAGAGAGGCAGAAAGGGGTAGGAGAAGAAATGAAGTGACTGTTAATGGGTACAAGGTCTCTTTGGGGAGTGATGAAAATGTTCTAAAATTAGATTGTGTGGGTGGTTACACAACTCTGTGAGTATATCAAGGCCACTTAATTTTACATTTTAAATGGGTGAAATTTATGGTTTTAAAATTATATATCAACAAAGCTGATAAAAATAATAATATAGAACTATATCTGAGAAATGCACAAATATTTTTAAATTAAATAGCACACTTATAAATAATCCACGGATCAAAAAAATCAAAGGGGAAAGTAGAAAGCACTTTGAATTGGATGAAAATGAAAACACAACATACAACTAGTGCAGTACGAAGAAGGAAATTTATCGCACTAAAACACCTATACTACAAAAGAAGAAAAGTCAAAATGACCTACCTTCCATGCTAAGCAACTAGAGGAAGAAGAGTCAAGGAATCCTAAAGCAAGCAGAAGAAAGGAAATAAAATTCAGAGAAGAAATCAACAAACCAGAAAACAGAAAAAAAAAAGAGAGAGAGAAAAATCCACAAAACCAAAGTTCGATATTTTCTATAGATCTTTTAGAATATCTATAAAATTGATAAAATTCTAATCATACTGATCAGGGGAAAAACAGAGAGAAAACACAAATTTCCAATCAAGAATGAGAGAGTGACATCATTATAGGTTCTACAGATGTGAAAAGGATTGTTAGGGAATATCATGAACAAATTCATGCCAGTAAGAATATAGATGAGATGGACACATTTCTTGGAAGACACAAATAACCAAAACTTGCTAAAGAAGAAGTAGCTAACATGAACAGCCTTATCTCTTTTAAACAGCCCTATATCAAAACAAAAAACAAAAAAACAGCCCTATATCTATTTACACTAGCTAAAAAACCCTTCCCAGAAAAAAATCACAAGCCCAGATGGCTTCATTGTTGAATTCTACCAAATATACAAGGACAAAAATACTATTCTAGAAAAGTTCTTCTAAAAAACTGAATAGAAGGGAATACTTCCCAACTCCTTGTATGAAGTCAGAATTACTGTGTAGTCATAACCAAAGATATTACAAGAAAATAAAATTATAGACATATTTCCTCATAAACATAAATGCAAAATGCTCAAAAAAATGTAAATCAAATCTAGCAATATATAAAAAGGAAAACACATCATGACCAAGTGGGACTTACTGCAGGATGGTAGGATTGATTTAAAATTCAAAAATCAAACAATGTAATTCACCAAATTAATACACTAAAAAAAAAAAACCCTATATGATCATCTCAAATGATACAGAAAAAGCATTTGATAAAATCCAGCACTGATACTTTGATAAAAATTCTCAGCAAACTAGGAATAAAAGGGAATTTCTTTAAACTGGTAAAAGGCATTTATGAAAAACTAGAGTTAACATCATAATTAATAGTAAAGGACTGAGTGTTTTCCTCTTAAGATCAGGAAGAAGACAATGATGCCCACTAACACCACTTCCATTCAACTTTGCCTGGACTTCTATGTTCTACCCACTACCAAAAATATTAATCGTCCAGATTGAAAACTGATTGAAATTTTTAAAAGCAGAATAGCATCAAAAATATGAAAGGTTTAGAGACAAATCTAACAAAAAGATGTGTAAGACCTGTTCATTGAAAACTACAAAACACTGCTGAGAGAAATTTTATAAAACCCAAGTAAGTGGGGAGATGAAATTTTGTGGTCCAGAGAAGTCAATATGTTAAGCTGTCAATCATTCCCCAATTAATTCAGTCACACTCAAAATCCCAGAAGGCTTTTTTTTTTTTCTTTTTGGAAAAATTGACAAGCTGGTTCATGGAGATGCCGAGGATCTAGAATAGCCAAAATGCCATTGAAAAAGGATGACAAAGTTGGAGGATTTATACCGCTTGACTTCAAAACTCGTTATAAGGCTACAGTAATGGAGACACTGTGTTATTGGCATCAAGATAGGCAAGCAGATCAATAGAGCAGGAGAGAGTCACCAGAAGTGAATCCATACACGTTGACTTTTGACAAATATGCCAAGGCACTGGGCTGGAAAAATTAAAAAGGTAATCTTTTCAATAAATGATGCTGGAACGTTTGCCTATCTTTGTCCAAAACAAAAACAAACAAAAAACTTTGATCTGTACCTTACACCTTTACAAAGATTAACTCAAAATGGATCACAGACCTAAATGTAAAACATAAAACTAAAAAATTTCTAGAAGAAAATTTCTGTGACCTTAGGTTAGGCAGAGATTTCTTAGACGTAACACCAAAAACATAATTCATAAAAGAAAAACTTAAAAAATTGGACATCATCAAAACTAAGAACTTTTGCTCCTCAAAAAATTCTGTTAAGACAACCCACAGAGTGGGAGAAAGTGTCTGCAAATTACATGTCTGTTGAACAACTTGCATCCAGTATATATAAAGAATTTTCAAAATGCAGTAGTAATAAAACAGATACCCTAATTAAAAATGGAAACAATTTAAACAGACACCTCACCAAAGAAGATATGTGGATGACAAACAACTACATAATCAGGTACTCAACATTACCAGTCAATACGGGTATGCAAAATAAAATCCCCAGGACGGAACACTATGCACCTCCAAACTGCTAAAATTAAAAAGACTAATCATATCAAGTGTTGGCAAGGATATGGAGGAAATGAAACTCACATACACTACTGGTGGGAAAGTGAACTGTTATGATCACTTTTGGAAACAGTTTGAAAGTCTCCCCAAAAGTTAAACATATGTCTACCATATGATTCCACAACACTTCTCCTAGGTGATTACCCAAGATCAATGGAAGAATATGGTCATACAAAGACTTGCACATGAATGTTCATAGCAGTTTTATATGTCATAATCTAAAATTGGAAACAATCCAAATGTCCGTCAACAGATAAGTAGATAAATAAACTATTAGTCTATCCATACAATGGAGTACTACCTAGCATACAAAGAAATGAACTATTAATATAGTCAACAACATGGATGAATCTTGAAATAATTATGCTGAGTGAAAGGAGCCAAAGAAAAGTACATGCTGTATGGTTCTATTTATATAAAATTCTAGAAAACGCAAAAGTAATCCATGACAAAAAGCAGATCAAATTTCCTAGGAATGGAGGGAATGAAGGAGAGAATAAATCAGAAAGAGACATAACAAAACTTTTGGAGATAATTATCTTGATTGTGGTGATAGTTTCCTACGTATCAAACTGTACACTTTATCTATAATTTATTATGTCACTTATACCTCAATAAAGCTGTTAAAATGTATTAAAATGAACTGTAAATGATAAATGCCTTCATTACAAATAATGCACGGTTTAAGAAACAGAGGGTTGGACTTGCCTGGTGGCACAGTGGTTAAGAATCCACCTGCCAATGCAGGGGGCATGGGTTCAACCCCTGGTCCGGAAAGATCCCACATGCTGCGGAGCAACTAAGCCCATGTGCCACAACTACTGAGCCCATGCATCACAACCACTGAAGCCTACACACCTAGAGCCCGTGCTCCACAACAAGAGAAGCCACCACAATAAGAAGCCCACGCACTGCAATGAAGAGGAGCCTCCACTCACCGCAACTAGAGAAAGCCTGCGTGCAGCAACGAAGACACAGTGCAACCAAAAATTAAATAAATAAATAAATTTATAAAAAAAAAAGAAGAAATAGAGGGTTGAAGCAGTATGTAGTAAAAACAAAAAAAATCATTTGGAATTTCAAAGGTTCTCCTTAAGGCTTAACATAAACCTAGATTTTTTCAAAATTAATTTTTGGTTTGATGAAATGCTACCCCAAGATAAGGCCAAGATTCATTAACCTCAGATGGTCATTTTTCCCCCTCAGGAAAATACACTGCATCGGTGGATTTATAAGCATTTATAGCCATCACAGAGGACTTTAAGAATGCTATATACTGTGACATGTGGAGAAACAAAGTATATCACTAGGTCTGAAGATGAAGATATAACTTTAAAAGTGTGTTTAAATAGAGCATTTAAGGGTGTCAGTAGAGGAAATTAAAAAGAAGAATTAGTATGGAGGCTATGAGATGAGGTGCTTGTTAAAGGCATTTAATACTTCCAGTTTGGCAGAAACATGAGAATCAGTTTGAGCCCAATTATTAGGATAATAATTATAAGATAATGGGGAGGAGATGTATCCTCTTTGACTACAGCCCCCCATAACAGAAATTAAAAATTCCAAAAAGGAAGTTTTCTCCAACTAAGAGTTGAGGATCGGGCTTCCCTGATGGCGCAGTGGTTAACAATCCACCTGTCAATGCAGGGGACACGGGTTCAAGCCCTGGTCCAGGAAGATCCCACATGCTGTGGAGCAATTAAGCCCATGTGCCACAACTACCGAGCCTGTGCTCTAGAGCCCGTGAGCCACAACTACTGAGCCCATGTGCCACAAACTACTGAACCCCACACGCCTAGAGCCCGTGCTCTGCAACGAGAGAAGCCACCACAATGAGAAGACGGCACACCGCAACGAAGAGTAGCCCCCGCACACCGCAACTAGAGAAAGCCCGCGCGCAGCAACGAAGACCCAATGCAGCCAAAAATAAATAAATAAAATAAATAAATTTTTTAAAAAAAGAGTTGAGGATCTTCCTGATGACTGAATGGAGTTGTTTTTGTTTTGTTTTGTTTTTAACTGAAATATATTTGACACATAACATTGTGTAAATTTAAGGTGTACACCATGCTAATTTGATACACTGAATACTGAATGTATAAATTCATTTATATATTGAGTGGAGTTTTAAAATAAAGAGAGCAAAGCTGAAGCACCCTGAATCAAACAGCCCGTTTGGTGGTAACATGCAAATTGGGTTGGGTTATAGGCTTGAGATAATAGCTTCTCTACCATGTTCATGATTAACTGGTTGATTTATTAATTATGTATTGAGCATCTACTGTGCACTGACAGTTGGCCAAGTGCTCTTCGAGATTCTGATCTATAATTTTTATCACCTTCTCCTTTCAATTTGTTGCCATAACCAAAGTCATAGATGCCCCTTAGAGATACCAGTCCTCTCAAATGGAAGACCTACCTAAACATCCTCCCTCCTCCTTACTGCCACTCCCAGCATGTTATTTCCTCTTCCTTTTGCAAAACTCCTGCTCCTTGGAGAATCAACCATCTGCTTTTACCTCCTTCTCCCCCTCCCCACAGCAACCATCTGCTGCCCCTCATTCAGGAAAGACTAAGTGCTTGGCTTCAGGCTTCCTCCATCCCAATTCCTACCACCATCCTGAGTCATTTCAACATAAGCTTGAATGACCCATCAGCTAGTCATTCAATTCCCTGAATGCCTCATCATAGGTGACCTACCCTCTTCCACCTCAATAACCCACTTCCAAGTCACGCCTGGATCAATCAGGAACTGCATCATATCATAACCTAATTCATTTATGCCCCCTTCCAAACACAACTCTCTATCCTTCTAGTTCATCCAGTTGGAATATATATTTTTGTCTCTGTCCCTTTCGTTCCTTTCTTCCTTTTTTCTGTCCTCTTCTTTTTTTCTCTTCCTCCCTTTTTTCTTTCTCTTTCTCTTTTTATCTTTTTAATTGATATTACTCCACCTTCTAGCCATCCCCTCTGTTCTGTATCACTTCCTCCTCTGTTCACTTTAAAATTAAATATTGTATTTAGACATCTTACTAAACTCTCACATTATTTCTAATTTTTCTACAGGTTCTTTGGAGTCTCTATGTATGTCATCTGCAAATAATGTCAATTTTTTTCAGATTCCTTATTTTCTAATTCTTGTGGCCTTAATTTATTTTTCTTATCTTACTGTTTTGCCCAGGTGATACAGTAAAATAATAAACAGGTATGATGTACTAGTAGACTTTCTCTGAAAATCTAATCCAAATATTGCCCTTCTCTCAATCTGCAAGGCAAACTCCCCAGTCTAAACCAGCATTATCTTTTGCTTGATTACTTACCTAGCCTCCAAAATGAACTTCCCAATTCTACTCTGTTCTTCTCCATTCCTTCTGCGCTTAACACCCAGAGAAATCTTTTGAAAACACAACCTAGATTATGCCTTGCCTTGCCTTAAACCTTTCATTGGTTTATAATTGCACCTAGAATAAAATCCAAAATCTTTACTAGTCTACCTCTTCAAGCCCTTCTTTTCTTACTAGATTTTACCCACAGTACTTTCTTTTATTTCCTAAAGATGACAAAACTTTCTGCCTCAAGTCTTTCTCAGTGGCTGTTCCTTCTGCCTGGAATGATATTTGCCTCACACTTTGCCTAGAGAACTCCCATTCATCCTTCAGGTCTCAGAACACGCCCAGAGAAGCCCTCCCACAACTCCAGAAATTCAGTCAGCTCTCTCTTTTTTAATATTTCATTTAACTCTTCATTTTTTCCTTCAAAGCACTTACTACCTTTTGTAATTACATATATTTATTTGTATGGCTACTTAAAATATGTCTCTCCCATTACTAAAAGCTCTGTGTGTTTACACCATCATCCCTAGCTTATGGCATTTTGCCCGGAAAATAGTGCACTATTAATAAATATTTATTGAATGAATAAACAGATGAATGAGTATATAAAGATGAATAAGACATAACTTTGGCTCAGAAAATGCACTCACAAATCTTTCCTTGAAGTCTCGATGATTTGTTTTCCTTACCAGGACTAAAAATTGCAATAAGGAGCAAGATGACATCCATAATCCTGACTTCATATTCCTTAGTGGGAGGACATTATTAGCTCAGAAATTGACTAATAGAAGCAATTATAGCAGCCTGAATCTAGACCTGATAATGGCAGGAGAAGCAGGATAAATTGGGGCAAGAAACTAAATACAAGGTGTATTCATTTCCCATCCAGATCCAGAAGCTAAGACAGCTAAAATACCCATGATTGGAATGTATTAGCTTGAATTTAGACCTTAAAAATTCAAAACTTATCACATATCCCTTTTCACACATTTGTTGTTTTTCCTCTTAATTTCTTAATACAAGTACATTTAAAATAATGTTAAATCTGAGTGACTATGGGAAAGATCCAGGCTTTTGCCCAAAAGGAAAACAAGTAGCAGCAACTTAGCTTCCAAAGTCAGAAGCAGTCAAGGTTACCTAAGAGAAATGGGGAGTCCCACAAGTTTAGATGCAGATCGAATGACAAAAGTTGGTTCCTTCTTAGAGATTCCACCTTTCTCCCAGCCTTTGAGGATCAGACATCCCTTATCATATTCAAGAACCCCTACACCTGTGCCCTGAATCCCATCCTCTCCTTCTTCCCCTGAGACCTTCACCTTCTATCACCTTGTACCTTCAGCCTTGTTTTCTTTCTACTGGAAATATCCCTTTGAGCTATAAATATGCTTGTTTCTCCTTTCCCTGACTTCATATTATCCTCCGGCTACTATATAATTTATATCTTCCTTTCTCATTAACGCATCTCCACGTTCATACTTCCCACTCCTTAACCCACCGCAAACTGGCTTCCACTCCACCACTCAAAAGACTTCTCTCTGGAATTACTTCCTATCTGATAAATCCAAAGAGCATTTTCTAATCTTCATCCAGTGGTGTGCCAGTAAATGTTGAACAACTACCCTCTCAGAGCAGGAGTTGAAGAGACTGAATTTGTAACGCATTCCACTTTCGGTGGTGCAAATATATTTGCCATGGCTGATTTTAGCTATCAATTTGGCATCAACTAGCTTGCAAACCTCCCGAAAATTTAAAATATCAGCCCTGTGAGCCATTACAAGCCTGCTGAACCCTCTGTTACAAGGGAATCTGTTGATCACTCCTTCTTACTTCAACTTCCCATTCTCTTGTATTCTGCAACACTGCTGCCTTTGAGACTCCTCCTACATTTTTGACCATTTCTTGCTTGTTACGTTCTCGCCTCCTCTTCCTACTCTTGCTTAAGAATTAAGCTTCCCTAAGGTCTGTGCTCTGTCCAATGCTGTTTTCTCAACAAACTTTTCTGGTGAAATCAAATAAAGTCTTACAGTTTCAAACATATATCTCTTACACAAAAGCTCTACCCTAACTTTCTGATGGATATCTCTACCTGAAGGTCAGACAGGATCCTCAAACCCAAAATGTCATAATCTTTCCCATAATCTGGCTTCACTATCTCTATGTAAAGCACTGCTTTACCTCTTAAAGAATTCTTAAATTCATCTTTGCCTCTTCATTCCCATCACTTCTGCTATTTCTGAAAGCTGGACTCAACTATAAAGCCATCTACAAGATTCAAAGTTTGTTCAGTGTCCTTCCCTAGTGTCAAATTGTTCAGTGGGTCATCAGACACTGGTAGTATTTCTCAAGATGCCTATTGTGTTTTAAGGGGAATAAAAGGGGTTTTGTGGTCAAGTAAGTTTAAGAATCACTGAATTAAACAGAGCAAAGTGTTGTTTTTACTTTTCATAACCTTTAATATGCTAATGGGCATTATGGATTTCTAAGAGGAATGGAATTTGCAGGGATGTTTAGATATATTAGACCAGCCAAACATTTTTTAAGGTGGGAAGAAGGAATGAGTTAAAACAATATTACCTGGAAAAAAAAAAAATCAAACTCACAGAAACAGAGAGTAAAGAAGTGGCTGCAAGGGGTTGATGGATGGAGGAAATAGGGAGAGGCTGGTAAAAGTGTACAAACATTCAGTTATAAGATGCGTAAGGCCTGAGGATCTAACATATTACATGGTGACTACAGTTGATGACACTGTATTGCATGATTGAAATTTGTTAGGAGAGTAGAACTTAAATGTTCTCACCACAACAAAAAAACAGTAAATATGTGAGGTGATGAATGTGTTAATTAACCTGATGGGGGGGGGAATCCTTTCACAATGTATATGTATATCAAATCATATGTTGTATGCTTTAAATATCTTACAATTTTATTTGTCAATTATATCTCAATAAAGTTTAAAAAAATCCACTGTTATCTGGGAGTCGACTTCAATCTCTCTCCCCTATTGCAACAGTCTCGAATAAAGTCCTCCTTTAAAAAAACCCACTCTTACCACCTCGCAATACCTCAGCATTTCTCAGAACACAGTTCAGTGCGACTCTGGTCTACAGAACAAGAGTCAAAAGCCTCAAGAAATACAAAACCCTCCGTGACTTCATCTCTGCCTACCACGCGCACTTCAAATCTCTCTGCTCCCTGCCTCTCATCTTAAACTTCAACACTACATTTTTGTAGTTCGTCATATAAACCATGCTGTTTGACTGCATTCTTTGTGCACGCTGTCCTCTAAGTCCTCTAAGCAGGAGTTTCTCTTCATCACTTTCTTTTTATTTATTTTTTACAAATTTATTTATTTACTTATTTTTGGCTGCGTTGGGTCTTCATTGCTGTGCACGGGCTTTCTCTAGTTGTGGCGAGCGGGGGCTACCCTTCGTTGTGGTGTGCGGGCTTCTCGTTGCAGTGGCTTCTCTTGTTGAGGAGCACGGGCTCTAGGAGCACAGGCTTCAGTAGTTGTGGCTCGTGGGCTCTACAGCGCAGGCTCACTAGTTGTGGCACGTGGGCTTAGTTGCTCTGAGGCACGTGGGATCTTCCCGGACCAGGGCTCGAACCCGTGTCCCCTGCATTAGCAGGCGGATTCTTAACCACTGCACCACCAGGGAAGCCCTTCATCAGCTCTCTTGTCCAGATAATGTATATTTCAATACTCAGTTCCAGTATCATTTCTTCCAGAAATTCCTTTTTGGTTTTTCCAGCACCTGCCATGTGAGCTAGATGCCTACCTTTGGTGTTGGTACACAATGTACCTCTCTATTATTGTACTCACTGCATTGCTCTATTGAAATATATCTGTTTCCTTCCAGACTGTGAACTCCTTGAAGGCAGGGACCCCATCTTACTCGTTTTCACCATCTAACATACATTAAGCATGTCTTTTTATTTTGATATTTTCATCTGGGGCCTCCCTGATCCTGGAGAGACTAACCCTCCCAAGGGCTAGTCAATTCCAAGAGATAGTAAAGGACTCATCTGCAAGCATGCTTTTCATATGCAAACCAACCAATCCCAATCCCATACCCTTAAGTACATCCTTAAAGAGTTCTTAGGCTCCAGGCAACTATTCCCTTGCCCTCATCACCCCCAGGCCAGGTAACAGACAACTAGAGATAGTCCCTCTACCCTAGAGCCTGCTAAAGTTATTCAAACTAGCTAATCCTAAAGCCTGCTTACCCCACCTCCTCAGTTCCTTCCGCAGAAACTACAATCAAAGCTCTTGCCTGCGTTTGCTCTTCACTCCCTCTGCCTCTTGACCAACTCTGGTACTTCCCACGTGGCCCTTCCTGGCACGTTGTGCGGTGCCTCCTGAGCCTAGGGGTTTGTGAGTTTAAATTTCTTCCTTCATGACAATCTTGTCCATGTCTGTGTGTCTTACCATACCTGATTAAAACAAATCCCGAGTACCTTGTAAGACTCTGTCACATGGCAGATATTCAACAGACGTTTATTCAATTAATTAATCAGTTAATTCGTTCACTGTCGGCAAGAAGAAAAAAACTGCCACCCTGAGTTTGCTGCTAGTTCTTCCACCACTTTAAAATCTAACCCTTAAATTTAGGAATAGTGAGGACAGTCCATAAATTAAGGCAATGTTAACACTGAGATGGTCTAGTTAAAATTCTGTCTGGGGGATGGCAGGAGAATCCCCTCCTAGCCCTAAGAGCCCATCATTTCTGTATGAGAAGCATGAGTGCATAAAGATGCTGCTGAAGGTCGTCCAAAAACACTCCGGCTCCTTTAAGCAGATGTGGAAGGAGACCATGCCCTTCATTTCCAGTTAAGCCTGGACACTGAATCAGTTACGAGTCATTGTGTTGCAGGTACCAGAAAATTCCACCTCAAACTGACTTAAAAAGTAATAACTCACTGTCATACAATGGATAAGTGTGGAGGCAGATGGTTGCCCTTTTAAGGTTAAAAACAACTAAAACATAAAATTCTTTCAAGAAAACATATAGATGCCATAAAACAATATTAAATGGGAGAAAAAAGAACACACGAACACAGGCTTCAGGACAAGGGTTACATGAGGTCAGGGAAGGTCGGGGATGAGATGGGGAGGAGGTCATATGGTTAAGATTCAGATTATTTGTCAAGGTCGTAACATTTGTTTTGCATAGTGAGTTTGAGGGTGCTTGTTACATAATTGAAAACAATAAATTACACAAACAAGCACACTTAGTTGGAAGCAGAGCTAGAACTAGAACAAAAATTTTTTTATCCTACTCCAGAGTTCTAGGTCACTCCTGCAAAAAAAGAAAAGCTGTTGCCACTGGGGTGCAGGCTCTGTAACAGCGAGAAGGTTCAGGGAGACATAACCTTCTGTGCTCAGGCAGGCACAAAGTCAGGGCCTCACCCTTTGCTAAGAAAGGATTCGCACTGAAGAATTTGAGATAAAATAAATAAGCATATTTCTCTCTTTTTGAATAGAGAACAAATTTAAAGAATAGCCATTCCTAAATACAAGAGATTGATGAGATAAAATCAATCAACTAAGAACAACTATCAATTAGTGAGGTGCTCCTTTCATTGTTAACTGAGAATTTGCAAATGCTGAATAATTAACTTTGGCCTCAATAGTTAACACAATTTAGTCATAGGAGGGCTATCAGATTAAGCAGCTAAATCTTAGGTCCCATTTTGATGAGTCAGACCCATAACAGGTAAGCCTGTCTCTTCTTTTATTGAATTAATCTCAAATGAACAGGACCTTGAAATAATATATCATGTGATATGTGAGGTTTACAGGCACTAGAAAAAAACAAAAGCATTTCAATATGTTCACCCTAACTCTTCATTGATGTTGTTGGGGATTGGGTGGAAGTGAAGGTAAAAACTAAGTGTGAGCCTCACAGGAAATTTTTTTTCTCCCTCAGACCACGTTTACAATTTTCTCCTAATGGTTGGTCAAGTGTCTGACCAAAGCTGTGATTCCTCAGGCAAAGTAAAGTGAAGCTCGATTATTTTTTGTGAATTTGATCAATACCAAGAGACAAACTAAATCACACAAGGAAAAAGAACTCTCAGAAACAGCTGTTTTACACTCTGTACCTTCTTCCCCCACTCTCCCCCTGCCTCACAGGTTTATTCTTGAGGAAAATGTGTCTCAAATTTCCATTTACTCGTTTTCTCTATATGTAAGGCTTAAAAATAAGTTTGCTGATAGTACGGTGAGTTGACACAGTGTGGAACTTAAATATTTACCAGTAAATGATATCATCAAACATTGCAAAAGTCAGAGCACGCTTGTTTCTTTTTTGATCATGGTCAGCTTAACCACAGAGAGACAAAAGCCAGTGTGATGGTTGTCTCTGGCCTGCCTCACCAAGTTGTCCTGAATGTTCTAGAAATTGCTGAACAATCACCCTGTAGTTGTTTCCTTTTAGTCCTGTACACTTGGCCATGTCTACTAGTGTCATAGTGGTTCTCTCCTGGTCTAGGACCTTGAATTCCAGGCTGGAAGTCTGAACACAAATCAGAAGAGAAGAAAGTTTTTGAACAAAGGTAATGTGATTTGTGATTTGGAGGGCAGCTCATCTGACAGGAGAATGGGGAGACACAAGTTAGGCCGTTATTGTAACATTCTTTAGAGACAGTAATGGTGTCCTGAGCTTCATAAGTCAAGATGAGTAGGTTAGAAGGTAGGGGACAGGGAATGATGAATTCAGTACCAAAGATGTTGAATTTAAGTTATTAAGAGGACATCAAATTTCAGCATATAGTAGGAAATGCAGAAGTGATACTGTGGAAGCTAACATTAGGACTTAACCAAGGTGATAGTAGCCATCACCGAGGCTGTGAGAAAGACACCAGGTAGATCTGAAGGGTGAGTACCTGATCTCAGTGACTTAGGAAATTATAATAATTGCACAGATACTGGTAGAATCCCCTCCCTCACTATGCTTAGAGGCTTTATCACCCAGAGTCCTTCACAAACACATACACACACACACATGCACACGCACATGCACACTCTAGGGTTCTCAAGGCTTTAGGGGAAGAAGAAGATGTATCTTACATCAAGGAGTAAAGACTTTTCCCCTACACTCTTAGGTTCTGTGGTTGGGCCTGAGAATTAAACTGACAAAGATAGGTTAGGGGGAGAAAAGCATACACATTCTATTTGATGTTAATGTTTCTAGATGTATACAGAGGTCTTCATATAAAAGAAATGAAGACCCAAAGAAGTGGATAATCCTGAGAGCTTACATACCATGTTAACAAAGAGTGAGAAAAACTGGAGATGTGATAAGACAAAGGAAAAGGGGGCTGGGACTAGGGGTGGTAAACTGTGGGAAAGTGACTAGGAAGTAAATGGGGTAAAGTAATGAACAGTAAGGGTTATGGAGTAAAGTTTCTTAATACTTTCATCTCAACATCTATTTCCTGTCTTGGGTGATAAGAGTGTTCTCCTCTTTCTGCTACAGGGAGGGCATCTTTTTCACAGGAAATTTATGCCTTGCTTTTAGGGAGAAAGGAGGAGGGCAAAGAGCCTTTCCTGCATCTGCCATCATGCCTTCAGCTCAAAATACTCAATATGCCAAAGCCGCACATTGTGGGGCAGCATGTTCTGACCCTCTTTATTTGCCATTCTTGGCTTAGCAAATTTTGTAAAATACAAGATAAACAAGATTTTAGCACACATGTATGAAGTATACCACAATATAAAACAGACACATACTGAAACTAAAATGAGTTTGTTACTATGTTTATAGCATTTATTTCAGCATTGCAGCATCCTACCAAACTCGAATTTACTAAGCACTTCAGGAGTTGAGAAAATGAAACAGAAACCCAACTCTCAGTGAGCATTTTTCAAAGTAAGGGAAATTAGATATAGACATAAGTAATGAATACTAGTAAGTATAAGACAGGGTAGAAAGTCATGTAATAAGACAGGGATGCAAAATACTATTCCAGACTTGGGGGGTGGGACAGGTGACAAGACTCAGGTGCTTAGGACAGCTCCATGACGGACAAGACAACCAAACTGGTCCTTGAAGCACAGCAGGACTTTCAATGTGGAGATAAAGGAGATGGCTGTCACCAATAAGAGGGGCAATGACACGGAGCTGGGAAAATGTAGCTTGTGTGTAGATAAAAGCAAGTGTTTGGTTTGAGCCAAGGGCAGGATTTATTGAAGGGAGTAGAGGACTTTATAATTGGAAATGTTGGTTCAGGTCAGATCATGACAGCCTCAAAGGTCATGCACTAAGGACTTTGGACTTGATTCTGAAGCCAGGGGAGAGCTTCTGAAGGCTCGGGGGTGGGGAGGGGAGGGGGAGACATGGTGTGATCATGGTGACACTGGGTGAGATGGAAAGAGGAGGACAACCTGGAGGCGAGTAAAAATGAGGCTCCATCAAATTAAGATGCAGGGATTATATGTTATAATAGAGGGTCCGTGTCCACATTTCACAATGTCACGGTGCCCTATTTAAAATGGTTATGTTCTCAAACTAGGATAGAGAGGCAAGTTTCTCTGTCTTAATATGGATTTCAGCCTAAGGATATTTTCTAAAGGTCAAATTACTCACAGAAATAAAGCATCTGTTTGGAATAACTGCTAAAACACGGGACACCATGGAAGAATCACACAGGGCAGTGTCAGCTGTTTTCAATGAGTACAGATAACAACTTTTGAACCTTCAGAGACTCCTTTGATCCACAAGTAAAGTGACATTCAGGTTTATTTTAAGTGTTACCACTCTGTTCATAAGAATGGTAGCCAAGAGAGGAAAACAATCGAAACTGATCTTCCTTCAATACCACAATCAACGGTAAATGATGTTAACTGGATAGGTTTACGGTTCTACGTAAGTATTTTTTGAGGCCAAAGACTGAGGTAATATCAGGCAACACAGCCTAAGGCTTTTAAGTGTATTCCAGTGTTGGCTGTTGAAACTTTGATTGATTAGACGTGATGCGTCCAACTAATCCTTGATATATTTATGAGTAATGGAGAGAAATGAGACTTTGTCCTTCACACTGGCAGTCTCTTCATTCATTAAATCATTCACCTTTGTTCTTTTGCCCTTCCTGGCACTTGTAATCATATATAGAGAGAAATATTAACCACATAAAAACATACAAGTAAATACAGGTTTAGAAACAGCAGTAAGTATTCTGAAAGGGTAAGAACCAGGCACTGTGAGAATGAGGGGATGGATGGATGTAGGTGATCAGAGAAAGATTCTGGAAGGAAGAGGTATTTAAACTGAAGTAGACATTAGCCAGGAAAAGAAGGGCAGCATTTCACAGGAAGACAGAATCTCAAGTCTAGTTAACTGTAATAACTTACAACGAAATTACGTGACCCCAGTATACATTCTATTGGACCTAGAGGTACAACATAAAAATATTATAGATCATCTAACAATATGTGAAAATGTCACTCATTAATTTTAAATAGCAATTTGCAATACTATGGTTATAAACTATTTGGCTTGGGGCAATATATTTCCATGTCTTATGAAATTATTAATTCTCATTAAATGCTAATGATCCTTACTGTGAAGATTAGAGCTAATTACGTACTCCTTTCACCAACAGTAATTTGTTAGCTAGTCATGATGAATCCGGTAAATGTTTCTGTGTTAGTTGGCCAAAGTAAGTTTTATGGACCAGATACCAACACCACAAAGCACATACATAAACAAATACTTAGAAAAATAAATACTGCCATCGTCAGATAATAAAGTTGGAAAACAGATGGACAACAGGACTAAACGTTATGATATATGAAATAATTATCCAACTAACATTAGTCAGGTGACCCTACATGCTGTTTCCATGGTTACAGGCACTGGTGTTAACAGGACAGTGTGGTGAGCAGGTTTACCTCATCACCCTGTCAAAATCAAAACTGAAAACAATTGAGGTCTTTAGAGCTGGATTTCTTGACTAAAACACTAACAATAGGTAAAACTGCTCTTACAGATTCATTTCTTTCAATTTGGAACAAATTGAAGCCATGTAAGAGCATAGCGCTAACTCAAGAGTTTGGCAATAAATTTAAATTGTTAAAGTTAAGCTTTGAACATTTCAAATATGTTGTAGATTTAAAATTCTGAGGATTACATGGGATTACACATATCATAGTAGTATAAATTAAGTTTCATGGTAAATAAAAATATGACATTTATCCAAGAAATGTACTATATTTTCATTTGCAAACTTTTGTATATTTTATTATATCTTACATGGTATGCATTACAATTAACAGTTGCCACTTTTTTTAGGAGACCCTGTTATAGAACACACCTAATTTTTTTTAAAATGTAGAAAATTCATCACTTATTATAAAAAGATAGACTTTGGCTTTAAAAAATGTATTTTCTCATATCATTTAAAAATAAATCTATTCAGGGGACTTCCCTGGTGGTCCAGTGGTAAAGAATCCACCTTACAATGCAGGGGATGCGGGTTCTATCCCTGGTCAGGGAACTAAGATCCCACATGCCGCAGGGCAACTAAGGCCACGCACCACAACTATGAGGCCTCGCACCTCAACTAGAGAAAACCCGTGCACCACAACTAGAGAGAAGCCCACGCACCGTAAGGAAAGATCCCACATGCTGCAACTAAGAAAGACCCGACACAGCCAAAAATAAATAAAATAAATAAATAATGAAAACAAACAAAAAAACCTTAAAAGATAAATCTATTCATAAGAATTAAGCGTAATAGAATGGACAAACAACAATGTCCTATTGTACAGCACAGGGAACTATATTCAATATCCTATAATAAACCATAATGGAAAAGAAAAAGTAAATTAAAAGAAAGAAAAAAAATTAAGTGTATATATAATTCTTCTGATATATATGTATATATCAACTAACTCAATCATATTCAAATACACCAATTTTAAAGTTACAAGTATGCTATAAACATATAACATATGTCATTTCCTAACACGGGGCGGAAGCCCTTTGGAAACTCTCCCCAGCGTGTACTGAATGCCTTCCTCACTGAGCACAGTCTGATTTCCTGTAGGAAGATTTTTGCCTAATCTTTCTTCTGCTCCACACGGTGCATTTTTAGAGATCTCCAAATGCTGTAAACAGTCAATTAAATAAAACAAAATTTAATTAAACCTATGCGTGAAAAATTGAAAGGAGTGTCTTAGAGCAGACCTTGCTCTATTGTCAAAGGCAGTTCTATGGGGAAGCATATCAGGCACAGTGTTTTGAGCCACTGGAAATTAGTATTACAATGAATCAACCATGTAACATAAAAAAGAATTTCCCATCACCCTCGGGGAGATGGATCAAGACAGACTGAAGGGGCAGCAAGATAGTCACATTAATTCTAGGAGAAGAGTTTGATGAATGAAATGCAGGAATAAGTGAGTTGGTATTTCCTATTCTTTCTTTTTTTTTTTTTTAATGAGAGTATAGTTGCTTTACAGTGTTGTGCAGTATTTCTTATTCTTTCAAGTCACAAGGATTCCCCAGGAAGAACAAGGAGCTACAATGTTATTAACACACTTCACAAAACTATAATTGTGATTATAATTTCTTCCTGGTAAAGACCTAGAGATAGAGCTAGGGAAAAGTTCTCACTTGGTATACAGGCAATGACACTCTTTTTTCTATGTATACTACTACAACTAAATTAGGGAGTACATCTGCTTAAAGGGAAGGCAATTTAGAATTGAACTAAACTCAAACTGTGTAATTTCTTCATTAGTGAACAGGGATATCACTCTTTATCTCTCACAGTGTTGAGGAGATTCTATGATGTGATGTATATAAAGTCCTTAGCACAGTGCCTGGCATACAGTAGGAGCTCAGTAAGTGTGCATGTATATGTCATCATGACCAAGAGCATCATCAAATGAACCCCATCATCTTTGCCATCACACTCTTTATATTCAGGATATTTTATTCACAAAATTGGACAATGTTAGTATTACAGAAATATTCCAGAATCCAAACCCAACATTCGTCCCTAAACTAAATTACATTTTAACCTCCCTCTATTATAGAAAGCATGAAGCTAAACCAGCTTTAACACAGTTCCACCTCTTCCATGGCAGAGTTTCAGAAATTTTTTCCAAATAAGTATTAATAATATTTTAAATTCAGAAAAATCAAGTCCTGCCTTAGTTCCTAAATAACGGGGTTTTTCCTATTAATCACCAGATAATTTTAGAGCTGAAAGTGAAATGATCTAGACAAGACACTCATGGTAAAAAGCACAGAATGGTTAAGAGGCGTGCCTATGACTCTGAATTCAGCACAGGACGGGACTGGCAGAGGTCTCCTGACCAAATGCCAGACTATCTCCATCACCACAGATGCATCCAGTACATATCCAGCTACACCAAAGAGCTTCCCACTTATCAATTAAATAGCATACTACCAAGGACCATACAGGCTTTCCTTCTTAACAGATACTTTTACACAAAGCACTGAGTCCTCTGAGTTTCTAACAAACCAAATAGACTAAAAACACTAACTTAGGTATCACAGTTGAAATAATATTGCCTACAAAAGAGTTAAAAAGTGTTTTTATGTGTAAACACTACAAAGTCACTAAGTATATTTGAAGCATGTAAATTATACACATTGTGTGGGAATACTTACTTTAACATTCATTTGTTTTACTGAGAATTCTTAGTGCTAGTTCAACTTATTGACTCAGATTCCAAAAGGACACTTGTAGGACAAAATTGTCTTTTTCACCAATGACCTAGTTTATTCTTCAAAAGAATTTAAAATAAATATTGTGATGTTTATCCAAGACAATCATTCCCACACTCATCTTCCAGCATCTAAAATACCTGCCCTCCTTTTCCTAAAGTAAATTTACTTTTAGAGAAAGAGTTTTGATAACAGATTTTTTTTCTAGCCTGGAATTTGATAAGTTTATCGATTTAAGATAAAAATTCAAACTCCAATTTCACTATCTGGCTATAAAATTGAATGCCATTCTGGGACAATATAAGTGTCAATATTATTAACTTTATTTGTACCTTCTCCAGTTCTTTTTTCTTTATACGTAAATGAAAAGAATTCCTTTGATTTACAACGTCTGTGTCAGCAATCAGCTTCCCTCTGTAAAGGAGTCTATCACATATTGTCATGTTACTTCTTTGAGTAAACTCTGACTTCAAAATCTATCCCATCCATAGCAGAAGCTTCAGTGTAGGATCTTTCCTGTTCTCGTTTGTTTCTTTGTGCTCTCTCTCTTTTAAACCTGTTTATCTTGCTTAAATGGAAAACATCAGTGAATCCATCTAAGCTCAAAGGAGAAGAATAGCAGTTATAAAACCTCTGCCATAACTATGATTATTCTACAGCCCTTCTTCAATTTCCAGGATCAAAAAATAACAATAAACTTCAGATTTTCTAAATTTCTTTCACATGTCATTTTTTTAAAACAAACACAAAGCCAGGAAAGTTACTATTTTGGTTCTTATTATGAAGAAGAAACCGGGAAAGTTACTATTTTGGTTCTTATTATGAAGAAGAAAATAGAACTAAGCGGAGTAAAAAACAAACAAAGTCAAAGAAACCAATGACACAAGAAAAGGATGAAGAAAACAATAAAGTCTAACATTTCCAAAGAAGATTCACCCCGAGATATTTTTCTTAGTTTCATCCTCAGTTATGTCAAAGTTTAGAACAATACGGTTATTTTTTGAAGCAACAATTTGATTTTTTGTTTTCATACTAAGCTGTGTTTTATGGAAAAGCAGATAATAAAACAAAAACTAATTGTTAATTTTTTAAAATTGCAGTTAGTGTTGAAACTTTACAAGGAGTAAAGCTGAAATTTCCCACTCTGGAATCTCACCCCATAGTGATACCACTCCCATCTTTCTGGCTTTCTTCTAGTTTATATTACTGTATCTCAAAATAACCCCTTTATTCTGCTATTTCTTGATTTTTGTTTGCTGTTCATACTGTCCTCTGATCTCTTCCTACGGAAAATGAATTTCACACCTACCTACCCCCACCAAACCAACCAACCATCTTCCCTCCTCCCAATGCAGTTATAGCACAATCAGTCAACCTTCTATGACTCATTTTCAGAACGATGCATCTACATAGCGAAACCACACAAGGTTCTAGAGTGTAACTTTTCCCCAGCTATTTCCTTTGCTTGGTTTTCTCTGTATCTGCCTCTGAATCATCCATACACTCTCCTGAACAAACTGCCAATCTTCTGAAGGGTTGGGGAGAGGTGGCTGACCTGCTCTGGGAGTCCAATTAATGTCTCTCAAATAATTCTGCAAATGTTGGTGCCACTCTGGGCCCCTTCTCTCAGAGATTCCTGCTTCCTACAAATTCCTGTGGCTTTCTGGAGCTCTGCAGAGAGAAGCTGGCTCTCCACCAACAGTCTTGGGTTTCCACCTTATTCACACTGCTAAATCAGGTATCACTCCCCTGCTTTTGCAATCTTTGTTGATATCTGTTGTCGTTTCCTCCTATTCTCTTTGTTCTTGTGGGTTTGTTCCTTTTTAATAGTTTAATATCCTTTGAGTGTGGTTTTCAGAGGGAACACAAATAAATGCATCTGTCCGAACCACCATGATTAACCAGAAGGATTTGTTGTGATTATTTGTAAAGCATGATTTTCTATGTTTTTTTTTTAACATAACCAAACCCATTTCTCTTTTGTCCACTTCCAGTTGTCTGCCTCTAAGTCTGATTAACTAATTGGGATGGATTTTTTTTTTTTTTATAACGTTTTTGCCATTCTTTTGCCATTTTCCCCACTTGATGGCACCCTTCTCCAAGATCCATTATCTTCATGTTTCTTTTCCTTTCTCTCTCTCTCTCTATCTCAACAAGAAATTTGACCTTAGGGGCAGGAGAGAAACACACAAACTTATTCATACTAGGGTGTAAATGATTGACATCATTAAAAAGTGCTTCCCAGGATTTTAATACAATGAAAAATTCTAAATTGAAGTTAAGGTACACTGGAATTTCCAAAGATGTATTTTGGAAACTCTCTCTGGGAACAGGAATATGTTGGGAGAAAAGTAGAGTCGAGTAAAAAATGAGAGAGAAGGGGAAGAGAAAATGAAGTAGGAGGGACTAACAGAGGAGATAAGATTGGTGATAATGTCCAATTTCAAGAGATAATTTAATAACTTTTTTCCTAGATATGCAGATTTGGAAGAAACCAGAATAAATATATTAAGAAAACAAAGACACTCTCGTGAGATAACACTCAGGAAAGTTCTTTGGAAAATACAAAGCACTATAAAAATATTAAAAGGTATCAAATTCAATAAGTATTTACTATTGTGGAACTTCCAGAAACATGCCCTTATTTATGTACAGCATTCAAGTCAAATACCATAAATTACTACAAATTTCCATTCATTTATATACACCCACTAGCTTTTCTATTTTCTCCCAGTGGCCTTTATGCAAAAGTCTTTGCCTTCTAAAAATGACTCCATGAAGCAATTTCATTATGATGGATAATTAAGGTCTCTGTTACCTTATGGAGGCCACTGAAATTTCTTCTTGAACTTTTCTATGGAATTAATTTTCCTACACTTGCTCAGTTTCGCAAATTTCCTAAACTGTTCAGTTTACAGGAAGAAGTCAAACCATTTCAAGGTCCATAAAACCAAAGGAACAGCAGGCAGTGGTTAATTAGTCTGAAGGAATCTTAGCAGCTACAAATCTATTAGTAGCTGGACACAGGGACTTCCACCAGTGGTTTTTCCCAATATTTCAAATATGAAAACTCTGTTTGAATGCCAAAACACCTCCACGCCTGAAATACATATGACCAAAAAACCCCACAAAAATTAGTAATGCTTTTGAGTGCATCTGTATTTTCCTAGTCATAACAGCATCTGTATACATTTGAGAATTAGCACACAGACAAGAGTCGGTGAGCATAGAGACCAAGGGGCCTCAGTAATTTTGACCCACAAGTAGGCAACCATTGACCTACAGCTTACCCTGCCCGTGTTTTTTGTCTTCCAGTAGAGAATAATTAATTTCTCACTTAAAACGAGAGGAAATGAGAGAAATTCAGACACAGCTGTGGTAAGTTTCTACCTTATTGGTTCCTCTTCTTAAATCTGGGAATTGATTCTTCTTTTTTTTTTTCCGGTACGCGGGCCTCTCACTGCTATGGCCTCTCCCGTTGCGGAGCACAGGCTCCGGACGCGCAGGTTCAGCGGCCACGGCTCACGGGTCCAGCCGCTCCACGGCATGTGGGATCTTCCCAGACCAGGACACAAACCCGTGTCTCCTGCATCGGCAGGCGGACTCTCAACCACTGCGCCACCAGGGAAGCCCCCTTTTTTTTTTTTTAATGGGGACCATTTTTTAAGTCTTTATTGAATTTGTTACAATATTGTTTCTGTTTTGTTTTGGGGTTTTTTTGTTTTGTTTTGTTTTGTTTTTGGCTGAGAGGCACATGGGATCTTAGCTCCCCGACCAGGGATCAAACCCGCACCCCCTGCATCGGAAGGCGAAGTCTTAACCACTGGACAGCCAGGGAAGTCCCCACTGATTCGTTTTTAATCCAAATTATCTCCCGTTAGAAAATACAGCTTTGAAAGTTGTTGAATCTTTTAAAAGTCCTAATTGTAAAGCATTTACTGTCTGTGACAGTGGTTCTCAACAGTATCAGATTTAACAAACGTTTTCTATAACGAAGATCCTTAATGTCCCCCTTCATAGCCTACTTTATCTAGGACTGAAATAAACTAGTCCAAACAGCAATTTATTACTTCTCATGATTCTGTGGGTTCGCAGGGCAGTTCTTCTGCTTGGTGTGGTGTCATGTGGGGCTCAAGACAGCTCAGAGGTCAAAATGGTCTCACTCACACAACGGGCAGTTGGTGCTGGCTACTGGCTGGAAGCTCAGCTGGGCAGATTGGCCAAGGCCACACCTCTCTTCCAGGTGGGCCCCTCCAAGTGAGGGCTGGGGCCTCTTCATAGCATGGCAGCTGGGTTCTAAAAACCTGGCTATTTCATTAGATCTTTTAGTGTAGTCATATCTGAGCATTTACATATTGAATACATATTTTGTGAATTATTTTCTTTTATTCCTCTGCTTAATTACAGTTGGGGTGCTATTTTCATTTTTTAAAACATTGTGCCTGTAGTTAGATTCCATTATCTAAGAATTTCATTTGAGGGTATGTGATAGATGATGCTTCCAAAGATGGCCACAACAATCTCATCTCATGGGTTCTTTGACAATATAACCTCACCACTCCAACATCAAGAGATGGTTTCCCCTTTCCTTGAATTTGGGCAGACCCCATGACCTGGTTTGACCAATAGAATCCAGCAAGAAGATGCTGTGTAACTTTGGGGGGCTTGGCTTAAGAGGTTTGCAGTGTCTGCCTTTGCTCCAGGAAACAAGTGATTTCCTTGATTTTGCAGTAACTACACAACTGACTATATTAATACCCTGTTCAACTAACTGTGTACATCAGAGCCGGGACTAAGGTGAGGGGAGGGAGGTACTCATCTTCTTTTTACTTTTTTTTTTTTTTTTTTTTTTTTTTGCGGTACGCAGGCTTCTCACTGTTGTGGCCTCTCCTGTTGCGGAGCACAGGCTCCGGACGCACAGGCTCAGCGGCCATGGCTCACGGGCCCAGCTGCTCCGCGGCATGTGGGATCTTCCTGGACCGGGGCATGAACCCGTGTCCCCTGCATCAGCAGGCAGACTCTCAACCACTGCAGCACCAGGGAAGCCCTTGGGCACAAAATTTAAAGGGCTCCTTAAATGTAAACTCAGTAATCAAGATCAACAATATTCTGGTGCAATCTTTTAAAACATAAAATTAATGGATACCAAGGGGAAGGGGGAGGGATGAACTGGAAGACTGGGATTGACACATATACACTATTGATACTATGTGTAAAATAGATTACTAATGAGACCCTACTGTAGAGCACAGGGAACTCTACTCAATGCTCTGTGGTGACCTAAATGGGAAGGAAATCCAAAAAAGAGGGGATTTATGTATATGTACGGCTGATTCACTTGGTTGTACAGCAGAAACTAACACAACATTGTAAAGGAACTAGACTCCAAAAAATAATTAATTAAAAAAATATCAAATTAATGCCAAAAAAATCTATGATGAACAAAGTAACAAAACTTGAAAGACAGGACATACAGAGTAAGTTTTCCAGTAATTCTGACACAATATCTTTATATCATTTAAGCTTCCCTGTCCATAATGACTTTTCCTAAATTATGAGTCTTTTTTGTGTAGCTTCTGATAAAACTCTTCAGTATTACCTCATACGGAGGGGCTACTGATGTACACTTGTATTAAAGTACTACTGACATATTTGTAGTAGGATATTGCTCAGTGTGTCTTTCTTTCTTTGTTTTTTCTATTGAGAGAGTTGACATAGAATACTCTGTTAGTTTCAGGTGTACTACATACTGATTTGACATGTGCAGTACATTATGAAATGATCATCCAGAGAAGTCCAGTAACCACCTATCCCCACACTAAGTTATTACAGTATCATGGACCATACTCCTTAGTTCAGTGTATCCTTTTAAACTCTAGCAGGACTCAGGAATATTTTTCATTGTGCAGAACTGAATCGAGCTTGGAGGGACACCAAGCACACCTGGCCCCCTCCTCTAAGGGCCAGTGGTACCTCACATATCAAATCATTGTGTCAATCCAAAATGCCCCACGTTTCCAAACCCACTGACAGCCTAGGGGCTGCCCTGAGTGAAAACTTGGAGATGATCATCAGGGTATGAGTGAAACCAATAACAGGCTGTATGTAAGCATCTTTTGAAAACCGTCTTGGTTACACACCGAAGGTTGATGTGAACTTTAATTAAGTCACACGTGAAGGCTCTCTAGGGTTTTTAAAAATTAAAGAGCCTTTAGGATACGATATTGCATGTCCTGCTTTAAAAACTAGACAATGATAAAAGCTTCAAGCTGAAGCAAACACACGCTAATCACACTGTTATTCATCTCTTTCGTCTAGCCACAAATGAGGCCATGAAGGGTTGTTATGTTTTATTTAGGCATGTCTTTCCCTATTTTGTTCCAAAATTCAGGCTTTTTGATTTTGGTAGTGTGTCATGCATCTCAACAAATTTTCCTTTGCGTTTATTCACAACAATATAGGCACACCTTGTTTGACTGTGCTTTGCCTCACTGTGCTTCACAGATATATTGCATTTTTTTTTACAAAGTGAAGGTTTGTGGCAACTCTGCATCAAGCAAGTCTATCGGTGTCATTTTTCCAACAGCATTTGCTCACTTCCTGTCTCATATTGTATGTCACATATTGGTAACTCTCACAATATTTCAGATTTTTTCATTACTATTATATTTGCTGTGGTGATCCGTGATCACTGATCTGTGAGGTTACCATTATACTTGTTTTAGCATTTTTCAGCAGTATTTTAAAATTAAGGTGGGTACATTGTTTTTTTAGACATAATGCTATTGCACACTTAACAGACTACAGTATAGTGTAAACGTAACTTTTATAGGCACTGGGAAACCAAAAACTTCATGTGACTCGCTTTACGGCAGCAGTCTAGAACCAAACCCACAACATCTCCGACATATGCCCATAATCAACTTTTCATTCCCCAAAGTCCCTTTGTAGGGGAAACAGAATAAGATTTAGGTGAAGAAATGTCCCAAACTCCCATACATTAAAAAAAGCTCCTAAAACTTATGGATTTTGCTGTGGTTATCAACTAGGAAAGTGCATATAAATTCTAGGGTGTTTTTGTTTTGTTTTGTTTTGGCAATGGCAAAATCTAATAAGTATTAAGTCAGAGTAACTGAAAACAATTTCAGGTGCACCTCTAAGATTTTCCCTCCACCTTAATGGTGGGCTACTTAACTCCATTTAAAGGTACATGCTTTTGACCACATCACATCTTAACCCCATGTCCCAAACATTTAATCATACATTTAATTTAACTAACAGTTATAATCACAACACTCTGAGCACTCTTAATTGTAAATAGATGTCTTAGATTATTAAAACGAAGAGTCTTTACTAAAAAACATCCCTGTGTTCTTGGTTATTTGGAAAATTAAGAATAGGGCTGGTGTTCCCAGGGCCATCAACCATAATACGCTGCAGACCCGTAGATCACTCTGTAGGTTCCTTTGGGTTCTATAGGATTTTGTGAGTCTTCCAAAACTTGTTCCAGCCACAAAGACGACAGTTAACTTAACTAATAAATAACTTGAACTGTCCATTTTTTCCTGTTGTCCTACAAGATCTTACATTAGAATTCAAAGACGTTAAAGAATAAGGCAGGGGCTTCCCTGGTGGCGCAGTGGTTGAGAGTCCACCTGCCGATGCAGGGGACATGGGTTCATGCCCCGGTGCGGGAAGATCCCACATGCCGCCGAGCGGCTGGGCCCGTGAACCATGGCCGCTGAGCCTGCGCGTCCGGAGCCTGTGCTCCGCAACGGGAGAGGCCGCAGCAGTGACAGGCCCGCGTACCGCAAAAAAAAAAAAATAATAAGGCAGATACTACAAATCGCTTGCCTTCTGAAATTACTAAAACATGAAGTTTTCAGATGGCCTATAAAAATCTGATGGCTTATCTTATAAAATGCTGTAACAGTGGGAGAGAAATACCAAATAAACTGCCCAATCCCCCCCGTGTTGTTTTGTAAATAGAATAAGTCCCCAGTGAGACTTTTTTAACCTAATTATTGATTTATGATCTCAAAACTATTTCATTAGGAAGCTTTCCTTCCCATTTTGGCAGTCTATTTTTGGCACAAGAATCTAGGCCAAATACAAAGTTTATTGAATAATCTCTGGAATGAAAACTGTTGAAAATTCCCTATAAATATACTCTGAGTTTAGAGCATTAAAATGGTATTAAAAACTCAGTCTACAATACAAAGTAAGTTATTATACGCTCCAATAAAATATATGTCTTTAAGGCAAATTTACAGGACTGTAGCCTACATCCTGCAGTATAGTCAAAATTATGTTTCATCTGAAGCATGAAATTTGGTGAGTACCAAATTCATCTTGCTGTGTGCTCCGTGAATACACTCCTTGTTTATCAGCCATCACTAACATTTATTAACTATCTTCAAAATACAGTCCTTTCTCTCAAGAAGTTTAAGATATGGGTAAAAGTATAGAAGATGATATAAAGCCATTGCTATAGTGTGAACATTTGTATAGAAATTCCAAAATGGAAAACTAGAAAAGTATTTAAAATATTTTCTAAGTTCGGTAAATGCCTTCTTGCATTCCTTCAGGCATTACAGAACATACTAAAAATACAAAATAATGAGGCATCATCCACAGAGCAGCAAAGAGACACCTGTGAGAAGAGGTCATCTGACTCGGAAACTAAGTCCGCCTCAGAGCCCTTCACTTACATGGGCTCCTTCCAAGATCCAGTAACCAATTTTATATTTGTAATTTTGTATTCTTCTCCTTTAGTGGACCTAAGGACATGGGGAGGGGGAAGGGTAAGCTAGAACAAAGTGAGAGAGTAGCACTGACATATATACACTACCAAATGTAAAATAGATAGCTAGTGGGAAGCAGCCGCATAACACAGGGAGATCAGTTCCGTGCTGTGACCACCTAGAGGAGTGGGATGGGGAGGGTGGGAGGGAGATGCAAGAGGGAGGAGATATGGGGATGTATGTATATGTATAGCTGATTCACTTTGTTATACAGCAGAAACTAACACAACATTGTAAAGCGATTATACTCCAAAAAAGATGTTAAAAAAAAAAAAAGCCTCCGAAACTGCATAAACTGCAGACCCCACAAAACCTGGATCTGTGCCAGCGAGAGAATAAACAATATGTGATTTCCATGTGAGTAGGATAGTTGGCTGAGGTAATTTCAAAACACTGTAACCAGAGAGATAGAACAGGTTCCTGGATGATAGAACTCAATCCTATTAAAATGTCAAGTCTCTCAAAATCAAATTGAGCATTTAATGCAAGTGCAATAAATATTCCAACAGCATTTAGAAAGCATAACAAGACTTTGGGGAAATCTGGGAAACATCTGGAAAAAAATAAGAATCACCAATAAATTTTTGGAAAAGACAAATAATTGAATGTGAGATGCAGAGTTGAGGGGAAAATCACTGCTTTTCCAGATACAAAACATATTATAAACCCTCAACAATTTAAACCACGTGGTACTACTGTAAAAAAATGTACACACTGAACAAAACAAACATTAGGATGTCTAAAAAATTAATAAATGATAAAAGAGGTACACAAATTCAATAGGAGAGGGAAGAAGTGTTAGGAAAATGGTGATGGTACAATTGGTTAGATCTTTGGGAGTGAAAATCCATTTAGATCTTAATCTTATACCATTCTCTCAGCCAAACTAAATAGATGAAGTAGTGAAATATTTTTTAAAAAGATCAAATTAGAGAAAAATTACAAGAAAATAAACCTTAATATTTATCAACCTTACGGAAGAATGGTTTTTTAAAGCTTAGAAACAATGAAATGTTATAAAATAAAATACTGACAGAACTAACAATATGAAAATTAAAAATATCTGTACACATACACAAAACATTATAAATGAAAGGCAAGCAAGCTATGGGGATAAAATAGTTTCAGCAAGTATGCAAGATTAATATCAACTGTATATAAAGAGCTGGTACAAATCTATAAGAAAAGCACCAAGATCCCAAAAGATAAATATGCAAAAATCATGCACAGTCTGGCAGTTCCTTAAAAGTTCAAACATGGAGTGACCATATGACCCGGCAATTGCATGCCTAGGTATATGCCCAAGAGGAGTGAGAATATATATCCACACTTGTACATTAATGTTCAAAGAAGCATTATTCACGACAATCAAAAAGTAGAAATAGGGCTTCCCTGGTGGCGCAGCGGTTGAGAGTCCTCCTGCCGATGCAGGGCACACGGGTTCGTGTCCCGGTCTGGGAAGATCCCACATGCCGCGGAGCGGCTGGGCCCGTGAGCCATGGCCGCTGAGCCTGCGCGTCCGGAGCCTGTGCTCCGCAACGGGAGAGGCCACAACAGTGAGAGGCCCACGTACCGCAAAATAAAAGTAGAAATAACCCAAATAACCATCAACTGATGAATGGAAATAAAATGTGTGAAATCCATATGATAGAATATTATTGGGCAATGAGAAAGAATGAAGTACCTGCTACAACATGGTTGAAGTTTGAAAACTTATGCTAAGAGAAAGAAGCCAGCCACAAAAGACCAATGTGTGATTATATGAAATACCGTATTCTATGAAATGTTCATATGATTCGATGAGATATCCAGAACAAGCAGAAACAGGGAGACAGAAAGTAGAGATGAGTGGTTGCCCAGGTCTGGGCAGGTTTCAGGGGATGTGAGAAGTGACTGCTAATGGGTACCAGGCTCCTCACTGGAGTCATGAAAATGCTCTAAAATTAACTATGGTGATGACTGCACAGCTCTGTGAATATACTGAAAATCACTGAACTATACACTATAACTGGGTTAACTGTATGGTATGTGAATTGTATCAATATACAGTACATTTATTCAATATGCAATATAGATAGTATATTCTATCACTATACTGTATACTATAGCAATATACATTACAAATAGCTTTATTATAGCAATCTGTTACTTTTTAAAAGCATGCACAGTCAAATCACAGAAGAGAGAGCAAGTTCACAAACATGAGGAAATTACCAACATCCCTAGTAATCAAAGAAATACAGACCAAAGCAATAAGGAGACACTATTCTTAGCAATAAAAATAATAGGGGGATAGTTTTTAAATGATAATTCTCACTGCTGCCAGAAGGATGGCAAAACAGATATTCTCATGTATTGTTAGTGAGAGTGCAAAGTGGCACAGCCCTTTTTTTAAAATTAATTAATTAATTTGTTTATTTTTGGCTGTGTTGGGTCTTCATTGCCGTGTGTGGGTTTGGGTTTTCTCTAGTTGCGGCGAGCAGGGGCTACTCTTCGTTGTGGTGTGCGGGCTTCTCATTGCGGTGGCTTCTCTTGTTGCAGAGCACGGGCTCTAGGCGAGCAGGCTTCAGTAGTTGTGGCACACGGGCTCAGTACTTGTGGCTCGCGGGCTCTAGAGCACAGGCTCGGTAGTTGTGGCACATGGGCTTAGTTGCTCCGCAGCATGTGGGATCTTCCCAGACCAGGGATCAAACCCGTGTCCCCTGCATTGGCAGGTGGATTCTTAACCACTGCACCACCAGGGAAGTCTGGCACAGCCCTTTTTAAAGGTAGTTCAGCAATATACATCAAGAACTCCAAATATAGTAATACTCTGCCTCAGCAGTGTTGATTATAAAAACACCTACAAAATTCATCTTCCATATGAGGGGGAAATCATCATATACAAAGATTCACATTTCTGTATTATGTATGACAGTGAAGAAATGAAACATCTTAAATGTTCAGTAATAGTGAAATAGTTAAGTGTTTGTGGTATACACACTAAATGGAATATTATGCAGCCACTAAAAATATATCACATACTTGTCTGGGAAAATTATTATTACATGACATCAAGAGAAAAGTGGCAGCACAAAAATGTATATACAATATGATTACAACTAAGCTAAACTTTTTCTCCTTTTTTTGTATTTTTAAATTATCTTTAATAAAGCATGTTTATAAATTTTAACAAATATCAAAAAGAAAAGACAAAACAGCAACAATAACTACAATGCAAGGGACTACATGATGCTTGGCTTATGGATGCTATAATGAGCACCAGAAATTCAGAGAAGGGTTTCAAACTCAACGTTTCAATGTTTCATCTGCAGGTGACTTTGAGTTTCAAGGTTTTTCTTCCTCCAACAAAATCATTCAATGAACTCATTTATAGACCCCTCGGCCCTGGCACGTACAAACAAAAGCCAATAAATATGGGATAATGTACACCTCAATCCATTTTATGAGATATGATTATTTTCCCTTCAGTCCTAACTCTGCTCTACAACTATATTTACAATAAACATTCACTCAAACTACTTCCAATCTAGATTTGTTAAATATGTTTTTAAAGAAAAGATAGGGGGCTTCCCTGGTAGCGCAGTGGTTGAGAGTCTGCCTGCCAATGCAGGTGACGTGGGCTCGAGCCCCGGACCGGGAGGATCCCACATGCCGCAGAGCAACTAAGCCCGTGCGCCACAACTACTGAGCCTGTGCTCTAGAGCCCGTGCTCCACAACGAGAGAAGCCACCGCAATGAGAAGCCCGCACACTGCAACAAAGACCCAACACAGCCAAAAATAAATAAATTTTAAAAAAAAGAAAAGATATTATATAACCTGCTTTAAATTGCCACAAATAGAACCAAATATGGCAACATCTTTAAGGAAAACTACTCACAATCAAAATAGAATACATTTTATTCTTTAAAAAAAAATCCAGGTGGCAACATTCTGTATACAGTAGGTAATTTCATGTTATTTAATTTCAGAAACTTGGACTATTCCTTTGAAACAGAAAATGAAACATTCATATAATTTTCATCATTGGTAATTTGGCACACAAAACTCTTCCCCCAAAAGGTAGATTATGGATAATAAAGGAGGAAGGAGGACAGGATTTTAATAAAAAGTTGCAATTTATAAACTGTAATCATATAATTAAACAGAGTACAAGCCTTCAGAAATTTTGAGTTTTCAAACACTGAACGTTTAATGAGGAATCAATACTATCTATGAAGTACCTTTGCCCTCCATCCACTTTCCTCCATCCACTCATCTCCTTCCTAACAAAAATCAATATAATCAAAATGCTGTACAACTTTCCTCAAGACTACTTATTTTATTGAAATAAAAAACTAAGTGAATACACTTGAGCTTCAAATTTAAGAAAACAAAACTTGTGAGCTGCTTTATTCTACCTTGGCTCAGCCAATCAGAACCCAATGTTGCCTTGGAAACCCTCATGCTTATTAGCAAAATAACTCTGTTGCTCGATTCTTAAAGCATTAAATATCCACTTAGAAATCATTTAAAAATCTATTGATAGGGCTTCCCTGGTGGCACAGTGGTTGAGAGTCCACCTGCCGATGCAGGGGACACGGGTTCGTGCCCCGGTCCGGGAAGATCCCACATGCCGCGGAGCGGCTGGGCCCGTGAGCCATGGCCGCTGAGCCTGCGCGTCCGCAGCCTGTGCTCCGCAACGGGAGAGGCCACAACAGTGAGAGGCCCGCGTACCGAAAAAAAAAAAAAAAAAATCTATTGATAAACAGTCAAAATTTCAGAGAACAACAACAAGAACACAAAAATTTATTATCTGGGTTGCTTTCCCCTAATCATTATACGAGTACTCTACGAGATTAAGAGAACCATTTCACCCTGTTCTTATATCCATTTCTTGTTTGCCCAAAACTTTGAAAATATAAAGAGAGAAAATGTATATAGTCTGATTTTGTCTGTGTATACTGCATACCATATATTTCATTTCATCACATACAAATGTGTTTGCTAGATTCAATTACATTTAGTTATTTTGTATTGTCCTTGGTGTATGTGAGGAAAATTTTAGAAACAAAACCTTTAACCAGATAAGAATAAAACTGCAATGAATTACGAAGTAGACACTATATTGGCCATATTCTCTGACTACAGCACTAGAAACACAAATTAATAAAATTAATTTTGGGGAAAAAAACACTTGAAAAAAATGTAACCTCTCCTATATAACTTTTAAGTCAAAAAGCAAACCATAATTACAGATTACCTATAAAATAATGAAAATAAGAACACTTCTCTGGTAAGTATGGCTCTAATTGATTTCTTTTTTTTTTTTTTTTCGCTACGCGGGCCTCTCACTGTTGTGGCCTCTCCCATCGCGGAGCACAGGCTCCGGACGCGCAGGCTCAGCGGCCATGGCTCATGGGCCCAGCCGCTCCGCGGCATGTGGGATCCTCGCGGACCGGGGCACGAACCCGCGTCCCCTGCATCGGCAGGTGGACTCTCAACCACTGCGCCACCAGGGAAGCCCGATTTCATTATTTTTTTAAAAATAAAAATATACAAACCAGCCTGTAACTAAAAGAGGAGAAAAGAAAAAGAACAAAACCAGAAATGACTTAAGGAAGACAAGAAATAATTAATAAATATAAAAGGGAAAATTAGAAAAACAAAACAAAGCAAAACAAACAAACAAGAAACCCTGGACTTACATACTGGCTGTTGTGCCCCCTCCTCCCAAGGCCCCCTTCAGATCCAAGGCTATTGCTGAGAATATTGGCTGCTGCCACCTCACAGCTGAATCCATCCTCTGAAATTACCCGCAGCCAAAGGAATTTGCCTCGCATAAGTTATGTCCCTTCATCAAGGGAGGCCCACATACAATGACTGGTCAGCGCAAGGATACAAATGCCTAGCCCTGTGCCTTGATCTGGCACATCCATGAAAGGCTATTGCAGCCTCAGTGCTCTGCGTGGAAGCAGCTGAGGCTGCCATTGCAACCACAGTTCAACTTCTCCCTCTGCTTAAAGCTATTTCCCTTGCCCCACAAAGGAGTTGTTCCTGAGAGAAGTCCTCAATAACTCCTAAATGCAAATCTCACAGTCTCTCTTCCTAAGGTCATCCGATCAATCAGCAACAGCTGGTGCTGGAAGTGGTCCTGGGAAGGAGGCTTTAACATGAGATTCTGGAGCTGGATCACCCACTGGCCAGCTGGCATTGAAGACACATCACTGGTGGAGGATGGGGCACTGATAGCCTCTGGCATGAGGTGGTGTTACAATTATTAAAATGTGCATGGCAGGAAGGGGGGTTGCATACTGGTGACAGGGAATGCACTGGTGAGTGCAGTATCTCAGGAGTCTGAGAGACGAGAAAGTAGTCATTAGAAGGCTGTTGCTGGGAATTCCCTGGTGGTCCAGTGGTTAGGACTCCGTGCTTCCACTGCAGGGGGCAAGGGTTTGATCCCTGGTCAGGGAACTAAGATCTCTCAAGCAGTGTGGCCAAAAAAAAAGGCTGCTGCTGAGGACAAGGGATGCACCAGAGAAAGTCACTGAAAGACTGGAAGACTGAGGTTAATTAATCATCAGTTAGAGGTGAGTGTGAAGTTAGACAGCCTCTTTGGCACCATTTAAAGAGACTCTCATCTCCTATGGGTGGAGACCAGAAAAGACTGAGGCTCAAGCCAGGGCTCAATTATTATAGGAGTAGCTGAGCTTCAGAAGAGGCTGAATGCACAGGCTTGGCCAATCTGCTACTTAAGAAGAGGGCCCATTAGGAAGGAGTTGACCCTAAGGCATGTGATGGGGACACCTTGACTCCCACATTCTCCCCAGCCCCTGGGCTTGCAGAAGTGGCCCACTTCACCCTGTGAAAGGCCAGCACTCCCTCCTTGCTTGAAGATGATGCAGAGTCCTTTGCCTTGCAAGAACAAAGGCATTTCCCTCAGACCCAACCCCACCTCCCTTCTGGCCCTCAGACAAATAAGTAGGGTTAAGTCTACTTAACCTACATAGCCCAGCCTGCTAAGGGAGAGAAGAGATTATGCCCCTCAAAGGAGCCTCGGGACCAAGCTCGCATGTACCATCAGAAGCCAAGAGAGTGTTTGGATCAAAGGGTGTTGGATCAAAGTGAGTGGAAGACAAAGATGGATAAAGGAAAGGTGATCAATATGGACAACCCTATGACACAGGATTTAACCCTTACAAGCATCCTGGAAGATAACGTCAACACATGCTGGGATGGCTCTGAGAAGCTTGTAGGAAACATGTCTGCATTCGGTGAAGAGGGAATGCCAGAACTGCCACAGCAGACAGGAAAATAAAGACCCCAAAGGTTCAGAGGAACGTTCTAGAGAGGATATACTATGTCAGGTCAGCAAACTCACCCAGGGGACCCTCCTTAATAAAGGGAAAGCACTGGGATGAGAGGCACCAATATCACAGTCAAGGTCAAGGTCAGTGTGGCTGTCTTCTGTGGGCTGGGCTGACATTGGGAATGCTCTTACAGAACTGGGCTCCACGATAGCAATTGGGGTGTTAGAGTCTTGGATTGGTGGAGGGCAGGCTGTGGGCAATTACTGTAATCACTGGCAAGGTTAGATTGAAGGTGTGGGGGAGGGTGGGTGTCTGACCGATGGAGATGCTTCACAGAACATAACATCCTTAGGGACAAGATGGATAAACAGCCAATAGGCATAGTGCTCAAACTACACATCAAAAGACATCAAGGATGAGATCCAGGGACTGAGGGCAGTCACCCCAATAAAAAATTACTACACTCTGCCTAGTTTCTGGATCTGAGCCATTCCTCGGGCTGGGAACCCACTGATTGAAGGTTGGCTGGGTCCCAGGAGGAAGAATCCTGACACTCATGGTATTTACGATGAAGATTCTCCCAGTCCTTCCCTCAAGGGAACATATAATCATTTACTCCAGTACAGTGGGTGTGGAACCTGGAGAGTGCTAGCAGGCATTGGCTATTTTCTTAGTGATGGGAAGTGTGAGATGCAATACTTTGCCAGTTACTTTTGGAAGGGATGCTCCCAACCACAGGATTCCTTATAACTTCACCAATATGGTGGGGCTGGGACCAGATGCCTGGCACTTCGGTACTCTTCCACGTGGCCTCTTTCTCCAAATGATATCCCATCATTCAGGGCCTCTCCATGGGGCCTCTCTCTCAATCTGACTGCAACCACATGAGACCCTGACATCAATCAAGGCATTGCTCAGCTGAGTCCATGGAGTCAAGAGAGAGAATAAAAGGACTGTTTTAAGCCACTGAGTTTTAGAGTGGTTTATTACACAACAATAGAGAACTAAAACAAGAACTTAGTACCTGAAAATGGTGTCTGCCTTGACGACACACTAAAACATGTGGCATTAGCTTTGGGACCAAGATGGAGCTCCTTGAAGAGATCAAAGTGAAGGCCTGAAAGACAGCAATGAAATTGCTATTGGAGACTGAAGGAAAGGGGAACCTGAGTATTATGACATCATAACAGCATGTTGTGCAAACACATGCATGACACACACCATGGTGAAACTGTCACCTGCAGTCAGGTGGGAAACAGAAAAGGTACCTAAGGAACTATGAGTCTGGCTGAGGCCACTTATAGGCAGACTGTTGAAAGCACCAACTGTTTTTGTTTTGTTTTGTTTTTGTTTTTAGCTGCCTATGAAAAGTACATGGGAAGTAAGATTTAAAAAAAAAAAGAAGTATATAGTTTTTGAGCAGATTTAGAGAAAATATAAAGCAACCAGGATATATTGGGTTTTAAAGCAATGCTCAAGGTAAGAAATGGACTCAGAGGGGGAAAAAATCAAATCTAGGACATGGAAAGTAAAATATGCCTCAGTGTCAAGTTCAGATTAAGGGTGGGACTGTGAGACACTGGCGAAACCTCAGGAAGATTTTAGGTGATGCGTCATAAAGCCTCTCAGCTGAACAAAGAGCCTTCTAAGAATCCTCCGGGCGTGCCTCATACGTCCTCTCACCCAGACAACAGGGCTTCTAGGAACGAATCCTAAGGAAGTTGTCCCAGAGGAACTTCACATGCCAGTTTCAGAAAGAAGTGTAGCTGTGGCTTGTACCCAATGGAGTTGATTGTGATTCGATACCAAAAAAAAAAGCACAATGTTTTAAATGAACTGAATCCATTTGGACTGAAAGGGATAGAGTCAGTTCATAATGAAAAGGGGTCTTGGGACCCTCAAACTTCTACAGGCAGTAAGCAGGCTAAGAAAGCTGCTTAGCTTCTAAGAGGGGCTATTTACTATGGAAAAGGAAGGATGACTCAGGGCAGAGCCAAGAGGCTTGGGAGCTATTCCTACAGATCAGGCCTGGTCTAAAAGGACTGGGAACGTGTGCCCTGCTGGGGGCTATTCCTACAGATCAGGCCTGGTCTAAAAGGACTGGGAACGTGTGCCCTGCTGGATTTCAGAAGCACTATGGACCATGACTGCAATGCGCCTACCGTTCCCCGCTTGTGGCTATCCCAGTTTTCCTGTTCCTCCCTCATCATTGTTGGGTGAATGTTGAGCAAGTAACTTCTCTCTTTAATTTACAGTTCTTTAGAGCAAGAAGAACCTCCTAAGGAGCTACATCCAAGGAAACACACCTGAGAAGATCCATCAATGCCTACACCTGATTTAGATGATGAGATCCTAGATTCAAGTTGATGCCATTATGGGATGAGACTTGTGATCTTGGGAAAAGGGACGAGTTGCATTTTGTGTGAGGGAGGAATGTGAATTGTGGCCAGAAGGTGGACAGTGGCAGCTATTCTTCAAGGACAGCCCTGAATAATTCTGCCCCTCCCTGCATGTGCCTACTGCTACTCCCATCTGAGACAAAACTTCTGTCCCATTGATCTGGGTTGGGGCCTGTGACTGCTTTCATTAACAGAACGCAAGGAGGTGATATTCTGGGACTTTGGAACCTAAGCATTAAGAAGGCCAAGCAGGGCTTCCCTGGTGGCGCAGTGGTTGAGAGTCCGCCTGCCGATGCAGGGGACACGGGTTCGTGCCCCGGTCCGGGAGGATCCCACATGCCGCGGAGCGGCTGGGCCCGTGAGCCATGGCCGCTGAGCCTGCGCGTCCGGAGCCTGTGCTCCACAACAGGAGAGGCCACAACAGTGAGAGGCCCGCGTGCCGCAAAAAAAAAAAAAAAGAAGGCCAAGCAGCTTCCGGTTCTTCCCTCTTTGACCCTTAAGACAACATGTAAGAAGTTCTGGCCATCTTGCTGGATGGAGTGGCCACATGGAGGAGCACTGAGGCATCTGGACATCCAGCCCAGCCCCATTTGACTGCAAAAGATTCCACACAGCACCAGTAGAGGAGACCCCCAGATGAGCCCAGGCAAACCACAAAATATGAATTATAACTAAATGATAATAACTAAGTTTGGGGGTAGTTTGTTATGCAGAGACAGAGAACAAAACAGTCAGGGTAAGGAGGCCTGGGGAAGGGAGATGTGGACAAGCCAGTGGTAGTGGACGTGAAACGTGAAGTTCTTTGTACTGTATGTTAGTTCCCACAAGAGAGCAACCACCAAGGAAGAGACACTCACGGAACGCCTCAGCCAGTTCACATCAGCCAGCAGCTATCATCCACCATCCCAGTGGTGATTCAGTGAGCTCCTGAATGGAACAGCTGTGGTGCTAGGAATGAGGCTATGGAAGGGACCAACAGCATGGGCCGCCATTCACCAAGGCTGAGACAGTTGCTGTCACTGCTGAATGTTCATTCCGCCAAAAACAGAGACTAACACCAAGCAGCCCTCAATATGGCAACCGGTCAAGGACACCATCTGGTCACCTGATGGCAGGATGGACCCCCTGCACCCTGACTGGGGCAGTGACTCCTGACTCTGATACATGCTCCAGGTAGAGGCTTCCCCCTTTGACACCCATACAACCTAAACTACGCCACTATCGAAGGACTGGTGCTTCATCAGTGACTTGGGGCCACACATAACATTACATCAAGCCACTTTCTTCAAAGAAGGTTGCAGCAGTGGACATATGACCACGGGATCAACTTATCCTTTCACTTACTGCATCACTCAGAAGCTGCTGGCCTGATAGAGCAGTGAGATGGCCACTTAAAAACATAACTGAGCCAAAGTCAAAGCCAGCTTGGAGGTGATACCCTGGATAGCTGCTCCTTGGGACATGGTATACACCCCAAATCAATGACCATTATATGGTACTGTGTCAACAGTACATAGAATACATGGGAACCAAGGTTTGGATGTAGGTGTGGAACATGTTACCATCACTTCCAGTAACCTACTTAAGAAATTTGTATCCACAATTCTAGGCAGAATGCTTCCACCAAGGGACACAGCAAGACTGTCCATAAACTTAAAGCATGGCTGCCTCCAAGTCATTTCCGGCTCTTTTTGCCAAGAGACCAGCAGGCAAGGAAAGTAATTATCAATCTGTAAAGAGTACTCATCAGAGGGTGAAAGGACTGCTCCTTCCCTGTGAGGACAGGAAAGAATACACTGACAGCCCGGTGACTCATTGTGGTGTTTCTTGGGATGCCTCTCTCCAATTTTGATGGTAAATAGAGAACTGCAGAATTGACAGCCAATGAAGGGCATGAGGAGCATGAGTTCAGACCCCTCAAGGGTGAGAGTCAAGATCAATCCATCAGATAAGCTTCCAAGACCAGAAGAGATGACAGCAGAGGGTAAAGACGGAGATGATGAGGGTCAATTACAGCCTCAAGACCAGCTGCAATGGCCAGAGCCATAATTCATCCCACTAACCTTCCTCTTGTGAATTTCCCAGAAAAAGAGACTATCCAGCATCGTGGAGAAGATGTTCCCAGATGGGATGAACTTACGATATGAAGAAAGTGAATCCAATCAGTAGAGGGGGTCAACTATAGTGGACCCTCAGCACCAAGGACATATTTCTTCTGTTGCTGGTAGTGTTGGCTGTTGACAGCTCATAGCTTCATCACTCTTCAGGAATTGCCCGTGGCCAAAGAAAGATGCTTTGCCCAAGGCTCTGACCCCACCCCATGGATTGTCCACATCCAGTGACTGCTTGATATGGAGACACAGAGGCCTTTGTATTGATTTGGGGTATCTCTGAAAGGCCTTCTCAGTTCCAGAGTTCCTTGTGGTATTGGTTAGGGTCTCTGCTGTAACTGAATCTCATTTTAACTCTTCCCTCAGCCCAATCTCATTTTTCCTTAGCACACTTCACCTCTTGTACCCAAATCTCAGCATCTCAGTATGTTTCCCTGGGAACCTGATTTGCTGCAACTTGCTAAATAAATCCAAGTTTTTATTAATGTAGACAGTCATCTCTACCAGATAATTCCACATTTTTGTTTTCCAACAAAATCCAGCCAAGTTCTCCCTGACTTCAGGCTATACTACAAAGCTACAGTAATCAAGACAGTATGGTACTGGCACAAAAACAGAAAGATAGATCAATGGAACAGGATAGAAAGCCCAGAGATAAACCCACGCACATATGGTCACCTTATCTTTGATAAAGGAGGCAGGAATGTACAGTGGAGAAAGGACAGCCTCTTCAATAAGTGGTGCTGGGAAAACTGGACAGCTACATGTAAAAGTATGAGATTAGATCACTCTCTAATGCCATACACAAAAATAAGCTCAAAATGGATTAAAGACCTAAATGTAAGGCCAGAAACTATCAAACTCTTAGTGGAAAACATAGGCAGAACACTCTATGACATAAATCACAGCAAGATCCTTTTTACCCACCTCCTAGAGAAATGGAAATAAAAACAAAAATAAACAAATGGGACCTAATGAAACTTCAAAGCTTTTGCACAGCAAAGGAAACCATAAACAAGACCAAAAGACAAC
>NW_020172293.1:4459324-4463540 GCF_003031525.2 Neophocaena asiaeorientalis asiaeorientalis | reverse complement strand
GAAACCTCAGGAAGATTTTAGGTGATGCGTCATAAAGCCTCTCAGCTGAACAAAGAGCCTTCTAAGAATCCTCCGGGCGTGCCTCATACGTCCTCTCACCCAGACAACAGGGCTTCTAGGAACGAATCCTAAGGAAGTTGTCCCAGAGGAACTTCACATGCCAGTTTCAGAAAGAAGTGTAGCTGTGGCTTGTACCCAATGGAGTTGATTGTGATTCGATACCAAAAAAAAAAAGCACAATGTTTTAAATGAACTGAATCCATTTGGACTGAAAGGGATAGAGTCAGTTCATAATGAAAAGGGGTCTTGGGACCCTCAAACTTCTACAGGCAGTAAGCAGGCTAAGAAAGCTGCTTAGCTTCTAAGAGGGGCTATTTACTATGGAAAAGGAAGGATGACTCAGGGCAGAGCCAAGAGGCTTGGGAGCTATTCCTACAGATCAGGCCTGGTCTAAAAGGACTGGGAACGTGTGCCCTGCTGGGGGCTATTCCTACAGATCAGGCCTGGTCTAAAAGGACTGGGAACGTGTGCCCTGCTGGATTTCAGAAGCACTATGGACCATGACTGCAATGCGCCTACCGTTCCCCGCTTGTGGCTATCCCAGTTTTCCTGTTCCTCCCTCATCATTGTTGGGTGAATGTTGAGCAAGTAACTTCTCTCTTTAATTTACAGTTCTTTAGAGCAAGAAGAACCTCCTAAGGAGCTACATCCAAGGAAACACACCTGAGAAGATCCATCAATGCCTACACCTGATTTAGATGATGAGATCCTAGATTCAAGTTGATGCCATTATGGGATGAGACTTGTGATCTTGGGAAAAGGGACGAGTTGCATTTTGTGTGAGGGAGGAATGTGAATTGTGGCCAGAAGGTGGACAGTGGCAGCTATTCTTCAAGGACAGCCCTGAATAATTCTGCCCCTCCCTGCATGTGCCTACTGCTACTCCCATCTGAGACAAAACTTCTGTCCCATTGATCTGGGTTGGGGCCTGTGACTGCTTTCATTAACAGAACGCAAGGAGGTGATATTCTGGGACTTTGGAACCTAAGCATTAAGAAGGCCAAGCAGGGCTTCCCTGGTGGCGCAGTGGTTGAGAGTCCGCCTGCCGATGCAGGGGACACGGGTTCGTGCCCCGGTCCGGGAGGATCCCACATGCCGCGGAGCGGCTGGGCCCATGAGCCATGGCCGCTGAGCCTGCGCGTCCGGAGCCTGTGCTCCACAACAGGAGAGGCCACAACAGTGAGAGGCCCGCGTGCCGCAAAAAAAAAAAAAGAAGGCCAAGCAGCTTCCAGTTCTTCCCTCTTTGACCCTTAAGACAACATGTAAGAAGTTCTGGCCATCTTGCTGGATGGAGTGGCCACATGGAGGAGCACTGAGGCATCTGGACATCCAGCCCAGCCCCATTTGACTGCAAAAGATTCCACACAGCACCAGTAGAGGAGACCCCCAGATGAGCCCAGGCAAACCACAAAATATGAATTATAACTAAATGATAATAACTAAGTTTGGGGGTAGTTTGTTATGCAGAGACAGAGAACAAAACAGTCAGGGTAAGGAGGCCTGGGGAAGGGAGATGTGGACAAGCCAGTGGTAGTGGACGTGAAACGTGAAGTTCTTTGTACTGTATGTTAGTTCCCACAAGAGAGCAACCACCAAGGAAGAGACACTCACGGAACGCCTCAGCCAGTTCACATCAGCCAGCAGCTATCATCCACCATCCCAGTGGTGATTCAGTGAGCTCCTGAATGGAACAGCTGTGGTGCTAGGAATGAGGCTATGGAAGGGACCAACAGCATGGGCCGCCATTCACCAAGGCTGAGACAGTTGCTGTCACTGCTGAATGTTCATTCCGCCAAAAACAGAGACTAACACCAAGCAGCCCTCAATATGGCAACCGGTCAAGGACACCATCTGGTCACCTGATGGCAGGATGGACCCCCTGCACCCTGACTGGGGCAGTGACTCCTGACTCTGATACATGCTCCAGGTAGAGGCTTCCCCCTTTGACACCCATACAACCTAAACTACGCCACTATCGAAGGACTGGTGCTTCATCAGTGACTTGGGGCCACACATAACATTACATCAAGCCACTTTCTTCAAAGAAGGTTGCAGCAGTGGACATATGACCACGGGATCAACTTATCCTTTCACTTACTGCATCACTCAGAAGCTGCTGGCCTGATAGAGCAGTGAGATGGCCACTTAAAAACATAACTGAGCCAAAGTCAAAGCCAGCTTGGAGGTGATACCCTGGATAGCTGCTCCTTGGGACATGGTATACACCCCAAATCAATGACCATTATATGGTACTGTGTCAACAGTACATAGAATACATGGGAACCAAGGTTTGGATGTAGGTGTGGAACATGTTACCATCACTTCCAGTAACCTACTTAAGAAATTTGTATCCACAATTCTAGGCAGAATGCTTCCACCAAGGGACACAGCAAGACTGTCCATAAACTTAAAGCATGGCTGCCTCCAAGTCATTTCCGGCTCTTTTTGCCAAGAGACCAGCAGGCAAGGAAAGTAATTATCAATCTGTAAAGAGTACTCATCAGAGGGTGAAAGGACTGCTCCTTCCCTGTGAGGACAGGAAAGAATACACTGACAGCCCGGTGACTCATTGTGGTGTTTCTTGGGATGCCTCTCTCCAATTTTGATGGTAAATAGAGAACTGCAGAATTGACAGCCAATGAAGGGCATGAGGAGCATGAGTTCAGACCCCTCAAGGGTGAGAGTCAAGATCAATCCATCAGATAAGCTTCCAAGACCAGAAGAGATGACAGCAGAGGGTAAAGACGGAGATGATGAGGGTCAATTACAGCCTCAAGACCAGCTGCAATGGCCAGAGCCATAATTCATCCCACTAACCTTCCTCTTGTGAATTTCCCAGAAAAAGAGACTATCCAGCATCGTGGAGAAGATGTTCCCAGATGGGATGAACTTACGATATGAAGAAAGTGAATCCAATCAGTAGAGGGGGTCAACTATAGTGGACCCTCAGCACCAAGGACATATTTCTTCTGTTGCTGGTAGTGTTGGCTGTTGACAGCTCATAGCTTCATCACTCTTCAGGAATTGCCCGTGGCCAAAGAAAGATGCTTTGCCCAAGGCTCTGACCCCACCCCATGGATTGTCCACATCCAGTGACTGCTTGATATGGAGACACAGAGGCCTTTGTATTGATTTGGGGTATCTCTGAAAGGCCTTCTCAGTTCCAGAGTTCCTTGTGGTATTGGTTAGGGTCTCTGCTGTAACTGAATCTCATTTTAACTCTTCCCTCAGCCCAATCTCATTTTTCCTTAGCACACTTCACCTCTTGTACCCAAATCTCAGCATCTCAGTATGTTTCCCTGGGAACCTGATTTGCTGCAACTTGCTAAATAAATCCAAGTTTTTATTAATGTAGACAGTCATCTCTACCAGATAATTCCACATTTTTGTTTTCCAACAAAATCCAGCCAAGTTCTCCCTGACTTCAGGCTATACTACAAAGCTACAGTAATCAAGACAGTATGGTACTGGCACAAAAACAGAAAGATAGATCAATGGAACAGGATAGAAAGCCCAGAGATAAACCCACGCACATATGGTCACCTTATCTTTGATAAAGGAGGCAGGAATGTACAGTGGAGAAAGGACAGCCTCTTCAATAAGTGGTGCTGGGAAAACTGGACAGCTACATGTAAAAGTATGAGATTAGATCACTCTCTAATGCCATACACAAAAATAAGCTCAAAATGGATTAAAGACCTAAATGTAAGGCCAGAAACTATCAAACTCTTAGTGGAAAACATAGGCAGAACACTCTATGACATAAATCACAGCAAGATCCTTTTTACCCACCTCCTAGAGAAATGGAAATAAAAACAAAAATAAACAAATGGGACCTAATGAAACTTCAAAGCTTTTGCACAGCAAAGGAAACCATAAACAAGACGAAAAGACAACGCTCAGAATGGGAGAAAGTGTTTGCAAATGAGGCAACTGACAAAGGATTAATCTCCAAAATTTATAAGCAGCTCAATAACAAAAAAACAAACAACCCAATCCAAAAATGGGCAGAAGACCTAAACAGACACTTCTCCAAAGAAGATATACAGACTTCCAACAAACACATGAAAGAATGCTCAACATCATTAATCATTAGAGAAATGCAAATCAAAACTACAATGAGATATCATCTCACACCAGTCAGAATGGCCATCAT
>NW_020172293.1:4376662-4459171 GCF_003031525.2 Neophocaena asiaeorientalis asiaeorientalis | reverse complement strand
AAGCTGTGACAAAGCGAGAGAGAGGCATGGACATTTATACACTACCAAATGTAAGGTAGATAGCTAGTGGGAAGCAGCCGCATAGCACAGGGCTATCAGCTCGGTGCTTTGTGACTGCCTGGAGGGGTGGGATAGGGAGGGTGGGAGGGAGGGAGATGAAAGAGGGAAGAGATATGGCAACATATGTATATGTATAACTGATTCACTTTGTTATAAAGCAGAAACTAACACACAATTGTAAAGCAATTATACTCCAATAAAGATGTTAAAAAAAAAAAAGTCTAGCCAAGTTCAAGAGTACTCATTATTTTGGGTCCTCCCCAATTCTTGCAAGTGTTAGCCTAAAATTTTTGCCAATCTGGTGCCTGCGAAGTGGTAAGTCATTCCATATATAATTTACATTCTCCTGATTACTAATGAAATTTAGCATCTTTTCATTTGCTCAGAGGCCACTTGGATTTTCTGTTCACATCTACTGCCCATTTTTCTATTAGGTATTTTTCTCCTCCTCTTCTTCCTCCACTTCCTCCCTCTTTTTAAAAATAATCTATATATGATCCAGTGTCCATTTTATGAATTACAACTCTTGGCTTTCCATTTAATTTCTTTCATCCAAAGAGTGTCTTTGGATGAATATAACCTCTTAATTTTGAGGTAATCAAACTTATCAACCTTTACCTTTGTAATGAGTGGGACTTTTTTTCTTTTTTTTGTCTTGCTCAAGATAGTCCCTATCCTGAGGTCGTGAAGATATTTATCCGTATTATCTTCTAAAAGCATTATTGTTTCATTTTTCACACTTAAGTCTGTGATTCACTTGGAATTGACTTTTTTGTGTGTGGTGTGAGGTAAGGATCCAATTTTCGTTCTTTCCATATAGATAACCAATTGTTCCCATACCATATATTGGAAATGCAGTCCTTTCCCTACTGTTCTGCAGGGCTACCTTATTTTTTTAAATAGACTTTATTTTTTAGAGCAGTTTTATATTTGTAAAAAAACTGAGAAGATAATGCAGAGAACTCACATACCCCACATTCAGTATCCCCTGTTATTAACACCTTACATTAATATAGTACATTTGTTACAATTCATAAACCAACATTGGCACATTATTATTACTGAAGTCCACAGGTTATTCAGATTTCCTTAGTTTTTGCCTAATGTCTTTATCCCATCCAGCATACTACATCACATTTACTTGTCTTGTCTCCTTAGATTCCTCTTGGCTGTGACGATTTCTCAAACATCTCTTGTTTTTGAGGACCTTGACAGTTTTAAGGAGTACTGGTCAAGTATTCTGTAGGATGACCTTCCATTGACATTGATCTGATGTTTTCATCATGAATAGACTGGGATTATGGGTTTGGAAGAGGAAGAGCACAGAGGTAAAGTGTCACTATATAAGGGTACCAACTATCAATGTGACTTGTCACTACTGAGGTCCTTGTTCCCCTGGCTGAGGCAGTGTTTGTTGGGTTTCTCCACTATAATGCTCTTCTTTCCTCACCCCCACCCCCGGGGAACTTTCCATATTGTACTCGTTGGAAGAAAATCACTCTGCACAGCACACACTTAAGGAGTGGGGAGTTATGCTCCCCCCGCCACCCCTCCCTGAGCACCTACCTTATTAAAAAATTAAATGTCCTTAAGTATGTTTCTTAAATAAGTAGGCCACTGGAAACAATTGCATCAATATCCTATTTTCTTATATGTTTTATAATAGGCCTTATAAAACAAGGGGAAACAAATCCCCTAAATATAATTTCTAAGATTGTGGTAAAAATATACATTACATAAATTTGACCATCTTAATCCTTTTAAATGTACAGTTCATAGCGTTAAGTACATTCAGGTTGTTGTGCAACCAATCTCCAGAACTCTTTTCATCTTGCAAAACTGAAACTCTATACCCATTAAACGGCACTTCTACATTCCCCTGCTTCCCCCAGCCTCTGGCAGCCACCATCCATCCTCCTTTCTGTTTCTGAATTTGACTATTCTAGGTACCGCATATGAGTGTCATCATACAGTATTTGTATTTTTGTGACAAACTTATTTCACTTAACATAACGTCATCGAGGTTCATCCATGTTGTAGTGATGTCAGAATGGCCTTCCTTTTCAAGGCAAAATAATATTCCATTGTATGTATGTTCCACGTTTTGCTTATCCATTCATCTGTCAATGGACATTTGGGTTGCTTCCACATTTTAGCTACTGCGAATAATTCTATGCATCGGCAGGCAGACTCCCAACCACTGTGCCACTAGGGAAGCCCAGTAATTCTATTTTTAATTTTTTGAAGAACCACCATACTATTTTCCATAGTGGCTGTACCATCTTATGTTCCCACCAGCAATGCACAAAGCTTTCAGTTTCTCCACATCCTCACCAACACTTGTTATTTTCTGCTTGTTGTTGTTGTCTTTCAGGATAGCCAACCTCATGTATATGCTATAATATCTATTGTGGTTTTGATTTGCATTTCCCTAATGGTTAGTGATGTTGAGCTTTTTCTCATGCACTTATTGGCTGTTTGTATGTCTTCTTTAAAGACATTTCTACTCAAATCCTTTGTCCATTTTTAAATTGTTTTTTTTGTTTTTTTGTAGTGGTTGAGGTGTAGGAGTTCTGTATATATTCTATATATATATATATGATATTAAATCTTTATCAGATATATTATTTGCAAATATTTTGTTCCATTCTGTGGGCTGCCTTTTCACTCTACTGACAGTGCCCTTTGTTTGCAAAGAAGGTTTTAATTCTGATGTAGTTCAATTAATCTATATTCATTCTTGTTGTTTGTGCTTTTGGTGTCACATCCAAGAAATATAACCACATCCAATGTCATGAAGATTTCCCCCTATGTGTTCTTCTAAGAGTTGTATAATTTTAGATCTTACACTTAGGTATTTGATTTACTTTGAGTTGATTTTTATATGTGGTGTAAAGTAGGGGCCCAACTTCATTCTTTTGCATGTGGATATCCAGTTTTCTTCACACCATTTATTGAAAAGACTGTCTTTTCCACATTAAACGGTCTGGGCACTCGTTGAGAATCATTGACCATACCCACAAAGGCTTATAACTGAGTTCCCTATTCTCCCTCAATGTTAATTTTAAGAGAGAAAAAATTTTCAAAATTTTATATACAGTATGAGTTCAGGTATTATTTTTATGTTATAAAAAATGTTATTTAACAAATAAAAATAATACATGTTCATTACAGATAATAAAGAACTTACTTATAGAAAGTAAAGTATAAAAAAGACAAAAATCACTGATAATCTTATTTTGGTGTAATCTTATTTTGGTATAGATCTATAAATATTTCTTGATGGTATTCACCATCAAGAAATATTTGTAGCTCATCTATGTAAGTAATTCAGTCTCATTACAAAATTGGGATCATGCTTTTTGATAGTTTTGAATCTAGCTTCTTATACCTAATGCAATATTTTAACATTGTCCAAAGGCTTTTTTTCCTGAAACACATTTTGTAAATGGCTGTATAGTATTCCAATGTTTAAATAACATACCATAGTTTATTTCACCATTTCCACTAGTGTTGCATATTTTATCTTGTTTGTAATTTCTCACTATTATAAATAATGTTGCAGTAAACATCACTGTACTTAAATTTGTACATATACTTATTATTATAACCTTAGGCATACACTACTTTAATAATAACAATGAAGAATTTTGCTAGAAGAAAGTAAAAACTTTGCTCTAGATTCTTATATGTTGACTCTTTCTAGAATGGCTTTCCTCAGTGGTATTCAAAACTGACTTTCCACAACTTTAAACATAGCTTTTTATCACAGAGATTAGATTTTCCTTTATAGTTATACATACTTTCAAAATAACAGGACCACTATTTGTGTTCCTCCAATGGTGGACTCCAGATTAAAATTCTTAAGATTTTAGAATATATTATTTGGGAAACCAAGGAGTCATCATCTCTTACTCTACCTTTTGATCTCAAATCTCACCTTGGTTTTAAAGTTTAAAATGTATTTTCAAAACTAAAAAATTAATTTTAATGCCAAAATTTCTAGAAGGTTGTTTTTGTTTAATGTTTTTTAATGGGTGGGGGTAGAAGTGCATTTTATTTGCTTATAGACAAAAGTAAACACTTCAAATAAATAGTAAATTTTTCATATTTTCTGGCTTAATAGCACAAATTTATTCGTCCCAAGTCTATCATAGATGATTAAGTCAAAAGTGAGTAGGCATGGAAAACTGATTTCTCATTTCCATTATTTTTCCCAATCTTTATGTGTAAATACTTATCAGATAGGGTTTGGAAGCAAATTTATTTTTGAGTCCTGATCTATGACAACTTAAAATTCACATTTCAACCTAATAATCCATATGTTTACAATTTAAAAGTTACATTTTGGTGACTGGGATAAACACAAGAGGAGGTTTCTGGGATGCTAACATTATTTTACATATTGACCAAGATATTGATTACAAAGGTGTGTTTATTTTGTAAAAATTTCTTCAGTTGTACTCCTAATGATTTGTGCACATTTCGGTATGTATTTAAGCTTAATAAAGTGTTTCTTTTAAAATTATATTTTAAGAGTTTTCTTAAGGATATGAGTCTACATTTTGTAGTTTAAATACTGAACAATGAAAATTCGAGTGGCTTCTCTTAAAAATTTAAGCTATGAAAACAGTTTAAAACTGAGCTGTGTACCACGATTTTACAGATATAGTTTATTCTCACATCATTCTTGTAAGTTCAACAATTATTTTAAAAAGAGTGGATATATGTATAACTGACTCACTTTGCTGTACAGCAGAAACACATTTTAAATCAACTATACTCTAATAAAAATTAATTTTAAAAACCATAAATACATGTAAAATAACACACACACAATTTTCAATATGCAAAAACACAGACTGCATGGACACCACCAAAGGGGCTCAACATGAAGCACTTTAAATGAAGTGCTGCAGCTGATAAAATTAACATTCTTAATTATTTAAAAGGTTTCAACTTCTTAAACTATTTTCTAGTTAAATGCATTATGGCTTCTTCTACCACCAATTTACCCCTGCTCTGCTGGTTGTAGCAATTAGTTGAACATTTCAGGCATCACCTCCACCAAAATTCAGAGAAATAAAATTAAAATTCATGTTGGCATTACTCATTAGGATATATATTATGAATGCAGAAAAAAGGTAGTTGTGTTTCTCTGGCAGCTTAACATCTTATTCCCCCTAAACCTTGTATCATATGACATCAGATACAGGTGTCAACAAATGAACACAGAAACATATTAGCCATGTGGTCTCCTCCCAACCTCCATTATCTAAAGAAATGCTACAATATAAAAAACACTTTAAATTATTATTTTAAATCACATGACTATTACCTTCTCTAACAAGTTTGCATAAACCACAGCACTTGATTCACCTTTTACTGCATTACTTCAGTGAGTTTCCCTCTGATTTTATATATGAAGTTTAAGTATACAACTGTTTATCAGGAACATATTTACATGCTCAGATGCTCAGCAAAGCCTTTTAAATGCTCTTCAGCCTTTAACTAATGTCCTAAATGATCTCAACATATTCTGGGCTTGGTTGGTACTACAGACCCAAGAAACTAGGAACAAAATAACACTCCCCAGAAACAGCATTTATTACAACATCTATACCCAATACACATTGTACAAAGCCAACACACCCATAAATAATTAAGCAATTTAAAAAAATGTTTCCCACCTATCTTATCTGTATGCAACAGCCTAGCATAAAGAAGTTCACTAAGTACCTGCCCACATCATAAAATCAACTACTTACATTACATTCTCATGTAATCCTGTCTTTATGTTCTGGCCTCTAAATCCCATTAATCTCCCAAATAGGGTGAAGTAGAACATACTTAGAAATTTAGGATCAAGTTTAAAACTACCACCTAGGCATCTGTCAAGTGCAGATACTGGTATTCTCTCACAAAGGGGTCCTAAAATAGGGGTCTGTCTGGGCTCCCCAACTGCCAAATATCAGCCTGGGGTCCAAGAATCCCTAGACACCAGATTAGCCCCCATTGCTTGGCTTGAACCAATTCTTCTTTCTCTTTCTCTTCCATATTTTCTCTGGGCTATTCCAACCTGCCTTTATTTCTAATCTTGTCTTCTCTACACAAATGCTATCAAACTGTTTTCCAAAGACATGTTCCAGAGTTCATGTCCCCACACAGTTTTCATTTCAATAAAATGAAGCAGCACATGACTTAATGCCCTTTCGTATTCCATGAATGTTCAGTGGGGTTTTTTCTTTCCTTCGTGAGATTTGGAACAAAATATTAATGAAACTTCAGAAAAACCAATGAAAGTATCACCTTTGGTTTTAAATTAACGAATCAATCAAGTAGCTCTATTTTAGAGGAGAGAACTTCTGGGTAGGTAGTACAGGAGTGAGAAGCGTGGGCTCTGAAGCCTGAAACTCGAGTTTAAATCTGCACTGTGCTAGGCACTAACTGCGACCAGGCAAATCACTCAACTGCACGGAGCCTCAGTTGGCTCACCAATACAATGGAAACAATAGGACCTCCCTGGGAGAGTTGTTGCACGGATCTCACACTTTCATCCAGGAAAGCACTTAGAATCGTGCCTAGCAAGTAGTAAGCACTCAAAAAGTGTTAGCCTTTATTAATATGCTAACGTGGGGGAAAACATAAAGCAGAGCATACTTGCAGGAATAAGACATACCACTTTTCTCCAGAACCGTCTTTCAAATTAATCTATGGCCAAGACTAATTATTATGGTGAAACTGATTACGTCACCAAGGCAGCATATATTTAGAGAACAAAGTACAAGGTAACGATTTGGGAGAGTTTTGCATTTTTTGTGAAATAAATGGTAATATGCTTATAGAATGTCGAAGCAAAATATGTTAGCAGTTTCACTTTAATCTTTCTCATAATTTGGGTTTTTTTTAAGTGTAACAATGATACAGTTGTAAAAAAAGTTTTCTCCCTTTCTGAATATATGGGACATTTTGCAGGTTTACTCTATTCTCTATTAAATTCTAAAACTTTAGTAGAAAAAGTAAACTATAACATACAAATGCTCTTACAATAGTGTCCACACAAAGGCTTTATGACAAACATTGCTTAGTTTACCAATGCGAGGGTTAGTCTAAGTTAAATTATGGGAATATTTGTTTACGCTGACGGGGAACAGACGAAATGCTGCACAATTCAACATTAGTTTAAAAAAAAAAAAACCCAACAGATAAAAAACCTGGAGCGTTTTAAGTCAACGTACAGCTTGAACTTGACACTAAATACATACATTCAGTCGACCTCTGACATCGCAGGGGTCCTGAAGCAGAACCAGGCCAGCTCGGGCCGCGCCTGGAGACGGGGCGGCGAGTTCGAGGCCGGAACGCGGCGGCCGCCCGGCCTCTGCGCGCTCTGGGCGCCGCTGACTGACCAGGGCCCGCGGGAGCCCGGCCAGGCGGGGCTGGGAGCTGTGGGACGGGGGTTTCGGGAAAGAGCGAGGGGGAAGAGGGCCGGAGTTTAGGAACCCAGGGAGTAGAAGAGAAAGGATGCGGGGGCCTTAAGGAGCTGGACCCACACGCCTGTTCGGGGCGGCAGGAAGCGCCCACCCGGCCGCCGGGGTTGGAGGAGGGGCCTCAGCGCGCCCGGAAGCTGGAGAGCCACCCACTGCCGGACCGCAAAGTGAGATCCGCGGTTTCTCTTCTCCGGACCCTCGAAATCCACGCCTGCGTTGCCCGGAGGCCTCAACTCCATGATTTATGCAAAACTACCGGGCACCCGCCTGTAAAAGGGGTGAGCGTCCCTGGGTGGGCTCGAACCACCAACCTTTCGGTTAACAGCCGAACGCGCTAACCGATTGCGCCACAGAGACCCTGATGTGGCAGCGTTCTCCAGCCATAACCTTTATGAAGAATAATAAAGATAGCGTGTGACTGTTCGTTTCTTTTCTTCTCCCTGATGCCTATCATTAAAATCAGATCTTTCCACTTAACATTTCTAACCCTTTAACTCTATTTTCCACCTTTAAAGCATATTGGAAAACTATAAAATACAGCAAGATCAAGCAGAATTTCAGATTGCAACGTGTATTAAAATACTGCTGTTCCCCCCCACCTCCCCACCCCTCCCATTTGGAACGTTTTGTTTCAGGGAGATAACTATTCATTATGTTTGTTTTATAGGGAAATAAAAATTTTAATCTTTAATCTTGTGAGTTGAGAAACTTTCCTTCTATTTCAAACTCTTTGTCCAGTACTTTGCTCACTCATCTTCATAATTTACTTGCGTAGCATTCCCAAGGTCATCTGAATTGTATTTGCCTTGTTTATTTTTATTTTCAGGTATTATTAAATACATATATGCACTTCCTATTTGTTGTGTACTAACCTATAGTACAATTACTTCTCACTAACATTTTGTTACTTGTAAAGGACATTGGGGGAAAAGCTACAGTCACATTCTTTCATCCCTGTACGCTGTAGTTCATTGCTAAATCCGCTCTTGTTTTTTCCTTGGAATTAGCCTGTACACCCACATTTGAGCCATGCCACTTAAAACGTACATTTCATGGGATATATATAACCCAATTTGAGGAAAGAGAAGTTAGAGAAGAAAAGAAGTATGATTTATGACTAACGCCTGAAAATCCCTAACACAGAAACACCTCTGGCAAACGTTACATCCCTGTAAATACCCTACATGAAAATCTTACCCTTTGTGTGAATAGTTACTGATGCCTTTTGAGGTACTCTTCAAAACTCCAGGAACTTTTTTCTCCTATTCCCGCCTCAGAGAACTGCTAGTTTCCACTTGACAACTCTGTACTTAAACTTTTAAGTTACTAAATTGCTCTGTCCAGAATCCCTTGAGAAAGAATTCGTATCATGATTTATAGAAGTTGTATGCGACCTGCCTTAGTCCAGTCAACATTTTGAGTTCCTGTTGCTTGTTAAGACAACTTAAATTGGCTTTGGAACCAATTAGTGGAGTTCCTTGAAAGCGCTGAGATATCAAACAGCTGTGAATTCATACCAAGCTGTACCACTCTGGTCTCAAAAAACTTTTAGAAGTGCACTTAAAAATTTTAAATTTGAAAAAAAAATCTAGGAAGCACTTATAAAGAATATATAATGAGTCTGATTTCGTTATATGATGCTACGTTCATTCTTAATGTTTTATGTACCTGTTAATGTGAGCTAAAACTATTAGGCACTGGTTTTTCTTCTCTGAATACCAAAAGAGTATTCTCTCCTCTGCTACTGTGCTTGTGACTATTCAGGTAGAACAGACTGCAACTAGTACCTCACCACCCCTTCATTCAATATTTACTCTGCCGCTTAGAATATTAGGAACAGTTCTACTCATGTGACTATCTTAAGCTCCAATCTCTTTTCCTCACTTCAGTCATCATACTAACATTTTAACTTCTAAAAAAGAGAGATGTTGAGAAACAGCTGATGAGAAAAAAATAATTCAGAAAGAAATAATTAGCTCATTGTATGCTAAAATTTTTTTCTATGTGAGGATCATTGTTTGTTTAAAATTCAGCCTGGTTCTGTAGTTGTTAATATTCTTAAGAAAATAAATTGTTCTGTCCATGGTTCATTAGCTTTGCCTTTTGGTCTCTCCATTTGTAAATACTTCAAAAGAACATATAAATATTAAACATATTGAATGGAATATCAACATTTCACTCCAATTACGTATATCAAATGCAGCTTTTATGCAAAATGCCCATTTACAAAAATAAAAGCATGTGTTGTCATCTAAATCTTTGTGATTGTCTCATTTTAGGCCTTAATATCTATGCCCAATTTTTAAAGACAAATTAAGCCCACTGCATTAACTTTATTATTTATTTATTTTTGGCTGCATTGGGTCTTCGTTGTGGGCTTTCTCTAGTTGCAGGGAGCAGGGACTTCTCTTCATTGTGGTGCCCAGGCTTCTCACTGTGGTGGCTTCTCTTTGTTGCGGAGCACGGGCTCTAGGCGCACGGGCTTCAGTAGTTGTGCCTCGCGGGCTCTAGAGCACAGACTCAGTAGTTGTGGTGCACAAGCTTAGTTGCCCCGCCAGCATGTGGGATCTTCCCGGAGCAGGGATAGAATCCGTGTCCCCTGCATTGGCAGGTGAATTCTTAACCACCACATCACCAGGGAAGCCCTGGATTAACTTTAGAAACATACATCATTTTTCCTGAAATTTCAGGGTAACCCACAACAAATGATTCTTAAAGCTTCATTAATACTCAGGTCTTTATAATTGCTAAAAGTGAAAAGGACTGGGCATCTTGCCCCCTTTTTGTATATCATACACAATGAACTGCAACTTTAAATTTTCCAAGAATGTGCCCTATCAAAGAAGCTGACCTCTGCAGATTAATGGGCCTGTACATTTTATTTCCTTCTTAGAGAGGAAAAAAAGAGAGAAGAACATCTTGCAAATGGGATCCACCTGTCTTGACATCCAAGGCAAGATGGACTACACTGATTTATAGACCTTCCTGGAAGCATGAATCCAAGGCTATCAGAAGATGTGCCTCCAGCTTCAAACCAACAGAAGAGGCAACTCACAGGATTTCCATTAACACAAGTGTGCATGACCTTAATTCTTTTCAATTCCTGTATTTCAAAAGGATTGAGTTGTTAAAAATGAAAAATCCAGTTAGAATGTAAAAAGAAATCAATGAGTTAGAGAAATCATCTCAATAAATGGAAGATTGTGGCACCAGGAAATCAGTTAAAAGAGCATGCTGGGGACTTCCCTGGTGGTCCAGGGGGTAAGATTCCGCGCTCCCAATGCAGGGGACCCAGGCTCAATCCCTGGTCGGGGAGCTAGATCCTGTGTGCATGCCGCAACTAAGAGTCCACATGCTGCAACTAAAGATCCCACATGTCGCAGCTAAGACCTGGTGCAGCCAATATTAATTAATTTTAAAAAGAGAGAGAATGCTGAACCAGGAGTCTCTAAGAGCAAGAGAAGAACTATGAGACCAATTTTCAAAACTAACTGAAGTCACATTTTAAAACTGATGTATAGTAAAGGGGAGTCAAATCCTTCCAACCAGGCTCAAGCTTAAATGATATTTCCTACTCACTAAAAGTATCATCTCATTTAAAATTGTTGACTAAGGGTCAGTTATCAATTTAGCAGGCCAGTAGCAGCATGACACAGAGCAGTATCCATAGAGCATACTTCTCCCATAGTTGACCATTAAATTGGGTCTACACATAAAATAAGAAAATTGAGACAGGTATATTAGAATATCATATCTTTATTCCCATCATTTTAAAAATTGTGTCAGCTGGGAAATTTTGTGAAATTATTCAGACAGTAATCTCCATTTTATTTTTAATTAAACAGACATGGTATATGAGAAAAGGCAAACTAAGGCAGAAATAATATACTGATATTCTATTCTAATGGGTTCAATCAAAATTATTAAAAATTATAGGTTTTTTTCTTCATGAACCTCTCTTTTGGAGGTAGAAATCATTTTCGATGGTTTTACCAAATAATCCAGAATGAAAATATTAATCATTGCTTATCTCCGTAGTGAAAAAGTATGATTTGCTAACAATATCGATGATTTCAACTGTGTCCAGACCAATAGAATCCTTGATCCAGCTAGAAATGGTGGGGAGTGGAGGGTCTGGGAGCAGCACAGATTTCCACTTTCTTCAGTAGCATGGGAAAACTGCTCCAGGAAGACCCTATGGGTATCTCAGAAACTTTCATGGGTTCTACCTCTCAGTCTGCCTCTTGACCACACCACCATCCACGAGGTAGCCACAGCCTTTTATTTTCCATGATGTGTTCGTGTTCACAGGAGCAGTTGGAGGCAAGTTTTTTGCTATCCCGTCTATACAGTGAATGCACTGACAAATTCCCAGTCCTGCCTTTCTGAACTCACCCATTAGAAATTAACAGGGCTTCCCTGGTGGCGCAGTGGTTGGGAGTCCGCCTGCCGATGCAGAGGACGCAGGTTCGTGCCCCGGTTCGGGAGGATCCCACGTGCCGCGGAGCGGCTGAGCCCGTGAGCCACGGCCGCTGAGCCTGTGCTCCGCAACGGGAGAGGCCACAACAGTGAGAGGCGCAGACGCCAAAGGGAGATTCCATTCGAACTCAGAGACCGTAGAATTAACAATAGCTGCCCCGCCTTAGTCATAGACCCTATTGGAAAATAACACATTATATTTCTTTCGCTTCCAAATTGTCGTACAGATGCTATCTAAATTTTTCAAAGATCAGTCGTTCTGTTTAAAATAAATGAAAGAAAAATAACATCTTAAATCAATCAGAGGTATAATTTAGATGAAACCAGAGGATCCAAACCTGCGGTCACTAAGGCCAAGATGCTTTATTCAGGAGAAACACCAGTCACTGGCAGAGCACTTCTTCCAGGGAGTCCCACTGAAGGCAGAGTGAAAAGTAAAACCACTGCCCCATTTCCACAGTTCCAATAAAATTTCAGGTATGGGGAATGCGTACAGACCAAAGCCCTGGGAATAGCCTCCTCCTTGCAGCTACTTCCTGTAAATGGATAGGAAACCTTGAATTAAAGTCAACCAAATCACTGAGGAGATAGTACCTGGTAAAGAGCTGGTAGTCAATGAACTGTTCACTCAATGAATAGTTAACCATAGCATCGTTAAAATTTTTGAAGGCATATAAACGTTACCTTAGGTAATTTTTTATTAAAAAAATAAAGCAAGCTCAAGTAAATCCATATTTGAAAGGTTTGGTAGTGTTACAACATGATTCATCCTAGAACATTGTAAATAACAAGTGCTCTTGTATAAAGTATGATCCCACCAAAGGATGTTCTTCAAATATGAGAGATCACGAATAAAGCACTAGCCCAGTGCCCTGTGTTTATGATGTAGAGTAAAAGTTATCTTTTCCCTGTGGCCCTTTAAGGACACTATCACTCTTCCAGCAGCCCAAGTTGAAATCCTGACAACATCGCAGGGGAAATGGGTTCGAGCCTTGGTCCGGGAAGATCCCACATGCTGCAGAGCAAATAAACCCATGCGCCACAACTACTACTGAGCCTGAGCTCTAGAGCCCACCAGCTACAAATACTGAGCCCGCATGCCACAACTAATGAAGCCTGCACACCTAGAGTCCGTGCTGTGCAACGAGAAGCCAGTGCACTGCAACTAAGAGTAGCCCCCGCTCGCCGCAACCAGAGGAAGCCCCTGCGCAGCAACGAAGACCCAGCGCAACCAAAAATAAAAATAAATAAATAAATAAAAATTTAAAAAGATAAAGGCTTTTCTTATATTGGGTCAGTCACAAAGTCATAGATTCTACCTTTGCAACATCTCTAAACTTTGACTTTGTCTCCTCCTTTCCACTAAATACTTTTTTAAATTTTTATTTATTTATTTTTGGCTGCGCTGGGTCTTCGTTGCTGCGCAGGGGCTTTCTCTGGTTGCGGCGAGCGGGGGCTACTCTTCGTTGCAGTGCACTGGCTTCTCGTTGCACAGCACGGACTCTAGGTGTGCAGGCTTCATTAGTTGTGGCATGCGGGCTCAGTATTTGTAGCTGGTGGGCTCTAGAGCTCAGGCTCAGTAGTTGTGGTGCACGGGTTTATTTGCTCTGCAGCATGTGGGATCTTCCCGGACCAAGGCTCGAACCCGTGTCCCCTGCATTGGCAGGCGGATTCTTAACCACTGTACCACCAAGGAAGTCCCTTCACTACTTAATATTAATCCAATACATTCCATGTTCCAATTTCCCTACATAAAACGTAAGCTCCAATAAATGTGTACCAAAAATAATAACATTTAATGAGCATTTACTGTCAGATACATGCATTATATTTATCTTTCATCTATTCTGTAAGATGGATACTATTGTTATACCCATTCTATGGATAAAGAAACTAAGGCTTATAATGGTTTAAAATTTAAACCCCAAGCCTATTTAAACTTTAAATAACTTGCCCAAGGTACCACCTGCTGTTCCTTGTTGCTGTACCTTTTTTTGTTTCCACTCATCCCTGTACTTAGAATATCCTTCGTTCCTCATCTTGCCTATTAAAGCCTTACTTCTCCTTCAAGCTCATATAGTGGCCTCATCCTATGAAACCTTTCTTGATCCCTCCAACTAGATAAAATCTTTCCCTCTTGTAAACCATCTAGCACTTTTTCCTTGGCCAAACCTCACATTATATTGTGGCCATGTTTGCACCTATTTAATCTCCGTTCTAACCTATATACTCCTTGAGGTCAGAAATGTTATCCATCTTTATACCTCCCACAGCACTTGACTTAGTCATGCTAAATAAATGTACTGCATAATTGAAATAATAGTGAAAGAGCTATCTATATTCAATATTTGTTCTAAAATATTAGTGGAGTTTACAGGTTCCTAATATGAAGCTGACTAAAAAATTAGTACTAGAGATTATCAAAGGAAGCAACAGGAATCCCAAGCTGATCAAAGAAGAGACTAATAAGAATCCAAATCGACTGTCTCTAGAAAAACTTTACCATTTTTTTAAAGTTTAAAATACTGCTATTTCTAAAGGTGATTTTGGTACCGTTAAGGCTGAAGTGCTTTTCTAGACTTATTCATTTAACAAACACATATATAAGACTTTGTTTCAGGCACTGTTCCAAGGCCTTTGCAAATATTTACTCATTCAAATTTTATAACAACCTTGTGAAGTAGGTTCCATTATTATCATCCCTGTTTTACAGGTAGAGAAACTAAGAAGTTAGGTAACTTACCCAAAATCACACAGCTAGTAAGTGACAGAGAGAGCTCAAATCCAGGCATCCTTTTCCAGACAACTCACTTAACTGCCAGTCTATCCTGCCTCTTTTTTTTTTTTTTTTTTAGTGCACAGTAATTCTTGAGTACTGTACAATAGACATTTTTAAAAATAATTTGGAGACTTTAAAAATCTTCCACTAGTTTAAAGCTTTTTTAAACATGATTTCAGACCTAAAAGTTGCAAGAATAGTACAAAGAATTCAACCAAATTTCCCAAATGTTAGTATATTACTACACTGACTTTATCCTTTTCTCTTTCTTTCTCTCAATATTTAATTTTTTCTGATCTGTTTAAGAGTAAATTGCAGATGTAATAGCCCCTAAATACTTTAGTGTGTTTCCTAAAGTTAAGGAATTCTATTACATAACCACAGAACAATGATCAAAATTAGGACCTTAACATTGATACGGCACTATTAGGGTTAGAACTTAATCTGTAGATCTTATTCCAATTTCACCAGTTGTTCCAATAAGGTCCTTTATTGCAAAAGAAAATTTAAGATCGTAATCTGCATGTCATTGTCCTGTCTTTCAGTTTTCTTTAATCTGTAACAGTTCCTGAGTCTGTGTCTCTTTCTGTCTCTTACATACCATAACTTGGACATTTCAGCAGAGTACAGGCCAGTTATGTTGCAAAATGTCCTTAAATGTCAGGTTGTCTGGTGTTTCCTGATGACTAGATTCAGGTTAGGTGCTTTTGCTCCCTCTAACACATTTAGCATACTGGATACTGTAACATCAATCTGAAATAATGGTAAAATGAAAAAAAAATGAGGCTAGAAGAAGCACAGAGAGATGAGTGATGTCGATCATGAGTTTGGCAGAAACAGAACTTCTCAGGATTCCTCAACATCATATGTAGAGTCTCAACTATTTAAACAGGAATATTCTTGAAATATTAATTTAAATTTTATTTTAAAGTCCCCTAACTGTACCTCTTCTTTGTTTGTTTCAGTTATATGTTCACTGAATCACTATGACCTGACACTTGATCTCCTGAGAAATAGCCACCAGAAAGTGGAACAACCGTTGCCTATGATTTTTGGATGGGATGAAGCCCTCAGTGAATGGTCATTGAGTTTTGTGGTTCAAAAATAAAATCCTTGGGCTTCCCTGGTGGCGCAGTGGTTGAGAGTCTGTCTGCCGATGCAGGGGACGCGGGTTCGTGCCCCGGTCCGGGAAGGTCCCACATGCCGTGAAGCGGCTGGGCCCGTGAGCCATGGCTGCTGAGCCTGCTTGTCCGGAGCCTGTGCTCCACAACGGGAGAGGCCACAAGAGTGAGAGGCCTGCGTACCGCAAAAAATAAATAAAATAAAATCCTTTATCACTTGGTTATGAAGAATCAAGTCTTCCTCACCTCTTAACCTCTTGGTGAACAGATACATCTGAATTTCTGAAACTAAACTAAGACTCACATGGAGCTGCTGGGGTTTATCAGAGTTTGGACAAGTGTGCCTCTTGTCCTGGACTGGCTGCCACAAAACAGTTTGTATTAGTTGGGGCTCTTCAGAGAAACAGAACCAATAGGACATATATACATATACAGAAAGAGATTTATTCTGAAGTGTTGCCTCCTGAGGTTATGGAAGCTAAGAAGAACCACGATCTGCCATCTAGAAGCTGGAGGCCCAGTCCATGCCCAAAGGGCTGAGAACCAGGGGAACCAATGATGTAAGTCCCAGTCCTGCCCAAGAAAAGGAGCACCAAAGTCTGAGGGCGGAAGAAGAAGGATGTCCCAGTTCAAAGAGAAAGGTCCTTCCTCTGCCTTTTGCTTTAGTCAGGCCCCCAATGGATTGGATGATGCCCACCCACACTGGTGAGGGGGATCTTCTTTACTCAGTCTACTGATTCAAATGCTAATCTCCTCTAGAAACACCCTCACAGACACATCCAGAAATAATGTTTTACCAGCATTTTGGGCATCCTTTCGCCCAGTCAAGTTGACACATAAAATTCACCATCACACGGTTCTTAAGCATGACCAATAAAACATAGGGAGCAGAGATTTTTCAAAGATTTAGCACTGTCTAAACAATCACAAAAATCCTTTCAGAGATAATAGGGCATCTATGCACAATTTAACAAGGGATCTCAACAGAAACATTGTGCCAAGGGTTCCCCTTTGTCAAGACCAGGAAAGAGTTTGTGATCTGTTTACTTAGAGGGAAAAAATCCAACTTTCTTTATGAGCTAAAGAACCAAATACAACTGTCTACAGCAGTTCAAGAGAATTCTTTCCCCATCATGTGAGCTTCACCTTACTACCATATTTTTTTTACCTAGGGAATGTTTTTTAAACTTTTTTTTCCTATTAAGATTGCCAGTAGGCTTCCCTGGTGGCACAGTGGTTGAGAGTCTGCCTGCCGATGCAGGGGACACGGGTTCGTGCCCCGGTCCAGGAAGATCCCATATGCCGCGCAGCGGCTGGGCCCGTGAGCCATGGCCGCTGAGCCTGCACGTCCGGAGCCTGTGCTCCGCAGCGGGAGAGGCCACAACAGTGAGATGACGGCGTACCGCAAAAAAAAAAAAAAAGATTGCCAGTCACAGAAATAGAAAGACTAAAATTGAATCAACAGATTCTATTGCCTGAGTGAGAGATTTTTCATTTCTGAGAATTCTTACATTTAGAATAGAGACATTTAAAATCGTTTGTCTAAGTTCACAAGGCATAACAAATACATATTTCTTTAAAATTAATAATTTGAAGGCTTTTGCTTGAAGTTGTACACTAGGTTTTAAATTAACATTAAGCATTCTAACAATAAGAAATTGAAGGTCTCAGTTCATAACTGACTTTTTAACTGCTTCATAGAATACACAGAGAAATTGCCAAAGCCCATATCATCAACGTAAAAGTAGAATTATATAAAAGGTTCACGCAGGTGAGCATTTAAATTTAGATTTATGCATATAATTTAGTTATTTTAGATGGGAGACTTTGATGCAAAGGCTTCTTTTTCATTAAGGTATGAAAGAAAATCCAAACTGACAAATCTCTTGAATTATCAAGTAATTTGAGAATAAGATTGTCTTCAATGTAATTCACTATACAGTTCTGGAATTGCAGTTGCAGTACTGGCATGAGGATAGACATAGAGATCATGGAATAGAATTGAAAGCCCAGATACCTGTAACCAACTGATTCTCAACAAGTGTGCCAAGGCAATTCAACAGGGAAAGAACAGTCTTCAACAAATGGTTCTGGGACAACAACGTATCCACACGCAAAAGAATGAAGTTGGATCCCTAACTCACGCCATATACAAAAATTAACTCAAAATGGATCAAAGACCTAAATGTAAGAACTAAAATCATAAAACTACTAGAAAAAACCGTAGGCCTTAATTTTCATGACCTTGGATTGGGCAACAATTTCTTTAAAAAAAAAATACAAGCACAAGTAAAAAAAGAAAAAAATAGATAAATTGGATGTCATCAAAATTGAAAACTTTTGTGCTTTAAAGTTCCCTGTCAAGAAAATGAGGGGGAAAAAACCCCACAGAATGAGAGAAAATATTTGCAAATTATATACCAGATAAGAGTCTAACATCCAGAATATATCAATATAAAAACTCTTACACTGCAATAATGAAAAGAAAAATAACCCAATTTAAAAATGGGCAAAGGATTTGTAGACATACCTTGGAAGAAGATACACAAATGGCCAACAGACACATGAAAAACTGCTCAATATCATTAGTCATTAGGGAAATGTAAATCAAAGCACAATGAGATATCACTTCACATCTGCAAGGATGCAATAATAAAAAAAGATGGACAATAACAAGTGTCGACCAGGAGGTGCAGAAACTGGAACACTTCTACATTGCTGGTGAGAACGTAGAGTGATACTGCTACTTTGGAAAACAGTTTGATGGGTCCTCAAAATGTTAAACATAGGGCTTCCCTGGTGGCGCAGTGGTTGAGAGTCCACCTGCCAATGCAGGGGACACGGGTTCATGCCCTGGTCTGGGAAGATCCCACATGCCGCGGAGCGGCGGGGCCTGTGAGCCATGGCTGCTGAGCCTGCGCATCCAGAGCCTGTGCTCCGCAACGGGAGAGGCCACAACAGTGAGAGGCCCGCGTACCGCAAAAAACAAACAGAATGTTAAACATAGAGTCACCATGTGACCCAGCAATTTTACTCCTAAGCAGTTGAAAACATAGGGCCACACAAAAACTCATACAATAATGTTCACAGCAGCATTATTCACAATAGCTCAAGATGGAAACAACCTAATCCATTAACTGATGATTTGACAAGCAAAATGTGCTATGTCCAATTCATGGAATATGATTTAACCATAAAAAGGAATAAAGTATTGACACATGCTATGAGATGAATGAACCTTGAAAACTTCATGCTGTTTTTTGTTTTTTGTTTCGTTTTGATTTGTTTTTTCATGCAAAGGTAAAGAAGCCAGACTCAAAGACCACATATTATATGGTTCCATTTGTATGAAATGTCCAGAATAAGCAAATCTACAGAGAAAGCAGAAGCCAAGGACTGGAGAATGGGGGATTGGAGGATGACTGCTAATGGGCATGGGATTTCTTTGAGGAATGATTAAAATATTCTGGGATTAGATAGTGATGATGGTTGCACACTCTGTAAATACCCTTAATTGTACACTTTAAAGGAGTGAATTTTATGGTATGCAAATTATATCTCAATTAAAATAAATAAAAACAGGAAACATAACTGTGCCTTTGAATTGTTTACTAGTGTAGAAATGAAGGCACAGAGAATTAGCAAAATTGCCCAAAGTTAGCAGTGGAACCTGCATTCTGATTTGCAAATCTGTGTATTCTAATCTGCTGTTCACTGTGACTAGCAGGGTCTAACCCAACTCCCATGTTGGAACTGTCACCTGGTTTCCGGTTAATTACTGAAATTTGATGACAAATCTGGCAGGAAACATTTCCTCACCTACTCACTCTGTAAAATGCAGTGGCTTGATATCTAAATCTACCTCTGTATTATCAGTTTATTTAGGATCAAATTTTAAATCAGTACACAGTGACTGAAAACCTTGCACATGCCCAGTCCCATGCACGTTTCTGGAAATGCAGAACTCAAGGTCAGAAAGTCAGGGAATTAGAGATATAGATTGAGAAATCAAGTGTCTGGTGGTGCTGGTTTAAGTCCTAAGATGGGAGGAAATTGCTGGGGAAGAGCAAGCAGAGAAGAGAGGAACTAGAACGGAACCCAGGGAACAGATGTTTCAGACCCCTCAGAGATCAGCCTGCCAGTGACAGGCACTGATAAGAAGTGGTTAGTGAATGATAGAGGCAGGAGAAAGCTACCCTACCTGATAGGAAACCTTGTATCTTATCACATTACATTGTTATTATCTGTTTACATGACCGCCTCCCTTGCTGTTCCCTGAGCTCCTTGGGTTTCTGCCTCCCTCTACTGCAGAAAAGTATTTCAATAAGTCACCAAGACCCTCCAAATTGTCAGACTCCATGGACTTTCACCACTCCTTCTTACTTTATCACTGTATTGTATTTGATACTGTAAACAGACCATTACCTTATTTTTTCTTAAAATGTGGGCATAAAAATGGTGCTCCCGTCCTGGGGGCCCAGAATGGGCGGCTCCTGGACATAAGGCTGAGTTGGTGCTGCAGAGAACCCTCCTTGGACGTGTGCCATTCACCTCTCCCGAGCCCCTCACCCTCCCAACTCCACCGTCTCCACTGCAGCACGAAGATCAGTCAGAGTTCTTTGTGATGCTGACCCTATGAAGCTCTACCCAGGGGATCCCACCACAGGAAACAGTTAGACCCAGACGTCCATAGAACAGAATGGTAAGAGTAGAGTCCTGGCTTCATCCAAACACACTGCCTTGTACAAGCTTCGTGACCCCTCTCCTGGTCCTATCCCCTTTGCAGGAGCCTCTTCCTCCGTTGACTGTCTAAACTCTGGCATGCTTCCTCCCTAATCTCATGGTGCCAACCCCAATCTCTATATAAATAACTTATCAATTTACATTTCTCTTCCAGATCTGCTCCTGAGGTCCAACACCATATATCCATCTTGTCCTTAAGAAACCTCTCAAATTCAACATGCCAAGAAAAGGAACTCTTTCTCCCAAGACATGTTTTTCTTACATTTCTATTATCATGTACCCTTTAACCCAACCTGCAATCTAGGAATCATCCTATCCCTTTCCCTCTCCCCAAACCGATTGATAAGGTAATCCGATCCATTCTACCTCCACAAGGTATCTTAGATCCAACAGCATTCTCACTAGTGTGCCGCACGTTACAGCCTAATCACTGCTTCCGTAAACTGATGCCATTAACTCCCTACCTCCCATCGTGCCTTTACTCCATACAAGCCTCCAATTCACTGAAAGAGTGATCTTTTGAAAACACAAAACTGAATATTTAATTTACTAAATGAAAAAGTTTCAATAACCTATACCATGGTTCCCACACTATGCACAAGTCACCCTTGGGCACCGCAGTGAACTCAGGTTTGCTGTAGGCTATTTAATTTTTTTGAGGGAAACGCAGAAACATCTATCAGACACCACACACACTACCACTATTATGGCATTTGGAACGAACTACTCAATGAATGGAACTGTTATGTCTCTTGGCCTAGGGCATCATGAAAAAATTAGAGAGACACTAAGGGTGCAGTGAACTGAGAAAGTTTGGGTACCTATGACCTACCAAATGTCTTCAAACCCTCTAGCATGACATAAACTGGTACCCACCTCTCCAGCTTCATCTCTCTCATCACGCCTTGTCTTCTTCCCTAGTCCTACTCTTCAATCCAGCAGACAAACTTGCATCTCTCCAGACATGTCCTTTCTGCCATCCTGAGTGGTCAGACTCTGGCTCTAAGAGAGTAGAGACATGGTCTACCCAGGGTTTAGGGGTGAGACCGGATACCCTTAAGAGAACACAAGATGAAGTAAACAAACCAAGGAAGTCACTCCACAACCCCTACACTGGGTGGATTCTGTATGAGTTGGATAATCTGAAGTTAAAAAAAAAATTGGTTGACTATTCTTCAGAGTTTCACATGTATTTGTCAGGCCAAGGAAAGGGGAGGGACCAGTGCCGTGGTCCTCATCTTCTCCCCCTTTTCTATAGAGGTCTGTATTTTTCTAGGGCAGAAGGCAAAGAGGCAACCAACAAAGCAACAGTAAGACTGTCTTTGTTAATGGCCGTACCACCCCTTCCTTCCCTGAAAAGGGGCCTAACACCTGAGTTATATAAATGACTGCTCTTTTCTCTGTGCCCCACTTTATCTCACTTTATCACAGCACCTCTAATATTTTTGCACTTACCTGTTCACCTGTCTTCTCCGCTTGACTATAAACTTGTGGAGGGCCAAGACTATGCCTGATTTGGTTCTGTATTCTCCTCACCTAGCAGAGTGCCTGATACATAGTAAGTGATGAATGGATAGTTGATGAATAAATTTCAAAGAGGGTGTGGGTGAGCCCCACGAGAAGCTCAAGCAAGTTAGAAAATAAAGTGTCCATTAGACTGAAAAGTCCAAAAGTCACTGATGATAGCAGTTAAAGATGTTTCCAGAGAGTGACAGGGACAAACTGGTTTGCACATGCTGAGGTGCAAACTAGGAGACATGGCAGTGCTTACTAAGTAAAAACCACTCCTGCATTTCCTCCTTGCTATACAGAACTTCAGTTTTCTTTAGGCATCGAGAAGATTCCCTTTGATGTGGAAACACGGGCCCAGTTCCTAAAGTATATCAAAATTCTGACTGATGAGATGTAAGAGGAAATCCTTTGGTGGGGTGTTTTTGGAAAATATTTTACCTCCTCTACAAGGCTAAGGCTGATGAAGAATAAACTTTCTGCCTGCCTTCCCACCTTTGCACCCATGGTGAAGATGTGATACTTGAAGTGTAGCAGCCATTCTACAACCATGAGGTAAAGGTCAAGCGAATTTCAGAGCTGTGACATCACTGAACCCCTGAGAAAATAATAGCAACTCTTTACCTACGGACTTCTTGTCACGTTAAAAACAAAAACAACAACAAAAAAAAACAACCTTCTGTTTCAGCTGGGTTTTCTATTACATTCTAATTTATACAGGAAGAAAGAAAAGAGAGACAAGTGAGTATAGACCCCTCTTTTTAGTAAACATAGTACAAATAATACAGATTAGCAGCTAAAAGACAGTTGTTTTCAGTTGTCTTTGGAAATGAGGCTGGAAATGCAAGTGTAATGAGGGTACAGGGGCCTCTAATGCCAGAGAACAGACTTGGACTGTAATTCTGTTGGCATTAGGGAGTCATAAAAGGTTTCTGAGTAAAGTTTTAGAACTTCCAGAAGGTTACTTTGGCATAATTAGCAGGATCCATATGTGCCCAAAGAGTAATGCATCTCATGGCACTTCCATTTGACATGATTGTATTGGCATCGCCCACCAATGCATATGGCAGGAGTTCATACAACGTGGGAACGCCCCTCACTCAGCTCACACATGAGTAAGCGAAATAATAACCACGTTGCTTCCCCATGCTTGTTGGCCTAATACTAACAAACATAAAGTCTCAAAGCAAATGAAATATTACATCATTTCAGTGCTGCCATAATATGAATAGTCCCTGGGAAAGTTACAAGCAAACAAAACTTCTGTTAATGAAAAGTAGCAATGGTAGAAATATACATTGTATGAACTCCTGCCATGTAGAATGAGAACATGAGACCACATATATACTTCCAAAATACCAATTCCTGATACTCAATCTGCACCAAAAAAATTAGACGTGCCAAAATAACATCTTGCATGCCAGGCCTGAGACTGATTTTTCAAAAGTGTTTCTATAATGGTGTGGAAGGTTTTTAATTTACTTCCTTTTAAAAGCATTTTTAATGATTACATCATGTAAGAATAAATGCTCTTATGCTTATTCATAGTTTCAAACATGTTTCTCTCTTCTCACTAAATGTACTCAGAAAACAAATAAGCTTACAACAGAGAAACACCAAACTAGGGAAATCTCTGTGATGTGAACATCATATAACAAACACAGTAGAGGAAAAATACTAAGGAATGGTGTTTACTTTGTCATCATATATGTGAACACCATCCTACAAAGATTATTACTAAGAAAAAGAAAAGTGTCATTGTTTGTCTTTTGCACTAGGAATTGATGTTAGAGATTTTTTTTAAATAAATTTGTTTATTTATTTTTGGCTGTGTTGGGTCTTTGCTGCTGCGCTACGCACAGGCTTTCTCTAGTTGCTCGAGCGGGGGCTACTCCTCGTTGTGGTGCGCGGGCTTCTCACTGCAGTGGCTTCTCTTGTTGCGGAGCCCAGGCTCTAGCCCAGGCTCTACTTCAGTAGCTGTGGCACACGGGCTTAGTTGCTCTGCAGCATGTGGGATCTTCCCAGACCAGGGATCGAACGCATGCCCCCTGCATTGGCAGGCAGATTCTTAACCACTGCACCACCAGGGAAGTTCCAAAGATTTTTAAATAAATTATAACAATCTTTTTTAAAATACATTTATTTATTACTTACTTATTTTTGTCTGCGTTAGGTCTTTGTTGCTCCTCGCGGGCTTTCTTTTTTTTTTGTTTTAGTTGCAGCGAGCAGGGGTTACTCTTCATTGCTGTGCGCAGGCCTCTCATTGCAGTGGCTTCTCTTGTTGTGGAGCACAGACTCTAGGTGCACGGGCTTCAGTAGTTGTGACTCGCGGGTTCTAGAGCGCAGGCTCAGTAGTTGTGGCACACGGGCTTAGTTGCTACGTGGCATGTGGGATCTTCCCGGACCAGGGCTCAAACCCGTGTCCCCTGCATTAGCAGGCGGATTCTTAACCGCTGCACCACCAGGGAAGTCCAATTATAATAATCTTATGATAAAGTACAAACAACAAAAAGGTTAACATCCTGCCATAGGTGGCTCTGATCTTTTTATAAAGAATTGATACCCCCTTTGGATTCCTTCCTATTCCCCTCCTTCCTTTTCTCCAAAAGGAAATCACTTTTGAAGTCAATATATATCCTTCCTGGTAATGGCACTACACTTTTACTTCACATGTGTATATCTGTATCCTTTACTTACATTATTCATGTGGAAATTATTGAATTCTTTATATGCTATTTACACATTCTGAATATTAATCCTTTGTCAAGTTCATGTCTTGGAAATATTGTCTCCATTTGTCCTTTTATGATGTCTTTTGTTATACATATATGATTTATTTTAACACAATTCAATTTATCCTTTCCTCTATGGATTGTGCCTTTTAATGTTTTAAGAAATCCTTCCCTACACCAAGGTCATAAAGATATTCTCCTGTATTTCCTTCCAATATTTTTAAAGTTTTGTTTTTCTTATTTAGGTTTTTGGTCTATCTGAAATTTAATTTGTGTGTAGAGTAAGGAAGGGATCTAATTTAATTTTTGTCCATATGAATGTTTGTTTTTAAATGAGAAAAAATAAAGAAGGAATTAATCCCTCCTTACAAACTAAACTCTTCAACATCAGATACCATGTCTGATTTATACCCTTCTCCCCAATACACTGCCTCGATGGGCTTTGAACATTACTAGTACTATATATCTAGATATCTAAATATATGATACTTTTTTCTAGCCCCACTTGCTTATATACAAAGTTGTCCATCTAAAATAAACTGAGTTGTGCCTTAATTTATCTCCTTTGAGCAGGAAATAACATCTTAATAGTATTAACTTGGTATTAAGTACTGAATCATTCCAATTAAAATGAAGGGTAATAATAACTTTCTATCTTTGCCTATTTTTAGAAATCTTGTCTGGAAAAAAGAAAATCTACCTACCCTTCCAGTGAGACTCATTTTATTTGTTCATCTACCAGGAGAAAAGCATAACAAAGCAGCAGGAGCCTGGATTAAAACCTATTTTTAAAAGACATAAAGTCAACTATTTGAGTCAGAGAAAAACACATGCAAAACTCAATTTGATAAACATATCATGAGGATAGCAATTCACAGATTTAGACTCTTAATAAGGCCTAGTTCCATTGGTTTAGTTCTTGCAAGACCTACTTCCTTTCTCCTTTCTTTCATAAAGAAATAGTCTGAAAGTAAGATATGAACATAACCTAACTTTAATCAAAGCAATAAATGAAAACCAAGGAAGGTAATTTTTAAAAAGAACCATTCTAAGATTCTTTCAAAGAATACTAACCTGAGACATTTTTTTTAAAAGATTCTCCTTGTAAAAGTTTGAAATCTTTTCAAATAATTCCAAGAGCATTAGAATCACATACGGGAGGAGCACTTGTATTTTCTTCTGGAGGATATGGTTCTGACAGACCTCTAGAGGAGGTGAAACTGGCCAGAAGATTTGGGAATAAAGTGAAGTGTAGTTGGTAATAAATATACTGGGAAGCAAAATCAGTTTATTTTCAAATATTGTACGGAGACTAACCTTTCTACCATGACTAAAAGACGAACTCAGGTCAGAAAATGATGTCACTGCTTTAAGATTTGTATTGACTGAAGCTCTTCACTTGAAATAGCTTCTTTCAGCTGGTTCTTTAACAGAACCAAGGCAAATGCTGCCCAACTCCCCCTTAGCCTCCCCCCCCAAAAAAAGCAAAAACAAACCCCGACACTCTCTACTACTAAGATAGAGCACAATCAGGAAATATCACCTTCTGCTCTTCTAACGTAGCAACATATTTCCCCACTGTTTCACTGAAGAGCGCTTAGAGACCTTGAACCTCAAAATCATAATGCGTCTAGAGAAACTATCCGAGAACCACAATTGGGGGGTGTTATGTATTCAAAAGCATCGGTCTCTTTTGAAAGAGTTCACCCTCTTTTTTTAAAGGATCAAAGTCAACTATGAGTGTAAAAGGAAAAGTCATTTTCAAAAAGGTCTGGCCTTAAAAACATAAGTATCTTAGTGCTTGGGGTTCCCTCTGCTCAAAAGAAAACAAGAAAAAGTGATTAATATTGCTGTCTTCTCTGCACGCTTCTCTTAAAATGGTCTTTGGAAGTCCCTTGGGAAAATGAGATCCACCTATCCGAAGTATGCCACGCTCACGATCACTGCAAAAACGATATTCTAAGCTTAAAATATATAAAAAGGTATTCACTTCTGCGTAAGCCCTGAGCCGCCTCCTGGGCGGTGACGCCTGGCTGGTGGGACGGCGCCGCGCGAGTCCGGGCGCAGAGCCGCGGGGGACGAGGGCGCAGGGTGAGCGCACGACTAATTAAAGGAGCTGTTTGGGTTCTAAATAAAACCTGTCTCTACCAAACCCACTCGCTACCTAGCCTCACCGTCCCTACCACCCCCGCTCCCCGGCACGCAGAAAACATCAAGTGAGACGGGCGGGGGAGCGCGAGCCCAGAAAGGCAACTGAGAAGAGAAGCGCCTGTGACACAAAATGGAGAAGGAGGAACCGAGAGGGGAAAGGAAAGAAGGAAAAGCGGGGGAAGGAGGTTGTTAATCAGAAAAGCAAAGGGGCGATGGGGTAGAGATTACAGGGAGGAGAGCCGAGGAGGGGGGCGTTGAAGGACTAGAAACACAAAGTAGACGAAGTAAGAGACAGAGGAAAGAAAGACGTCCTAGAGGCCGAGGCTCCATTTTCAGCAGCGCCATTTCGCTTTTCCTTTCGCCGCGTTTTGTTTGGTTTTGTTTGCAGCCGGTGGACGGGCGCCAGCGCAATTCTGCAGCTTCAGCAGCTTTGGTCCGACAGATGGGGAGGGACGCAGGGCCCGGGCGCTGGCGCGGCCCCCTCCCCGTCCTGGACGTTCCGCGCATCTCCCGCCCGCGCTGCTCTTGGCGGCACGGCGGCCCCCTCCACTCGGTCCCCGGCCCGTAGGGGAGACGGCCCCGGGGCCCGCGGCGACACCCCCGGGGCAGGCACACACAGCCCTCCAATTCGCCCGCGGCGTTGGTGGTGGGCGCGTGCCGCAAAGGGATGGAGGAATCGAGAAGCGTCGAAGAAAGAAAACGAAAAAGACAAACTCTACCCGAGGGGAGGAGGGGAGGGCGCACCCTGGGCGGGGGAGGGAGGCCCGAAAATAGACCTTTCCCGGGTAACTGGGGGCCCGGCCCGCCTTCGGCCCCGAGGTGAGCAGCCCGCAGAGCACCTCCACCTGCGCCCGGCGGCGGGAGTGGCGCGGCCCCGTTCGCGCACTCGCGCCCGGGCTGCGTCCCCGGCCAACCCGGAGCCCTGCTGCCCGAAGCGGCGCCGGGCCCAGGCCTCCAGGCCTCTCCCGGGCGCAGCCGGAAGAACGGCCAAGGTCGGGCTCGGCCGGGAACCTCAGGCGGGCCCGGAGGGAAAGACGGGCCAGCGCCAGCCTCGGGGCGCCCGTCTGAGAGGCGGCACGGGACGCCGGTCTGCGGGGTGCGAGTCCCAGGGATTTACGGTGCGGGCGGTGCCTCGAAGCTCCTTCGGGGTTAAATTCTGGAGCAATGGGAGGCGGTTCAGGAAACAGAAAATCCGGTTTTCTCACCCCCGACCCTCAACTGATGGTTTCCGTCGACTGAGTGTCCGTTGTAAGAGTGTCCAACGCGCCCTGGGTACCTTTACTTCGTACTCCTCTCCTTTTTTTCTTCACTTGCACTTGACATTGTCTTTCGCTCAGAGTGACGTCCTCGCCGGCGCTAGAGGAGCCCCCGGCTCCCCGGCGCCCGCACCCCACCGCTAGGTACGCGGCACTCGCCGCCCCCGAGCCTCTAGGGACGAGTCGTGGGGAGACGCCGGGCAGGAAGTCCGTGCGTCGGGGGCTGCGGCCGGTCTCGGCCCAGCTCCCCGCGCGGACCCGTGCAAGGGCGGCCGCGGCCAAGGAGGCACAGCGGCCAGACCCGCCGTCGGGTTCCGCTCCGTGCTGCGCGGCGAGCCAGCACAGCCGCCTCCTGCCTCCAGGGCCCTCCTTCCTTCCCGGTGCAGAGATGTGGTGGCTTGAGGCTGGAAGCCAGGGCTTCTACAGGCCGGTACAGCGGAGCCCGTAAAAGGTGTGGACTTGGGATCACCGCAGTGGTAACCGAACCCCGCAATGTCCCGGGGCATTTCGGTTAGCGCTTCCTTGGCTTTGCACCTAGAAAAGAAACGTCTTCAGTCCTGTGCGCCCCGGCTCACTGCGTCCTCCTTTCGTGGTCAACTCTAACAACACAGCACTGTGCGTGCCACCGGCCCCCGGAGTGCTCGGATAACTCAGACCCCGCAGTAAATCAGACGCGCCACCCAAACTTGGCGCCTTCGAAAATCTTCCCGTGCGGGCGGCGGGGTCCTGGAATCCACTCGCTCCGCCAGCCACGCACGCGCAGGCCCACCTGCCGCTCTGCCTTGGACCTCGTAACTCGGCTCTTCTATCGCCACTACTACATTAATCGGCCTTTACATTTTGAAATAACATTTAGGTTATTTCCAACAGTTGCTCCTTTATATAAATAGTTTTTCAGATTACAGATTTCCACAAGGAAAACATGTCTTTCTCAAACGGGGGGGGCGGGGGGGAACCACCCAGTTTCTTGTATTCTTCAGTTAGAAAAGTTGCATTAAAATGCAGATTTCGAATTACTTCAGGGTTAAACTCTTTTCCCAAAGAGAAAGCTCGATGGCTAACCTCAAACTTTAATCTTGACATCTTTAGTTATGGTGATCTCCTTGTTTTTTGTGATTTTGAAACACAAGGAGATCGATGCTAAAGTCAAAAATTCAAATTCAGAGGGCTGTCTATGATGGTTTTAGAATATTCCACAAAATTAAGAAGTAAAGAATGTTAACAAGCTATAAGGCCTAGTTCACAAATCACACTGCAGCTTCGGTTCTGAAACAGATAAAAAGGACCGCAGGAGATTTTAAAAATTAAAGTATTCACAGTCTGGTATAGACACTTGTCATTTGACAATATATGAAATTTAAATTGAGCATTGTCCATAAGTCTCATGCTTATATTATGTTTCTGGGATTTACTCAAGTTTTTTGTGCTTCCCTCTTTTGTGGGAAAGCTTACATATAATGCACTATGTTTCTTTTAATTTAATCATCATTTTTCTCTTTTTAAGTGCAAACTCAAAAGCCATTTAGAAAAGGATATTTTATGACAGACAAATACAAGGGCAAATAAAACTTAAGTACCTTTCTCATCTCTCAAGGATCACTTTCTTCAGAAATAAAAGTTGGAAGTAGTAGCTTGGCAGGTACTCTATCCACTCTTAAATCTAGCCTCTGAATGCAACTGATTAGGTATTAAGGCCTACTTTTTTTTTTTTAACATTGCAAAGCATTTATTAACCTCTTAAGAGAAACTTGGGTTTCTTTTCCTAGGTCCATGAACTGATTAATTTTCAGTGTAGAATAAAGATCACTGTGTTAAGGTACCCCACTTCCAGCATTTCATGTGTTAAATAGTGCAAAGCAGTATGCAATTCAAAAAGAAAAGCATCTCTGTTTGATAGATTTACCCTGTAAAAGAAGGCATACAACCACTGTCTTAGAATTAAAAGAAGAGGCAAATTTTAAGTAGAACTCTTATGTTTGATTCAAAATCCATTTAGAAAGATAGTTAATTACCTTCAGAGCAAATTTTTGGCAAGATAGTTCTTAGGAATACAAAAAACTAAGTCAGAAATGTCCAATATATGGTAGTCAACTTATACAATTTTTACAAAACTCCATTATTATTTTTAACATTACCTATTCATCTCTTTGTCTTTCAAAATCTTAATATTGGTAATTTATTGAAGACTTTTAAGGCACTTCTTTATGTTTAGAATTGCCTGCTGTGTTACATCATAAGTCATAATTGCTTCAACCCACTGAAATAAGTGTATTTAAAATGTTCCTTATTTGTTTTATGAATGCCTCAAGTTTCAAATATCTGCAATTTTTACATTTTGAGGTACATTTTTTTAGTGCTAGAATTGTTATATGTTAGCACATGGAATACATTCAAGTATTTCATTCTAATAGGATAAAAATGTAAATGCCTAAAATAAGGTACGTACAGTCACAGGAAGCAGCAAAGCAAATAACCTCATTTTTCTATAATTCTATTGTCGTTTTAAGAACATTCAATTAAAAACATAAAGTAAGTTATTTGCTAAGACCTTATTTTTGTACTAAAATATTAAAAAGTTTGCTAAGACCTTATTTTTGTACTAAAATATTAAAAAGTAATACAGTTTGTATTCTCTAGCAATCCCTTCCCAATCCATTGCTTTATTAACTACTCTTCTGATTATGTCCACTGGATACCAAGCATGATCAAACACTTAGATAATGAAATGAAATGAAATTTTAAAATTTCCCTTTTAAAAGTCTGATATTGTTTCTTAATTGTTTTATGAGAAATAGATACAGTTAAAAGATTTTAACAATTTTAAACCTAAAATTAAGATAAACACTTGCACTCATTTATCAAATATACAGAATTTATTGAAGTCCAAGGTCATCTGAGCAATGAATGTGTTGAAAATAAATATTGAAATACAGTAAGTTCAAAAGTTATAATTCTTTACATTAACTGGGAATTTAAGAATAGTGTTCTTTTTATTTAATATGTCTTGCTTTAGGAGGGCTGTATATGATACAGAATATCCTAAGAAAAGTGTGTGTAGTGCTGGTGGTGGTTGGAGGGCTGGTGGTGGGAGTTATTGAGGTAATCTTACTGCTTTTTTTAAATCTACATTTGTTTGAAAACATTTTTGTTTTCAGCTAAATATTTGGCAATGGGTTCAATGCCTCAGAAAATTTCTCAGATAATTATAAAGACCTAAAAATAACAGAGTAAAAGAATGTTGATCAGCTAAAATGCTATAGTTTTCATGTCACAAATAAAAATTGTATGTAAGCCATTGATCTTAAGTGGTATTAATGAAAATTCTACAAATAATACAGAAAAGTTGCGTAGTTGTGTTACTGAATTAAAAATTATTACTACAATAAATGGAATATTTTATTAAAGTCAGTGATCTTTTCAGTGGTTTTAACACATTTTAATATATTGTTTTAAATTCTTCACTTTACTATAGTACAAGTCTTCTGAATAGAATTGTTTTTAAACATATAGAATACCCAGCTGATTTCATACATTGGGAATAATAAGAAACTACTAGAATTCTTGGTTACTAACAATGATAAATGCAATGATAACAGAATTTCATAAATCAATTATATGCTCCATTTGAAGATTACAAAACATAATTAACTTACTTGACATTAACACAAACAATGTTTTGTTTCTTCACAGAACAGGCTATGAGCTGTTTTCAATTATTTCAATGAAATGCTGTCCTCTAAAATTAACAAATGAATGAACATTTGCATACTGTACATTGTACTGTTGGCAATTTAGAGTGGGGCTACCCAATTGTTTTTCTAATGATATTTTGCCTCTTACATAATTTATTTTCCACTGAGGAACTAGTGATTACCTAATTATTTTTTTAACTAACTAACTTGGTGAAAAAAACCTCCTAAAGTAAGGTATTATTCTTATGAACGCTGTGAAATAAAATTAATCATTTGAAATGGCATCTAGAGATTGTGATTTTGCATAAAAGAGTTATGTGTACCTTGTGCCATGCTCTCCCTTACAAGAACGAAGGAAAAATAGAAACACATATGTAAATGATTAAAATAAACAGTTTCTGGTTATATAAAACAAAGGAGAGTTTTATGCGAAGAAGGGGTTTGTGCAGAATTCCTGCCTGCCTTAGTCACAGGTGGAGTAGGCAACTTGCTACTTGGTACAATTTCAAGGGCAATTGCAAGGAGTGTATCCTCCCTAAATATTTCCATTACCCTTTATTGATGCCTTCAAATTTTTAGCTTAAATGTTAGAACGTCGGTAAAATTCAAGTACTACTGAGAAAACTCACATTCTCAGCTGTTACCAGTAATTTATACCTTTGAATGCGTGTCAGAGCTAATGTTGGTGGAAGGAAGAGAAAGTTTCATGACATTGAGTAATTAATATGAATGGAGAGAACTTGAGGAGGTGGAAGGGGCAGAGAGAGGGCTAAGGATGGGAAATTGTTGAGGAACAGAGACAAACTTTTTTGTGCACAATTTTGCCTGGTCAAAAGTAACTGACGTGATAAAGACCCATTTAAAATGAGTAATTAATGATCTATAATCCATTTTATACCATTCCTTATATCTAAGCAATTAAGTTATCAGTGTAAGTTATAATGTGGAAAAAATGAATTAATTAGAGACTTCAGGTGCAAACGACTTGAATGTAAAATGCTCAGATCATTAAAGTCACGTGTATAAAATAGAAAGTGAAATATTGGTTGGATTATGTATTTGACAACCAGATAATTTATCTGTCCACATAAATTAACTAGATGATTGCTAAATTTCAGCTTTACTGTGAGCTGTATTCATATATATCATGACAAAATACAGTCCCAAATCATTTTTGTAAGTTTTAGATTTTTTTTCTTTGTATTGGTTATATTAATGACGATTTCCGTAGTGTGTAGAAATTAGAACACATGACAATTCAAAATCAATTGTTAACAAAGCCAAACAATCATGTAATGGTTTGGTTATTTCATACGTAAACCAGACTCAGATTTTTTTCTTTTTTTTCTAACAAACTGGTTCCAATCATTCAAGATTCTATCCTAAAAGCGGTATTTAGCAGTTTTCAGACAATTTCCAAGCAAATGAAGATTAACGAATCATCAGTAATTAAGTTTCGCTTCCTAATTTAAAGTAAAACATGAATTGTTGGTCAAAATGCTAATGACATAAAAGTGAAATTCATGAATATCCCTTGTTCTTAAATATTGAACAAATATCAACTAATCACTGAATTAGCCAACACCAAAAACTATTGAAATTCAATAACTTATCTGTGATCAAAGATGTATTTCAACAATCTAACTCTTCTTTAAGTTTAAACAACTGGAAACTATTTCTCAATGGTGCAGCCTTTCTTAATATTAATTCAAGAGACTTGGAGACATGTTGCTGATATTGGAAGCTGATATGTGCTGATTCGTGAGGGAATTGTTTAGCTTGTACCCTGGTCTCTGATGAAGGGAGACACACTTTCAGACACATGCAGGCATTGCAGACCCCAGACTTTTTTCCTAGCTGGTTATCTGCTTCCTGAGACCAATCTGAATAGCCGGTGAGTGTCTCCTTCCCAACCTGACTTGATTTTGGTTTCCTATTTTGTGATTGCAAGCTGAATATTTTTCACTCCCATACTCCTAACTTGGGCTTGACAGCTAAACTGTGTTTTGAGCCTACTTTCTTAGTGTTTGTCTTTGAAAATATCTTGATCTCTTTCTCCAATCCCCGCCTACCCATCCCAGCGAATGGGAGACACGAACACAGTGGCTGCGCAAGCAGTCAGTGCTCTTTGTTCTGGTAGCCTGACCACCCCACCACCTGCCCTTCACGAAGAACAGGGACCTGTCATCTGTGGACTGGGCTTCCCTCGCAGCTATGCCTGATGTCAAATGGTCCAGGAATGAGTAACCGTGTGCTCCCAGAGTTGTTCTAGGGTTTCTTTCCATTTCTTCTACCAACTAGATCAGTGAGTAGTATTTTTTGTTTGTTGGTTGCCAAAGATGACCTTCCACCAGGTTTATCTGAAAACCTGGCCAATTAGCCCATCTTCAGTTCAAAGGAATAGAGGAACTATCACCAGTACCCACATTGGCTCAGTGCTGGGCCAGCCCCAGCAGTGACTGGGTACTTGTCTTCTTAGAACTAGACCTCCAGGTATGGAAGATGGAGAATATGAAGGCCTTGAGCAAGGCCTCGTGTTCCTGGCCTCATCTTGGCCTTCATGCTGAAAGCCTGTGGACAACACCATGGCTCTGTCTGTCCTGTTGTTGGATCCCCTCATCCTGGGCCGTTGCCTTTGTTCTGCCCTGTGACAATTTTGGCCAAATCCCAGCACACCTGCGAAGCATCTACACCAGCAATGTAATCATAGGGAGCCAAAGCCAGATAGTGTTCTTGCAGAAAATGAAATAAACGTTGGTGCTTTAATTTATCACATTTCCTGCAACACAGCTCTTTCCGTTTTTACTGACACCCAACTACCTCTCTCTAGGATTCTGACGTAAACAAATGGATGGTAGGGTCTAACCCTACTACTGAGTCTTTTACTTCCTTGAAGAGTTGCTTTGATCGTCTTATTCCCAGACATACTTCGTTATAATTAACTCAAGTATAGGGATTGCGAACCTACTTGTGTTTTTTTTTTTTAATCTACTTTTCTAACATGTTATTTCATTATTCCTCATAGTAAGTTTATGAGGACAGTATTATTAAACTTATTTTACCAGAAATGCAAGCATATTTTCTTAGCTCATATAACAACTCACATTTAACCAAACCTTATACAAGTATATGAAGTGCTTTACACATAAAGGCTCTGAGAAGTGGGTACAATTATTATGACACTTTACTGAGGAAAGAAGCCTTAGAATACCTAGTAAAGTGATGGAGACTCTTACCACTGTTACTAACAGCCTTCCATACTGTCAAATCCAGTGGATCCTTTTTTTGTCATCTTTTTCAACCACATGACACCAGTCAATCCTCCTAGATAGACATGATGATTGCTGGCTCTTTTCCCCACCTTACTGGTCTCCTTGGCTGGCTCTTCCTTCTTTACCTTCACTCTCAGGGATGAAGCTCCTTAAGACAGGATCCTGTCCCTCTCCTTTACTGTCTCTACTCTCTTTCCCTAAATGATCCCAAACATTCTTAGAACTCTATCGTAATCTGTACAATTACAGCATTTATACCTCTATCAGAGACCTCTTCTCTGAGCACGAATTTATCTACCTAACAACCTACCTGATATCACCATTTGGATGCTCCATGGGTATCTAAAATCACATAATACATCTAAAGCTAAATCCTTGACCTTTTGCCTACAAATCTGCTTCTCCCCATTCTCAGTGAATGGCATCACCTTTTACCTAGCTGCTCAAGTCAGAAACCTGGAAGTCATTCTTTTCTTAAAATTCCTATATCCACTTCGTCATCAGGTTCTATCAATTTCAGTCCAAAATGTGTCCTGTCTTTCTCTTCTTCTCTATCTTGAAGGCCACCATATCAGCTCAAGCCACCATACACTCTGTGTTACTGTAATAACTTCCTATGGGGTCTCCCCTCTGCGTTGTCCCTGAAATATGTTCTCCATCCAGACATTGTAATCCTTTATATATACTTTTTTTAGTAAAATTTTCACAGAAAAATGCACAAACCATAAATGTTCAACTCGAATTTTCACAGCCTGAACAGACCCGGATAACCAACACCTGAGTCAAGAAATAGAATGTTATCAGTATCCCCAAAACTCCCCTCATAATTCTTCCCAGTCATTACCTCTCAAAGGTAACCACTATCCTGACTTCTATTGCCATAAATTAGTTTTGCCCGTTTCTGAACATTATATAACCGGTATCAACATGTTTGAAACATAAAACATATTATGATACTACAGCCTAAACTCCTCAAAGGCTTCCTTTATACTTGGACTAAAATACAAACCTATTACTGTGGCCTGCAAGTCCCAACACAATCTGTCCTCTACGTATTTCCCCAAGATCAAGTCCTGCCATTTCCCATTTGCTCAATATGCTACAGCTCACTTGGTCTTGTTTTAATTCCTTAAATATGTCAAGCTCTTGACTTGACTCAGGGCCTTTGCACATGCTGCTTCCCCTGCTAGTTTGCTGGTTCCAGCATGGGTGGTTTCTTCTCACCCCTAAAAGTTCTCACTTAAGCATCACTTCACAAAAGGGACTTCCCATGGCCACTGTAGGACGAGGTTCCTGAAGGCTGGTGTGTGTCAGGAATGATTCAGAGTCTCTTGCTTGGCAGACAAAAGAGCATAAGAAAAGTTTATCTTTGTTTGCTTTAGTGACTGCGCACACGTACATATATGGGGGGTATTTGAACTGGTTACATTTGGTTTAAAAGGAAGCTGGAGGAATCAGAAAAAGAGTGTCAAACAGAGATGGCAGAATCTGAAAGACCTGCTTACTGTCTTCCAGGAAGCTAAATAAAGCTTCTCCCTTATCGCCTGTTTTAGATTAATTGTTGGGGGGAGGAAGGACTACAGCCTTCTCCTTTAAAATGCAAATAAGGAGTCAATCAGTCTGTGACTAACTGGGTACCTGGCAGGCAGAGAAGGGTGCGGGGAGAGAAGCAAGGATTCCTGCGTATTGGGCCATTTCCCCCAGGACCCAGGTGGCAGATACCTGGTGGAAACGGTGTCCTGTATAAGTGGGAACACTCATCAATCTGTATTAAGTATGTACATCTCCATCTGGATTTCTTGCAATTCCATTTTACCTTATTCACTCAAGCTTCCTCCTACGGTCAGCAAATACTTTCACACTATAAAAGGCTGCCTTTGGGTGGATGAAACCAACATCTGGGGGGAAGGGAAGAGGAGAGAAGAAGGCGGAGGGGGAGTGGGCCCGAGGACACGATCCAGTGAAAAACAACACCTATCCTTGGGGAAACTGATACAAAGTGGTCCTCCACGGGGGCCACAATCCCACGCTGTCCTGAGGGCTGTTAGGCAGGTCCCCGTCCGCCCCCTCCCTCCATACACAACTCCCGGCCCAGGCCTGTGGAGTAAGGCTGCACAGATATTTTCCCTGGACATTGTTCCTCTGTTTCACAGAAATGTTCCAGTTTGAATGAAATGCCTCCTGTAGGGTTTGGGTTCACCTTGGCTAAAATACTGTCCAGGGTCATTCGTATGAAAGCATTCTATGCTCCCAGATGCTTGTTGTCAGGGAGCATGGGCCTGGAGAGAACACAAAGGTGTAATTATTGTTTACAACAATAATTCCATCTTTATAATTAATTTTTGTTAATAATTATTGAGTACACTATAAGAGATATTAGACTTTTGTTACTGTTTCGGCTTTAGGTGGGCTATTTCAAAAGACAGAGCCTGACTCAAGTTATCTCAGCTCACTGAGGTATGGGGCCTGTGGGTGGAGGGTGTGCAGAAAGCAGCCCTGCTCTGGGGTCACCTAGAGGGCTTTGCTCACTTCCTGGGTGTTTCTGGTGTCAGTATTGAGCATTGTCTTGCCAGGGCTGCAACCAGGTTTCCTCCCGCTGCTTCCAAAGGGTGGGCAGGGAAGGGAGGAGGGCTGGGGAATGTTCCACCTCCAGGGACCGAGGCCTGGCTCTTTCTTCTCACACCAACAACGTGAGTCTTAATTTCCCTCTCAGGCCCTCCAGTCTGCTCTCAGGGCATCGCTCTACCTCATAACTTTTAAGTTTCACCTTCCCAGGCAGATTGCTTTATTCACTTAAAGTTTTTCATTTCAAATTCCTGACAGGGAGAGAATCTAAATGGTCCGTTCACCCTTTCAAGCCTAGTCATGCCGTGTCACGCCTATGAATTTACTGTCCTTTCAGCTGGGGCTGAAACGGGAATTGAAGGGGTCATGCGATCCGTGTACCTCAAATCTGCCCTCTTAGGAGGAGTGGGGGGTGATCCATCTTCCTTAGAAGTAACTGGTTGCAGCAGGCGATGTGTTTGGCATTCCTAGGATACTCTCATCAGCAAAAGAAAAGCCTTCGTGATGCAAGTAATTGGCAGAAAACATACAAAGTCATCTTTCTTTTTTTCACCTGATGTTAAAATATATGTATATAATGATGTAGAGGTTTTTAAAGAATGCATTCTTTTAAAAAAGCTCTGGTTTGGAATGTTTATTTGACCCAGCTGTGGGACATTATCCTACTGATTCAAAAAATTAATATATTCTTTAGAAGTATTGGTATTGATATTATGCTAGTCTATTCCTGCAAGCAATAAAAACCAGAACGTAATGGTTGATGTCAGGGTTTAGTTTTGTGTACCTGGACCTCAATGGAAAAGAAAGCTTTGATGATGAGAAGGCTTTGTAGAAAATGTGTATGTTCCAGCTACAGTATTCATAATAGATGTTAGGAATTTCCAACCCTTTTCAGCATTATTTAACATGAGTTTAACCCAATTTTCCCTTAGGCTCAATGGAATACAGGTGTCAAGGGAGCAACACAAAGATGTTTTTATCTTCCTTAGCTATTTCTGTAGTGGTGGGAGAATTTTCCCATGTCCTGAATGAAAACAAGATTTTACATTTCCATCCGTCATATCTAGACAAAAATCTAGAAATCATCCTTGATTTCTTCCATCCCTTACCCCCTGTTTCCAGCCAACCCATCATCAAGTCCTGGTGGTTCTACTTCCAAAATATATCCTGAGTCTGACTGCTTCTCTCCACTTTCACACCTACCACTCTTGTCTCTGCCTGGAATACTGCAATAAGTTCTGTATTAGGAATGCATTCAGCAGCAAACAACAGAAAACTCACCTATGGTAGCTTTGACAAAGAGAGCTTTACTTGTCTCTCATAAACGTAGTCCAAGTGTAGGCAATCCAGGTCTGATGCAACAGCTCAACAATGCCATTGAGGACCCAGCTCTATCTTTCTTTTCTATCATCCTTAGTGTATTGGCTTTCATTCTCATGCTTGTTACCTCATGTTCTCCAGATAGCTGCTACATTGCCAGCCATTGCACCTGTGTTCCAGACAGGAGGAAGGGTAGGGGTGGAGAATGATTTCCTTCAGAAGTTTTGTCTTTTGATTCAGAAAGGGAAGCCCCTTGGAACTAGACATTGTCATACTAAATGAAGTAAGTCAGACAGAGGAAGACAAATATCATATAATGTCACTCATATGTGGAATCTAATTTTAAAAAGTGATACAAATGAACTTGTTTACAAAACAGAAACAGACTTATAGGTATCAAAAACAAACTTATGGTTACCAAAGCAGAAACGCAGAGGGGAGGGATAAATCAGGAGCTGGGATTAACATACACACACTACTATATATAAGAGAGATAACCAACAAGGACCTACTGTGTAGCACAGGGAACTCTACTCAATATTCTGTGATAACCTATATGAGAAAAGAATCTGAAAAAGAATGAATACATGTATATGTATAACTGAATCACTTTGCTGTATACCTGAAACTAACACAACATTGTAAATCAACTATAATCCAATAAAATTTAAAAAAGAAAAAGAAAAAAAGAAAGGGAAGCCATTGCACCTTTCGTCAGCCAGAAGAGGATCCCATACCTGTTCTCAGACTAATCAGTATCCAAAGGATTAAAATTGCTGAGGTAGATATCGTGGACTTATTTACACGGTATCTCTTTTAACCTCCTTCTACTGTGTCCTCCTGTACAGCTGAGACTGGAAAGCTAAAAACTACATTTCCCAGATTCCGTTGCAGCTAGGGAAATGGAGTGAGGTGAAGAGAGGCAGATACAGGCTGGCCGTTTCGCTGGTGTCCATTAGCAGAGGTAGGTTGGACCTGGAGCGATTAAATAGGAACTTCCCTGATTGCCCCTTCTTTATAAAACGATTTAACTCATTATTAACTCCACTTGGGTTTGTCCCTTTTTGGTTTTTGTATCCAGCTGTTTCAATACAAAATATTACCAAGTTAGGTAACCCACAATAAAGCACTTTATAGCCTGTTTGGTTTCCTCACAGTTGATGAGCTGTACTTAGAGTATGATAAATTTCCTTGGTCTCACACCACAAATTGCTAGGCTTCTCCAAAGGCACTGGCTGCTGGTGGTGGTGGTGATTTTGATGGTGACGTGATTTTTCTAAATCATCTGGATCCCGGGAATTGTGACCAGTGGTGTTGAATTTTCCCTCTTGACTATTAAAAAGCTTTAAGGCAAATGGGTGTCCTTCTCCCTGAAAGTACCGTCTTCACTGTATATATTTTGTGTGCTAAATATATACACTCCTGATCCTATCTTTTCTACTCTTTTTTCTTGATTTCCTTACTTATTTTTGTTATTTCATTCTGTTGCATCCTTTTTCCTCATGGCAGAATCTTCTTGAAAATAGGGTTATAAGAGTATGTCTGCTAAAGAAGAAAAACTATGAAGATATTTGATTTCCCAAATTAGAAACACTATCGACAGGGACTTCCCTGGTGGTCCAGTGGTTAGGACTCAGTGCTTTCACTGCCGTGGCCCCGGGTTCAATCCCTGGTTGGGGAACTAAGATCCCACAAACCATGTGATGTGGCAAAAAAACAACAAACCCCCCAAAACAAAAAGCTATCAACATACTAGATATCAAAAGTAAACATTGGGGTTAAGCATTTCATAGCTATAAGGTGACTTTAGTGGAATATTTCAAATTGGTCCCAAATATGAGTCTCTGCTTTGTTCCTTGGAAAAAATACTTTATACGCTATCCTTAGAAAAAATGCTGACTTTCCTCTATATGCCATAAACTTGTGAATAGGATGAATGTGAAAGATGCTCAGTATCGGCCTTAAACATCTTACTACAGTGATACGGACTGCACACATCATAGAACTGAGCTGGAAGTGTTTGTCCCCAACACTTTAGAGAAGCTAAGTGTGTATAAAAATGTTTTAAACACTGATAGACAGTATAGCAAGGTGAGAAACCCATACACAAATGCCAGTGGTGTTGTCTGAGATTATTTATAGTAGGACCACAGCACAGATGGTGGCAAAGTATGGATGGTGAGGAGAGTTTGCCCTGAAGCCCTGCTCTGACTGTAGATCCCTGACCCAGACCAGAAGCTTCACAGGGTGCCATTTCCGAAGCTGGGAGATCACATTCCTTCAAAGCATCTAGGTGATTTTGCTGCTGCCAAGTCAGTTAAAAACATGAGTGGCCATCCAATAAATACATTCTAAAGTGTACAAATGTGTTTTTCATGAAATGCAATCAGAAGCAAAGATTCAGCCTCATGGCTTCATAATCAGAGCAAATTTTTGACCCCCCCCCAATAATATTAACCTGCTTCATCATCAACTTTGTTGACGGAACACAATTCCTCTCACTGGTTTCTTTCCCATCCCGCACCCTACATCCTGCCCCCAAATCCAATCCACCCTCAAAAGCATTGTCAGCATTGAGCATATTCAAAAGAATGAGCTGAAAGCAATTTAAAAGGAGCTCTATAAAGTTTTGAGTAAAGGAGCATTATCGAATAAGTGTGTAACCCGTGAGAACACTTCCTTCTTAAAATCATTCCTTGGCTCACCAAGGCATTCCCAGTAAAGCCCAAAATCCTTGTAATGGCATCCAAGATTCTTCATGATGAGAACACTGCTTTCCTCCCCAGCTTCACCTCTGTCACTCCCCTCCTTGTGGCCTGACAAGACCCAGCCATACTGAATACCTGCTGCCTCCTAAATATGCCACATGCTCTCCTACCTCCAGGCTCCCGCCCAGCCTGGAGCACTAACCCACCCTCCTTGTCCGTTTTCCCTGCCTCATGATTCTGGCCAACCTTTCAGGATCTGTCTCAATCTTCACCTCAACCACGGAGCCTTCCCCCACACCCATTTTTTATGGCAAGTGCCCACCTCATTGTACCCTTTAAACTGACACAAAGTTGCTTGAAACTCTTCTGCCTCCAACTGCAAATTCCTTGAAGGCACAGACTGTGCTTTATCATTGCACCCCTAGCACCTGGAATAGTGCCTGGGACATAGGAGGTGCTAACACATGTTTGTGGAATGGATGAGAGTTATTATTCTGAAGGAAACAATTCATCTGAGTGGATAGTTTTGCCTGTTTGAAAACCAAAAATCACTCATCTTACGGACATAATTCGTGTTGTAGCGACATTGATGTTCCCTAATAGGTACTCAAAAAAAGTGTTGTCATCAATCTGGTAATTCTACTACTTGCATTTTTTATCCCATGTTAAACTTATGAAAACTTCATCACAGCATAAACAAGGCATTTATAAATCAAAATATTTTAAGGATTAAAAGAGGATATTTTAATCAAGGTCATACTAAGGATGGAAATACTCTCTAAATAGAGCTGACAGTTTGAAACAGATATTAGCAATAGTCCTCTGAAGAAGAGGAACCTAGTCTTGTTCTTATTTTATAAAGAGTAAGTGGCTGTTTTTCAAGCTGTGAAGAAAAAGTGTTCGGAATAAAAGCTACTACTGTCTTTTCTCTGACATGATGGTGATGATGATAATCATAGGAATTTACCATGTTAAATGTGTACTGGGTGCCCGGTCCTTTAAGTGAATTCCTGCATTCAGTTCTCACAACAGTACTATCATTACCTCCATTTAAAAATGGAGAAGTGAGTTTTAGGTCCAGATTTACACACCTGATAACCAGTAGAGTCGAGACTGAAGCCCAGGCAGTCTGACACCAGCGCTGAGGCTCTTCCCTGACTTTGGAAAATGAAATCTCACCTTACGGGATAGAAGATGCTATCTCTGAGTTCGGCTGGACTCCTACTCCATATATTATATAATGTTACTAGTAATGGAGTAGAATGTGGCTTAAAACTGGTTCTTCTGGGCTCTGTCCGACGGAAGTGTCAGAAGTTACATCCTGTGCTACCTTTCTATTGCTTCATAACAAATTACCCCAACTGGGGCAGGTTCAAACATCAAACATTTATTCTCTCATAGTTTCTGAGAGTCAGGAGTTCTGGTTCTGGCTCAGGGTCTATTTCAAGGTTCGACTGGGGCTGAAGGACCCAAGATGTTGGGCTGAGGGCCCCAGTTCCTCCCTGGCTGTTGACTAAAGGCCTCCCACAGTTCCTCACCACACAGACCTGGCGACAGGGCAGCTCACAGCACAGAAGCTGGCTTTCCTCAGAGCAAAGAGTCCAAGAGAGAGTCAGAAACAGGTGAGCCAAGAGGAAAGCAGCAGTCTCTTATAACCTAACCTGGGAAGGGGCACGCCATCACTTCTGTTGAATTCTCTGCATTAGAAATGAGTCCCAGAGCTCTGCCAAACTCAGGGGGTTACATGAGGACATGACAACCACAGATGGGGTCACTGGGAGCCATCCCGAGGCTGTCTTCCATACCTGCTTTAATATGCGACAAAGGTACAGGCATCTTGATTTCATGCCTAAGTGCCAGGTTTCCAGGTGTGAGTGTGGGCTTTTTCTTTTTATTCAATTGAAAAGAAATTAGATCATTAGACTCAAATGACAAATCTCAGCTTACCAAAAAGCACTTTCACTAGAAGACAAGGTTGGAAAGACGAAGTAAAATTCTAAATGTCTTTAATTCACAATTACATCCAACTGCTAATAAATTTCTTTGCATATATCACATTCTCTCCTAACCTAGTTCAAACGTAGGTCCAAGCTATAATGGGTCCCGAATAAAAGACCACATAAATAAGCAAAGAGCATTTAAAAACAGTGTAGAGTATTGATTCCTGAAAACAACTGTATGTCTCCGTTACCTCCCCATTATGGCTGACTAATTTCTGAAATTGCTGTGACAGGTATCATACTGGAGACTCCTTGGGGAAAGCTGAGGAACACATGTTTAAGATCAATTTGAGAAAAGGTATGTTACTGCTTTATACAGTGCAGTTGATTATTTTTAGAATCTTTTAAATCAGTTGTTTCAAAAGATAAGAGAAATATACACCTTAGATCTAATGGTTAAAATGAAATGGTGATATTTCCAAATTTTAAATCCATTTGGAATATTACATATTTTCATGCTTGGAAACTTAACCTTTACATTGTTTTAAATTAACACCTTACAGTGTCATTATCAGAGTAAGTAATCATTTGTTCTGCAATATTGTTAATGACCATGACCAAAAACCTTAAAATTCTGATCTGAAATGGCATGAATCTTAATCATAAATGGTGCTGTATAGTCATATGAAGGACTACGAGATATTTGCCCTTGACTTATTATAAGATGGAAAATATGCATGCTTCTGAATTTTTCCCAGTTAATCAAACATGTAAGTTTGACCCATGAATGCAAAAATCAAAGAATAATTCTTTTCTTCTTCTTCGGGTTGCTGTAAATTTCTGTCATATGTTAGTATAATTTTTTTCCCAACAGTGAAATTCTTAACTGCACTGTACATGTTATATACACTTTGCAACTCCAGGGCAGCAACTAGAACGCAGTAGCTGTGCGGATTGCCTTTTGGACTTGATCTGTGACCTGCAGAGGTCAAACCTGAACTAAGACTTTTCCAGGCTGATAGTACAAATTTGCCATTTTTATAATAATGTTCTTTCATAATGATAACATGAATTTTTAAAAATAAATTTATTTAGTTTTTTATTTTTGTCTTCGTTGGGTCTTCATTGCTACACGCAGGCTTTCTCCAGTTGCAGCGAGCGGGGGCTACTCTTCGTTGCGATGTGTGGGCTTCTCATTGCAGTGGCTCCTCTTGTTGTGGAGCACAGGCTCTAGGTGCGCGGGCTTCAGTAGTTGTGTGTGGCACGTGGGTTCAGTAGTTGTGGCTTGCAGGCTGTAGAGTGCAGGCTCAGTAGCTCCGCAGCATGTGGGATCTTCCTGGACCAGGGCTCAAACCCGTGTTCCCTGCATTGCACTGGCAGGTGGATTCTTAACCACTGAGCCACCAGGGAAGTCCCTTGACTGTTTTTAATAGCCAGTAGAGTAAAGCCTAATTAATGTATATCGTGTGATTCTGAGTTTGTTGTTACTCTTATTTGATTATCAACATACTTCTACCTTTGTATGCTTTATTAAAAGGGTTTATAGGGGCTTCCCTGGTGGTGCAGTGGTTGTGAAAAAAAAAAAAAAAAAAAAGAAATGGTTTATAACTGTCTCTGAAGTGTAAAGTAGATCCTACAAGAGAGTGTTTTCATACTTAAGATAATAAACTTTGTATGACCTTAGAAGTATTTTATTCAAGAGTACTTAATAATCAGTATTATTGCATCATTATAGCAGTCTCTAAAGGATTTCTATCGTCAATTGTTATTAGCATAGCACTAAAAGAAACTTACCTTAGTGAAGATGCTTTTTTTTACATTTGAATTTTGTCTTCCCATTAATTCAGTCTTTCTCACGGTGAATTCCACTTATTTGGTTTTATTTTTTGAAAATTTGAGGGTACTTTATTATTCAATGTAATATACCAACAATAGAATCTGGAATTTGAAAAAGTCTCCATGTCAGACAAAAGTGGATTGCTAGGCTTTTCTAAATAGCATAAAATTAAAAGTTTCTCAAATTGTAAAAGTTTCTTTAATTCCAAATAATTTTGTATATTAACTAAATTTTCAAGAGAATTATCAATATGTTTTTATTTTCCTTGCAGAGAGAGCATTCTCCAGAAATCACTTTAAAACGGAGTGATAAAAGTAGATATACATTCAATTCATTTCAAAGTGATACAAAAATAAAGTTAGATGTATAGCTGGACATATGTAAATAAATTTTTTTTAAATAAGAAAGAAATTAGTTGCTATTCAATTCAAAGTTATAGAATATAATTCTATATTCAATCAATTCATCAAGCAATAAGTACTTATTGAATATCTACTATGTACCCTGCCCTGGGCTAGTTGCTGTTTGGTGATTATATAACTATAACTAACCATAATTAAATATATGTATTCCTGCATTCAAAGAGTTTATAATTCAGTTGAGGATATAAGATCTAAACAGCAGACAAAATTTTAAATGAAATTAAACGAAAAACTGTACATTATAAACGCAACGGAGGTTGAGAAAAGAAAGCAGTTAATAGGTGCTGGTGTATTCAAGTAAAATTAAAAGGAGACGGCAAACTTTAAGCAGGCAGTTAGGAGATAACAGGATTTCAGCAAGAGACTTAAGAGTAGCAGGCTTCCCTGGTGGTGCAGTGGTTAAGGATCTGCCTGCCAATGCAGGGGATATGGGTTCGAGCCCTGGTCTGGGAAGATCCCACATGCCGCAGAGCAACTAAGCCCATGAGCCGCAACTACTGAGCCTGCGCTCCTCAATGGGAGAGGCCGCGACAGTGAGAGGCCCACGCACCGCGATGAAGAGTGGACCCCGCTCTCCACAACTGGAGAAAGTCCTCGCACAGAAATGAAGACTCAACACAGCCAGAAATAAATAAATAAATAAATTACTTAATTTAAAAAAAGTAGCAGGTGGTCTCAGCTGGAGGAAGAGAATAAACAAAATAACAGATGTGGAAGTTCACAGGGTTTGTTTCACCAGCATTAAGGAGTTTAACCTGGGAGGAGTAAAGGCTCATTTTGGGAGCGGTGGAAATTACACTTTTGATACATTGGTTATCCAAATGAAGGAATCTACTGAAAAACAAGTCAGAGGAGTTCAGATTTGACACACAAAAAATAGGAGCCCACTACAGGTTCCTGAACAAAAGACTAGGGATAAGAGTATATTTTTAGGAAGCTTTTCATCAATGACTTAAATCAAAATATAATTAATTAAATCAGTATGAGACTCTACCTTTGCAAAGATGATGTTAAAAGATGACAGAAAGGGGCTTCCCTGGTGGTGCAGTGGTTGAGAGTCTGCCTGCCGATGCAGGGGACGTGGGTTCGTGCCCTGGTCCGGGAAGATCCCACATGCCGCGGAGCGGCTGGGCCCGTGGGCCATGGCCACTGAGCCTGCGCGTCCGGAGCCTGTGCTCCGCAACGGGAGAGGCCACAACAGTGAGAGGCCCGCGTACCGCAAAAAAAAAAAAAGATGACAGAAAGGAAGCAAGAACTTCTTAAATTCCATTTGCTGAGGTTCAGTTATACTGTCTTTACTCCACCAGAAAGAATAAAAATTAGAAAGAAAACATTAGGAGAGTGAGTCCAAAACAGGTGGGAAGAGAGTAGGAAGCAGCTACTTTCACAATTCGATACGAACAAGATATAGTGATTGAGTGCCTCCTACTTGCAAAACACTTGATACGAAGCAGCCAAACGTCAGTAAGATCCAATTCATGTGACCAAAAAGTTTACAAGATAGTAGAAGTGTTAAGGAATGTGCATAGTTTAATAAATGTCATAACAGTCAGAGGTACAGATAAATCCCGTGAATGTTCACAGAAGGGTGAATTCACCTGTCAGGTACATGAGTCAGAGTGGCTTTCATGAGAAGAGGCCACATGTGTTGTAAATCTCAAAATGAGTATGTTGTCAGAAGAAATGGCAAGAGAGGCTCAGAAAGGCAATGTTTTTCCTGGGTGGTCTTGCGTCTGCTAAAAATCAGGAGTTACTGTAGAAAAGCAGGGAGAATGGATTTTGGAGCCAATACATGGTTTGTATAGAGACTGTAGCAGGAAGATGACATCTGGCTAATACCCAGAATATATGTGTGTCCTGCTGCCCAAACTGGTTTGGAGTACGTGATTCCTTAGCAGGAGTGTTCTGGCTAACATATTAAAGAAGTTGCTCAAGTGGGAGAGTATGATGGATGAGTTATGAGGTTACCAAGATGGAGAGAGACGAGAAGAACAATTTATCTTCTGAAGAAGAGCAGAACATATTGTGTGAGCACACCACAACATTTTCCATTCTTGGCTTTGCCCTTTTGGGTACCCATCCTCTTTTCATATTCAGCCCTGAATGCTATAATCCTCATTTCCTCATTCCCTTTGCTATCTTTGTATCTTCTTCCGTAGAAATTAAAACTCAAACTTCAGGCTTGGCCATACTTTTGCTCCAAACCTTCTATTATCCAGCTGCAGTGTTGACATACTTAATTTCCTTTATGTGACAAGTAACAAACTCAACTAGCTGGAAAACTTCAACGCAAAGAGAACAGACAACTCTTAAACTATACAAACCACAGACATTTCCCTTGATTCCCATTATTCCTTCAGTAAAGACCTTCCCTGTCCCCAAATATCAGTTGGTTTCTCACTAAAACCGACCACAGAGCAATCTCACTTTATGCATATTTACTTAACAAAACATTAACATCTAATTCATTGGGTTGAGAGTCTAATTTGCATACTCTCAAGCAACAATTTGTTATTATTAAAAGCCACTCGACCTTCTAGAGTGGGCTACAAAGACTTCCCTAAAAGTCATCTCGTTTTGCAACTGATTTTCTGAATATTTACTAGCACTCAAACAGGGTACTAAATGGGCTATTTGTTTGTAAAAAGAAACAATACCACTTTATACACTGCTGTCAAAGTTTTGATAAACAAGTATAATATGGTCTTGAGAAACACATGAATCTCATTTATAGCAAAATAAGCTTTTCTTGTGCCTCTTCCAAACAATGGCAGTGATTTTCCACTGAATTTCCTCCTGATGCTTTTCTCAGTCTCCTCCATCGCTTCCTCCTTATCTCCCTGAGCTCTAAATGTTGATGTACCCCACGCCTAGTTTCTAGTAAGTGTTCAATAGATAAAAGTTGAATGAATAAATAGGTAAACAGTGAGCATTTATGGCTAGCTAGGGCAAAAGCATAATTAACAAGGATGCTTTCACGAAGGATAGACTCAAGGGAAGCCACCATGCCTTTCCCCTCTTTGTGGTCCCAGTATCTTTACAGTGTCTGTTATATTAAAGGTATTCCATAAATACTACCTGAATATTTATTAGAGAGCACAGGCTGAAGCTGGATTGCCTGTGTTCAAATCCCAGCTCTTCAACTTACCAGCTCCGTAACCAAGGGAAAAGCATTTAACTTCTCTGTGCTTAGTATCGTCATAAAATAAGAATAATAAGTATAATAGTACAGGCATATCTCAGAGATACTGCAAGTTTAGTCCCAGACCACTGCAATAAAGCAAATATAAAGTGAGTCACATGAGGGACTTCCCTGGTGGCACAGTGGTTAAGAATCCACCTGCCAATGCAGGGGACATGGGTTCAATCCCTGGTCTGGGAAAATCTCACATGCCCCGGAGCAACTAAGCCCATGCACCACAACTACTGAGCCTGCACTCTAGAGCCTGTGAGCCACAACTACTGAACCCGTGTGCCACAAGTACTGAAACCCACGCACCTAGAGCCCATGCTCCGCAACAAGAGAAGCCACCACAGTGAGAAGCCCGTGCATCCCAATGAAGAGTAGGCCCCGCTCACCGCAACTAGAGAAAGCCCGCACGCAGCAACGAAGACCCAATGCAGCCAAAAATAAATTAATTAATTAAAAAAAAGAAAGCCACGACCTTTCTTAAAAAAAAAAAATAAAGTCACATGAATTTTTTGGTTTCCCAGTGCCTGTAAAAGTTATGTTTACACTATACTGTAGTCTATTGTGTGCAATAGCATTATGTCTAAAAAAATGTACATGCCTTAATTTAAAACTATAAGTCTTAATTTAAGGCTAAAAAAGGCTAACCATCATCTGAGCCTTAAGCAAGTCATAGCAGTAACATCAAAGATCACTGATGACAGATCACCATAACAAATGTAATAATGATGAAAAAGTTTGAAATATTGCGAGAATTACCAAAATGTGACACAGAGACATGAAGTGAGCAAATGCTGTTGGGAAAATGGTGCCAATAGGCTTTCTTGAGGCAGGGTTGTTACAAATCTTCACTTTGTGAAAAACGCAGTATTCACTAAGGGCAATAAAGTGAAGCACAATAAAGTGAGATATGCCTGTAATTTTATACGGGATTAAATGAGTAAATATTTTTAAAGCATAGTAGCCATTAGATGAAGGTGGTGATGATGGTCCTATGAAACTCAAAATGAAATAAGAATATTCCGAAAGAGCTAAAACCACCTAAGCTTTTTAAATGTAAAAAAGTTCCATGAATTTGATCAAATAAGCAAATTATAGCATGTCACTCCCCAACTGAAAAATCCATAAATAACTACTACAACCTCCATGATAAAATCCAAACTTCTAGCATTCAAGGCTTACAATTTGTATCCAAAATTTAACTTGAAAGTCAAAAAGATTTCGAAGAACAAGGTAAGGAATTTTTCAGAAATGTATGATGATAAATAATGCCTCCTATTTTTATACCACTATATGATTTTCAAAGAGCTTTTACATAGCTGACTTGTTTATAACCATGGCCACATTAAAAAAGAAACCGAGACAGGCATTATTATCTTCATTTTGGAGATAAGGAAGGTGAGATTCAAAGAGAAAAAGTGATTTGTTTGAGGTTTCATAGATGGCAATTGGTGTAACCAGGACTAGCAAACTGAATCCCCTGATACCGAATTCAGGGTTGCTTTCACCACAACACTCTATTGATAAACACTGAATTTAATGAGTGAGTTTTGCATCCCTTCTAGTGTTTATCACATGCTAGGTATATGATAGGTGTTTAGTCCGTATTTACTAATTGCTTAAGGTAAAAAATATATTTATTCTTTTGCTCCGACTTACCAGAACCGTCATAGAAAAAAGATAATTCATACCATTTAGCAGAAAGTAAACAAACCCCCAAATCTTGCTAACTTTTATAAAAATGGTTTCAGTACTTTTCTAAGGTACAAAAGCTACTGTAATGGGCCCATGGTTTCTATCGATATTCATATTTACTATTTGTCTTTCTAACAGACACCTGATTAATCTCCCAGGAGTTCTGCAAGATTATTGCTTGGATTTTATGACCTGAGTCATTTTCTTCTGAACCAAAGAATAACTCATCAGATCTTATAAAATTTGTGTTTCCTTCTGTATATACTATTCCAGCCCCTCTTCTGTATTTGAAGGGTCAGAGAGATTTGACTTTAAACTGGCTTACAAAGGAGTTTAAAATCTTATGCTTTAACATTCCATTGCTACTCCTAACATTTTCTAGGTAGCACATAGAAACTACAAACTATAAAAATATAGGAAAGAGTATGATATTTATATCCAAGACCTTATGTTTGAAAATAGTCACGTTTCTAACTGAGCTATGAACAACAGCCTTCGAAGAATTTGGCACATACTGTAGATTTTTATCTTTTCTATCTCAACCACACCAAGAAGTAGTTTCTCTAAAGCTTAGAAACACCCAGAGAATCTCTTGTTTTTCTAAACCTGATATGAAGAGGCATCACAAACAAAAACTTTTTGGGGAAAAAGTAAACAAAAGAAATTTAGCCTTTTGGCCCTTTGGATAATTTAAAGGAGCAAGTACAGTCTTTTGTGAGTCACTTGTCTGCTGTGGTTGATCTCGCCAAAGGGGTGGAGATATTTCCTCTGGTTGTGCTACAGCCTTGCTGACACTCCTGTGATGATCATGCCTCGTAGAGGGAGCTGCCCCAGTGAAATTAACCAGCAGGTTTTAAAACATTAAAAACCATGAAGGCCACTTTCCTCAGCCTCTTCTCCCTGACCTCCATCAAGAACATAGGATGAAAAACGTGATCCAGTAAAGGGGGGGGGCACACCCAGTGTCCACGTTTAGTGGACACCACGTCTAAAACATTGGGCAGAGAGTACATTTACATCGTGGTACAGGCTGCTCGTGTAAACTGTTATTCTCTGGCACCTACACACTAGGGCAGGAGTCCAAACTTGTGAATTGGCAGAGAGCCATGCCAACAGATGGGCCCAGGGATGACAGCCAAGGGACTATGTATGTGCATCAAGTATAGGTGTTGAGAACAGGAATTCCAACTGAGAAGATCAAAATGATTCCCTGTCCCAAGCTTATGGTTAAGAGCTTGTCAATTCATGCCTTGTTTAATATAAATGGACTGGAATTCCAGAGAATTGACAGATTTTGAGGAAAGCTTCCATTTATTTTAATTTTTTTTGTAAAAATATAAATATAAAAATCACTTGGACATTTGCAGGAAATGGTTTGGTGGCATTTTGCGAGCAGAAAACGTTTCCACTTCTCCAGAAGTTTTCATGATTTTTAAAGTTTCTCTTAAAGAAATACAGAATTGGACACTGATAGAAGTAGCTCATTAGTTTCTCATATACTATTAAACTCTTTAAGTGCATTCAGCTCTGTAATTTCAATGTCACGTATAATCCTTTAGGAAATTTATCCTAACAGATCAATGAAATCGAATTTCCTAATTTAATCATCTGTTAAACCTCAAAAATGCCTGAGATCTACTCTACTTTGTTTTTGACATAGGAAAGATCATTCAGAGGGGATACTATGTTGGTGTTTTAAGTTTTTCTTTCTAAAACTAATATCAAAATCTTAAATCCTAAAGTTATATGATTCAAATCATAAATGGGTGGAGAGGAGATTCAGAATCCCTTAGATGGCTCACACGAGCAGAGAAGGGAACATGTGGCCTGTATTACTTCTCTATGCTTTTTCCTAAGTAATAAAATTAGGGAATCGGACTAGACCATCTCTCAGGTCCTCTCCAGCTACAAAATTCTCTGTTTCTAATAGGAACAAATGAAATGGTGCTGTTCTTTTGAAACAGGAATCAAAATTTTGAGTAGAAGTTTCTCCTTGTGGCTGTTATGACTGTTATGACCCCAAAAAGAGGGCACAATGATTCCCCTACACAACCCAAGTTGCCCTGGATTCCTAAGCATTTTAGAGGCAAGGAAGTCTAGATTCATCCTTACTCTTTCAAAGACCCTCAGAAAGGGGTTTCCCTGATCATCCCAAACTTCTCCATAAAAATAAATGCTGTTGTTTGAGAAAGCATACTATATGGTTTTAGAATCTCTGAAAACACCTCTGATTCAGTGAGGAACAGTTTGCAAGCCAGGGTTTTAAATAATACCAGCTGCAGGTTATAAAGCACTTCTTAACCAAATCAACTGGTCATCAATTAGTAAGAACTCAACAAAACATGACCCTGTAAACTATTTTTTTCTTTATGCATTCCATTAAAATTTTTTTAGGGACTTCCCTGGTGGTGCAGTGGTTAAGAATCCACCTGTCATTGCAGGGGACACGGGTTCAATCCCTGGTCTGGGAAGATCCCACGTGGCGTGGAGCAACTAAGCCCGTGCACCACAGCTACTCAGCCAAAAAGTTAAAAAAAAAAAATTTTTTTTAAACAATTCTTAAGAAATTAAGTTTGAATGATTTTCATGCACTGGACATTTCTTAATAAATTACACTCCTATATCTGTAAAATATATTTTAAAATTTTGTACTGAGGAATAATGTAACAGAAAAGGCCATGTATCATAAAAGTATGGTTCATGAACTTTCATCATGAACTGAATACACCAGTGAAAACAGCAACAGATCAAGAAACAGAACATCATCACAGCCCATGAGGCACCACTCTCTTCCAGTCACTACCTCCTCATCCCCAACCACTGTGAGAAATTCTATCAACATAGGTTAGCTTTGACTGTCTTTTGAACTTTATTTAAATGGAATCATACAGCACTCTTTTTGTGTCTGGCTTCTTTCACTCAATATTATGTCCATGAGATCCATCCATATTAGTGAAGGTAGTTTTATTTACTTAAATTTATTTTTTATTAATTTATTTTTGGCTATGTTGGGTCTTCGTTGCTGCACGTGGGCTTTCTCTAGTTGTGGCGAGCAGGGGCTACTCTTTGTCGCGGTGCGCGGGCTTCTCATTGCAGTGGCTTCTCTCGTTGCGGAGCATGGGCCCTAGGTACGTGGGCTTCAGTAGTTGTGGTGCACAGGCTCAGTAGTTGTGGCTGGCAGACTCTAGAGTGCAGGCTCAGTAGTTGTGGTGCACGGGCTTAGTTGCTCTGTGGCATGTGGGATCTTTCCGGATCAGGGCTCGAACCCGTGTCCCCTGCAATGGCAGGCGGATTCTTAACCACTGCGCCATCAGGGAAGTCCCAGCATGTAGTTTTAGAATGTGCATTCTCACTGCTGTAGAGTAATCCATTTATCTACATGACTGTTGATAGGCGTTTGGCTAGTTTCCAGATTTGGGCTATTACAAATAGTATTCCTACAGATATTTGAATGCGTGTCTTTTAATGAACATGTGTATGCATTTCTTTGAGGTGTATACTGAAAGGAAGATTTGCTGGGTCATAGGGTGTGCAGATGGTTCAGCTCTAGCAGGTATCACCAATTTTCTCAAATAATTGCAACCAGTGTATATATCCACCATTCTATGAGAGTTCCTGTTGCTCCACATCCCTAACAGGACTTAGTACTTATGTCTTTTTCAGTTTTGCTCTTCTGGCGGTTATACTACTGTGTGTGTGTTTAACATTTTTTTAAATTGAGGTGAACTTCACATAACATAAAGTTAACCTTTTAAAAGTGAACAATTAAGTATCATTTAGTACATTCACAATGTTCTGCAATCACCATTTCTATCTAGCTCTAAAACATTTCATTACCCCAAAAGAAAATTCTGTACCCATTAAATATTCACTCTTATTCCCTGATTCCTCCCCACCTGACATGGTTGTCCATGACAACCACCAATCTGCATCCTGTCTCTACGGATTTACACATCCTGAATACTTCATACAAATTGAGTCATACCATATGTGACCTTTTTCTTCTGGCTTCTTTCACTTAGCATAATGTTTTCAAGGTTCGTTCACATTGTATGAGTACTTCATTCTTTCTATAGTGCAACAATATTCCATTGTATATATATACCACAACTTGTTTATCCATGCATCCATGGATGGACATTTGGTTTTTTTTCCCAAATTGTGAACAGTGCTGCTATGAATATGTATGTACATATATTTGGTTGAATACCACTTTTCAGTTCTTTTGGATAGGTATATATAATACCTAGGAGTGGAATGTCTGTGTCACATGGTAATTCTGTTTAGCTTATTAGGGGACTGCCAAACTTTCCATTTTAGATTCCTACCAGTAATGTACCAGGGCTCCAATTTTTCCACATCCTTGGCAGAAAAATAACACTTCTTATATTCTGGATTTTTAAAATAATTATTATTATAGCCATAGCCATCCTAGTGGGTATAAAGTGGTACCTCATTGTGGTTTTGATTTACATTTCCCTAATGATTAATGATGTTGAGCATCTTTTCATGTGCTCCATTTCCATTTACACATCTTCTTTGGAGAAGTGTCTATTCAAGCCCTTTGCCCATATTTTAATTGGATTTTTTTGTCTTTTTGTTGTTGAGTTGTAAGAGTTCTTTATATATTCTGGATATTAGGCCCTTATCACATATATGAGTTGTGAAATTTTCTCCAATTCTATAGGTTATCTTTTCACTTTCTTGATAGTGTCCTTGGACATTAGCACAAAAGCTTTTAATTTTAATGAAGCCCAATTTATTTTTCTTCTTTTGTTGCCTGTACTTTTCATGTCATATCTAAGAATCTATTTTAAATCTAAGGCTATAGAGATTTACCATTATGTTTTTTTGTTTTTTTTTCTGTGGTATGCGGGCCTCTCACTGTCGCAGCCTCTCCCGTTGCGCAGCACAGGCTCCGGACGCGCAGGCTCAGCGGCCATGGCTCACGAGCCTAGCCGCTCCACGGCATGTGGGATCTTCCCGGACCGGGGCACGAACCCGTGTCCCCTGCATTGGCAGGCGGACTCTCAACCACTACGCCACCAGGGAAGCCCTTACCATTATGTTTTATTCTAAGAGTTTTATGATCTTAGCTCTATATTTATATTATTGATCCATTTTGAATTAATTTTTATATATGGTGTGAAGTAGGGATCCAGCTTTATTTCTTTGCATGTGGACCAGTTATGACAGAAGAATATGCCATTTGTTGAAGTTATGCCATTTGTTGAAGAGCATGTCCTTTCCCCATTGAATGGTCTGAGCACCCTTGTTAAAAATCAGTTGACCATAGATGTATGGGTTTATTTCTCAATTTTATTACATTGGTCTATATGTCTATCCTTATGTCAGTACCTCTCTGTTTTGGTTACTGTAGCTTTGTAGTAAGTTTTGAAATTGGGATGTGTGAGTCCTTCAACTCTGTTCTTTTAAAATATGTATATATATATATATATAATTTTTGTCTTGTAACAGCCCCTTGCAATTCCATATGAGTTTGAGAACCAGATTTCCCATTTCTGCAAAAATTATCATTGGAATGTTGATAGAGATTGCATTGAATCTGTAAATCACTTTGGGCAGTGTTGCCATCTTAACAATATTAAGTCTTCCACTCAATGAACATGGGCTGTCTTTCCATTTATTTACAACTTCTTTAACTTCTTTAAGCAATGCTCTGTAGTTTTCAGTGTACAAGTCTTTTCACCTCCTTGGTTAAGTTTATTCTAAATACTTTATCCTTTTGGATGCTCTTGAGAATGGAACTGTTTTCTCAATTTCCTTGTCCAGTTGTTCATTGCTGATGTATAGAAACACAACTGTTCGTGTGTGTGTGTGCACGTGTGTGTGTGTTGACCTCACACTTTTACAACTTTTCTGAAATTTGTCTGTTGGCTCTAGTTTCTTTTTTCTTTTCTTTTTGGTACAGTCTTTGAGATTTTTTATATACAGGATCATGTCATTGTAAATAGAGGTAGTTTTACTTCTTCCTTCCCAACTTGGATGCCTTTTTTTTCTTTTTCTTGCCTAATTGCTCTGGCTAGAACTTCCAGGACATTGTTGAATAGTAGTGGCTAAAACAGTCATCCTCAAATAAATAAACTTATTTTTTACAAAAAACAGTCATCCTCATTTTGTTACTGATCTTCTGGGGAAAGTTTTCAGTCTTTCACCATTGAATACGATGCTAGCAATGGGTTCTTCACAAGTGCCCTTTATCATGTTGAGAAAGTTCCCTTCTGTTCCTAGTTTTTTGAGTATTTTTATCATGAAAGTGTTTTAGATTTTGCCAAATGCCTTCTCTGTATCAATTGAGATGATCATGTAGAGTTTTACCTTCATCCTATTAATGTGGTATGTTTTGTTGATTCATTTTCTTATGTTGAACCACCCTTGCATTCCTGGGATACTTCCCACATTGTCATAGTGTATAATCCTTTTAATATGCTGTTGGATTTGGTTTGCTAGTATTTTGTTGAGGATTTTTGAATCTATATTTATAAGGAATATTTGTCTGTAGTTTTCTTTGTGGTATCTTTGTGCGGCTTTAGTATCAGAGTAATACTTGCTTATTGTATGAGTTAGTAAATGTTTCCTCTTCTATTTTTCAGAAGAGTTTGAAAACAATTGGTATTATTTCTTTAAATGTGTGGTAGAAACAATGTGGTTTTAATTGTATTTCCCTATTGTTTAAAGATGTTGAGCATCTTTTCATAGGTCTATTGGCCATTTTTACATCATCTTTTGTGAAAGTCTGGTCAAGGTTTTTGTCCATTTTCCTGTTGGTATTCTGTCCTTTTCTTTAATTAATTAATTAATTAATTTTTGGTTGCGTTGGGTCTTCGTTGCTGCGTGTGGGCTTTCTCTAGTTGAGGCGAGTGGGGGGTTACTCTTTGTTTTGGTGCGCGGGCTTCTCATTGTGGAGCATGGGCTCTAGGCACATGGGCTTCAGTAGTTGTGGCATGCAGGCTTCAGTAGTTGTGGCTCGTGGGCTCCAGAGTGCAGGCTCAGTAGTTGTGGTGCACATGCTTAATTGTTCGGCGGCATGTGGAAATCTTCCTGGACCAGGGCTCAAACCCGTGTCCCCTGTATTGGCAGGCGGATTCTTAACCACTGTGCCACCAGGGAAGTCCCTGTCCTTTTCTTGATTTGTAGTTTTTATATGTTCTGGATGAGTCCTTTGTCAATATGTGTATTGTTATATCTTCTCCCACTCTATAGTTTACCTTCTCATTCTCTTAAGGGTATCTTTTGGTGAACAAAATTCTTAATTTAATATAGTCTTATTTGTCATTTTTTTCTTTTGTGGTTATCCCTATTTGTGTTGTGGTTAAGTCATCTTTGCCTACTCCAATGTCATGAATATTTCTCCTGTGCTTTCTTCTGAAATCTCTGTAATTTTACCTTTAACATGCAATCTACCTGTACCTTATCTTTGTGGAAGGTGTGAGACAAGGGTTAAGATATTTTTTTTTCCACTTAGATATCCAATTGACCCAGCACCAATCCTTTTCCTACTGGCCTGCAGTGTCCACCTTGGTCAAAAATTAGGTAATTGTACATGTATGGGTCTTTTTCTGGATTCTTCATTCTGTTCTATGTGGTGGTTTGCCTATCTATGCAGGAATACCACATTGTCCTAATTACTATAGCTTTGTAATATAAATCCTAGTATTTGAAAATGAAACCTTCTTCCTCCTCCAACCTTGTTCTTTAAGATTGCCTTGGGTATTGCTCACCCTTTGCATTTCCATATTAATTTTAGGATCAGCTTCTCAATTTCTACAAAGCAAAAAGTCAAAGCTAACTGGGATTTTGATTGGGAGTGTGCTGTTCATAGGGCTTTGGAAGCTGAAGAAAAAGAAAGGACACATCTAGAATTTAAGAAGATCAGAAGAAACATGTGTGTTCAGTTAATATTTGTTCAGTGGCTGATTTTGGCCATGCCCTCTGTGAGGTGTGGTAGTGTGTGGAGAGACGCTGATAAACAAGACACTACTTACACTTAAGGGGCATTCTAGTGGATCTCTGAATTCCTCACTGAGACTCTCCATAGAATTGATGCAGTCTGTGTGTTGCTTTTTAATCATGACAGTTTTATAATGGGTGAGACCAGACACCTGCTGAGGCATTTTATGATCATTTGTAAATGTCTTCCTGATGAAACTGGGAGCTTTTCAAGTCCTCATCAGGTTCACTTAGGAAATAGAAGCTCAGAGTTTACTGAATTCTTAATATGTGCCACTGAGTATCTTACAGATTTTATTTAATTCTCATGAGAACATCACCCAACAATGAGGTAAATATTATTATCCCCATTTTTACAGATGAAGAAACTGAGTCTTAAAGGGCTTGACTACTTTCCCCAAGATCATACAACAAGTATATTACAGATCTAGGGTTGAAACCCAGATCTTCCTGATTCCAAAGCCAGTGATCTTAACCACTATAAACCAAAAGTAGAAATGATATAAAATGACTTCTCCCTATGATTTAATTCCTTGCAGCAGAACTGCATGTGCAATGTTATAACAGAAGAGCCATAATATGAACGGAATCTTCAACAAAGATAGACATATATGAATTTGTTGGTGTTTCTACAGTGCTTTGGGGGTGGGGTGGGTAGGAGGAGACAAAGTATCCAGAGTGCTAGGGAAACTAGGATCAGTTATCTGGCCAGGTTGGTGCTGAATGGAGTAAAACTCCAAGCAGTTTTGAAGGATGGGACATTGGTATTACATGGTGCAGGTAACTATGGTCACCTGGCATAAAGTGCTCTTTCATACAAGGCACTGAGAAACCCAAGGCCTATTCGCAATAAACAGCATAAAAGATGTGAAGGATTCAAAGACTGCAGGGCAGGATAGGTGCTTCTAAGGGTATTGGAGAGCTTAAAGAAAGAAAATGGATTTTATCAAGGACTCAGACTAGGGACTTTCTATGATTTTCCTTAAAGAATCTCTTATCTATTGTGCAGCAGGGCTGATAGACCTCAAAACAAATGCTGAGACTACTGAAAATTGAACATCCACTTGGATCTTGTGAGTTGTCTAATTTCAGTACCAGCCTCACCAGATCCCTCATGTTCAAGTTAAGATGCTGAGTAAGAAAGTGTAGGACTTGAGAACTGAAGTATGAATACATGGGAGGATTAGAAAAACTCAGAATAAACTGAAACTCCAACCCCATGGAGCTTCCCTTGCCGAGCGAAGAAGATGACTCTTCTTGTCTTGCTTGAAGACTCTGTAAAGACCTGATCTGAGAAATATTTTCTTCATGCCTTACCTCCTCCACCCATCATTGTGTCTGTCTCTATGTCTATCTAGCTATATGGTTACATATATATGTATGTGTGCTTATGGGTGTGTATATATAACTATATATAGTCACACATACATATATAACTACACACATATATACATATGTAACTATATGTAGTTATGTAAACATATATAATTATATACACATATATACATAAGTAACTATATATGTCATATATGAAATACATATATTAGTATATAGAATATATATAGTATGTAATAACATGTATTATATACATCCTATCATGCCTTGGAGGAGATAGGCTATAATAACAAAATCCAGTAAAAGAAATACCAACTATACATCAAAAGAATTGTAGGATTATGCTAATTTATATTGGTAAACTTTGGAAATGGATTCTGAGGGTGTTAGGCTAAGACTAAGGGACAGAATTTTAGGTCAGACTGAATTTATTGGGTGTATTGACACCAGCAGCCGGGAATGGGTCTAATGGTTTTCCCAGTTGGTTGACTGAAACCTGGCTAAGTAAAGTTGAGATACCAGAAATTCCTTGATATAATGTCAAGGAAAAATACGAATAGCAGAGAGAGAAAAATGTTGGGGTGGATTAATCACGCAGAGGCTGCTCTCATAACACCTAACTGTGTCCCCTTAGCAGGTCCAGAGATACACCTTGGTGAGGGGGATACCAACATCGAAGAACAAGTGAATGAACATTGTACTGGCTGTCTGATGTAGCCTGGGCATGTGTTGGTTGAAATGGGCTCCTGATTTCATTCCCCGATGAACTCACAATGGGAGTCCCAAGGTCCCAGGGTAGTATCACCAGGGCAAGGTGTGTGTGGCAGCAGAATGGGAGTGGTAAATACAGTGAACCCTACAAGGATTTTTGTTAGTGGCTATTTCAGTATCCAGTCCCTAGAACCGAAATAGGTAGTTGGCCCATGAAGGGCCTATTTGATCTAAATAACAAACATCTTCCGAGTCTGGTGTAAGAGACATGCTCTGAGCCTTGGCGGTGGGATTTCAGAGCCACTCACCTGATTCCTGAACCTGAGTTGGTTCAGTGACCCAGAGTGTCTGCACTGAAGGGGGAGTGAGGACCCATGGAGGAAAAACGTGCCACAACGACACACATACGTACTGTTAATCTTCCTCCTGGACTTTCCCAAAAGTACCTGCAGGTCATTGATCAGGGGAAGAGTACACTGTAAAGGCAAATACCTAGATGTTTGGGGGATTATTGGAAACTGGCTCAGAACTAACTCTAATCCTTGAATGAAATTATGGTTTACAGGATAGAAAGAGATTGTTCCCTTACTTCCTTTAATCTTAGCTGGAATACAGCCTTCCCTGGCCACCCTATTTAAGAGTGCAAACACCTCCCCATCTAGAACTCCCTATCCCCCTTCCTTGACTTATATTTTGCTCCATAGAATTTGTTGCCTTCTAAGGTACTACATTATTTAGTTAGTTTATTGTCTATTACTTCCTTTTAGAACATAAGCTCCATGAAGGCAAGGATTTTTGTCTGTTTTGTTTCTTGCTGTGTCCCATGCAGCTAGAACAATGCCTTGCATAGAATCGACACCTACAATGCAGTTACTGAATAAATTAAAATGAGAAATAAAGTTTTGATCTGTGTTTGTCTCACATAAGCCCAGTAGGACCCTGATTTCATTCATCTGTTGCTAAGTGCATAAAGGAATAGATGAACTGAAAGACGGAAAGAGTGACTCCTTTTCATAGCAAGAAGGAAGGGCCACATTCAGATCCCTTGGAGCATTCCCTGTTTGTCCCTCTACACCAACAAGTCACCAAAGAGCAATTCCCCATACCTGAGGGGTCACAGAGATAAAGGCCGTCATAACAAACCTAACAGATGCAGGGATATGATTCTTTTCACATCACCATTTAAGTCACCTGTACAGTCAGTGAAGATGATAGACATTTGAAAAAGACAGCATATTATAAAAAATTTAATTCAATCAAAAATTTGGAGAAGTAGACAGTGAACTGATATCCATGGGATTCACTTATGCATCACTCAGAAGTAGCTGGCCTTATGGAAAGGTGGAATAATGATACGTGTTCTTGACGGATTGGTGTGCTCTCTTATGGGATGCAGCAAATGTTCTTAACCAGCAACCAATTCTCCCACAACAAAAGGGGTGAAACACACAACTGGGCAGATGTTTGTTACTCTTTTTTGCTACTCAATATCTGAACTCTTTCTCTGTATTTGTAGAACCCTTCACTTTATGACCACCTTTTAAGCTGAAAATGTGAAACACTGCTTTTTTTCAGATTCTGTGCACCTAAGTGAGAGCTATCAGTCAGATGCATCTACCAGTTCAAAGTCTTGGGAACCAGCAACACAAAAGACACAAGGGTCGTGGTGCTCTGGTGATAGATGCCAACTGTGGCTGTTTCCTGAACCAACAAAGGGCACTAGTTCCAGCAGGACCCTCCTGTGCCCAGTCAGTGACAGGGTCTGCACCCAGCTATCCTGTGTGCCATCAGCTATTCTGTGTGCAGTGCTATCTTCCGTGGAGCAGTGCTGTGGGTGAGTCGGGGTGGTGTTTCCTGGCTGGGTGGCCACCATGCAGTGGTGTGCTGAAGCCAGCTTTCCCCACTTGTAAAAGGTGAGTGCTAAATTTTCAGGAATTTTGTAAGCCAGTCATTAAATGTAATATTAAATTATATAAACTTACAATTAAATAAAGTATATATAAAAAAGATAATAAACTCAAAACTCATCCTTTTCTAATTATTTTACTATATTTTACTGTTATCTATGGACTTTAAGCTTATTTACATCTATTGCATCTGTATCACACATTTCTTCCCGATTCCATGTTCACTGACATCACACTGGGAGCTTGGACATCAGCCATCTAGGGAGTATTTACACTACGGAAACTGGCACGCACCAGAAATCAAGGCTTGATTTGCTATTTTGTTGTCTAGAATTTGATTGTCTAGAATTTAAGTGATAGAAAAATGTTAATACAAATCAAAAGTGTGTCATGTTTATAACCATTACTTGTAAATAACAGAGAAATTAAGAAAACATGTTTTTTCCCAGAGAGCTGGTTTCACTCCCCAAAAGCCTCATTCTCTGATCTTCCCAGAGATTCTGAGAGCAATCTACTATCCTTTAAAAAAAATCTTTTTCTGAAGAAATCAGAGTATGTTTCTAGAGACTAAGAAAACTGATGAATACACTATCTGTAACAGGATAGTACCTTTTCAGTAGCATGTAACAAAAATCTCTACCATGAGCCTACAGTGTTCAAGGAAGGCAGGACTCTGCCAGGGAGCCTCAGCTTGTAACAAGAACATTCCAATACTTTGAACACTAGTTCAATTCCTGTTTAAAACTGTTCATCTTTCTATACATCCCAATTTAGCGGCAACATCTCTTCCGCATCTTATAACATACACCTAGTGTCCCCAAACGCAAGTTTGTATTTTGATGTAGGACTATTTTACATATTTTTGAGGAATTTAGCTACTTTATTAAAAGTCACAAACATTTATTGAGTACCTACTACTTACTGTGGCAGCAGCTGTTGCAGAATAAAGAGAAGTTTCGTGTGGTCCTTGAAGAACTTTATCATTCAGTACTAGAGATGACACATACACAATGGCTGTAATTCAAAATGAAATGTTAGGAAACATAAAAGGGGTTCAAATTTCTGTGAAACCTAATTTCAGCAAGATAACAACTAAGCAATCGTACCATCTATAACAATAAGCCAAGCTTGATAATGCGTCATCCAAATAAAAGTCTTAATTGTTTTTTTCAACGTGAGAGAGAGGAGCCGGACAGACCTGGGCTTGAGAAGCTCCCCGGCAATTTGCTTGCTCTATGTACCAGTTAATAGTCCAAACAGGAAAGCAGGACCCCTAGGAGTGATATGGACTAAGGGGTTCATTACAGGGATTAGACATTATACGACTGTGGGAGAAGATGTGATAGCAGAGGTCTGTGAAGGACGGGGTAGGTGGAGGATCAGATAAAGCCACTAACCTGTGAACATGAATGGGAGCCTATCGAGGGCTCTCCGGAAGGCCAACTCCTCTGCTGCTGGCCCCGAAGTCACCTGCCTGCAGAGTGGCAAGACAGGCTGTGGGGAAGGAAAGCTGGAGGCAGACTGGTGGGAGACAAGCACACCTGCTTGTAGTAACACAGTGTGTTGGCTTTATACATGTCTCTCGCTGCATCTAATCTGGCCCAGGATCGAGAGCACCTGAAGGAGGAGATTGGCCGATGCTGAGGGAGCTGCTGCCTCAAGCCAACAAGGTGAGCCAACAAGGACATCAGCAGCAGCCTGCTTTGAGGGTAATGCTGCCGCTTCATCCTGCATTTCGAATGTTGCACAGATTTCTCCCGGGGCCAACTTTAGACAGGAACGCTACGAGTCAAGGAATTTGGAGAAACCTAATTGCAGTTGAGCTAAACTGACACAGTATCAAGCCACCATACTATGTTACCTCAAGTAAAACCACCTTAGCGTCGGTTTCCTCATTTGGGAAAAGGAAATAATTGGGGATAGTGTAACAACTGGGAGAGTTGTTGTGAGTCTGAGTATCTCAAGGCATAGTTCATAGTATCTAGTATGTAGTCGATGGTTTATCTTATGAAACAGATCATTTTAAGGCCTTTAATGCCAGTTTTATAGTATTTCCCTCTATATTTCAAATTACCCTCTTTTGATGAAATTACGATGATTTGCTTTTTTAAAAAAGAAATTACATTTAATTTTCTTGAAATATATTTCAAAATTGTATGTCATTTTCCTCTGGATAGAAATGATTTTTAATTTTATTGAGAGTAAAACTCATATGCAGTTAACATTTATGTTTATGGCCCCAAACTTGAAAATTAGTATATGATTTAGCCACCAACAGCCTGGTCTTCAACCTATACTGATAAGAATTTTTAGATCCCTCCAAAATAATTGTGATCCTCTCTGATCTATAAATTCCAATTAGTATAGGCTGAATACCAGGCTGTTGAGACAAACTTATGCCCAAAAACAACAACAAAAATATTCCTTATTCATCAGAAATTCTCATTTAACTGAGCATCCTATATTTTGTATGGCAACCCTCTCTGATTCTCCATTCTTCTAAGGAACCCTGATCTCACTAATCCAAAAATCTCTTCTACTGTTCTACCCTCTCATACTATTTCTGCTGTCAATTCCCATAGCAATTCACTTCACACTCAATATATCCCAAGATGAAGCATGACCTTAACCTCTAAAAGGGCTACCTTTTCCATCATGTCACATCTGTCTGCACTCTTGACATTCTTCTCATCTCTTCAGATAGAATCTTGGGTTCATTTGTGAGTACCCCTCTCCATCTTTACCAACTTCCAGACACGACTAAGTTCTGTCAATTCCTTCTTTAAAGTGACTTCCAAGTGCTCCTTTCCTCTTCCTTTTTACTGCCACCACCCCTCCCCTGACTGTCATCTGCTAAACAGTCCCTTTAAGCCCAGTCTCCTTTTTTGATCCTGTCTGAATCCTACTCATCTTCCTAAAACACTGCTGTCTCACTGTTCTCTGCTGCTCAAGAGCTACAGCTGCTTGCTCTTGTCTATTGTATTAAGTACTGTAACTAATGTAAAATGTTTTGCTCTTTGAAGAACAATGTTAAGAAAAGAAAAAGACAAGTGGCAATTCTCTCAAGAAAAAAATAGGTAAACTAAATAGTATTACATCACCTTAAAAAATAAATGTATAGCTAAAGACCTTAAAACAAAGAAAACTGCAGGCCCAGATGGCTTCCCTGGTGAATTCTACTACATATTTACGGAAAAAATAATACTAATTCTACACAAACTTTTCCAGGAAATAAAAGAGGATGGAAGTCAGTATTACCCTGATACCAAAAGGAGACTAAGATATTAGAAAAAAAGAAAACTAAAGACCAATATGTCTCATGAACATACACACAAAATCCTCAACAAAATATTAGCAAGTCATACCCAGCAATATATAAAAGGGATAATACAACAAGACCAAGTGGGCTTTACGCCACAAATGAAAGTTAGTTTCAAATTTTAAAAATCAATCAATGTAATTTACCATATTAAGACTAGAGAAGAAAGACTGTATGGTTATCTCAACAGACACAGAAAAAGGCTTTGAAAAAATTCAGCATCTATTCATGATTTAAAAAAAAAAACCTCTCAGCAAACTTGGTTTATAAGGGATGTTCTTATGTTCCTCAACCTAAGAAAATATACCTATAAAAAACTTACAACTAACATCATAGTTAATGATGAAAGACCAAAGGCTTTCCCTAAAGATGAAGAGTAAGGGAAGGATATCCACTTTCACCAATCCTATTCAACATCATACTGGAGGTCCTAGTCAGTGCATAAGGCACGAAAATAAATTAAAGACATACAGATTGGGAAGGAAGAAATAAAATTATCTCTATTAACAGAAGACAGGCTTGTCTACACAGAAAAAAATCCCAAATGGAATCTATAAAAAGCTACTAGTACTAATAAGTGAGTTTAGCAAGGTCATAGGCTATAAGGTCAATATACAAAACCAATTGTATTTTTTTTTTTTTTTTTGTGGTACGCGGGCCTCTCACTGTTGTGGCCTCTCCTGTTGCGGAGCACAGGCTCAGTGGCCATGGCTCACGGGCCCAGCTGCTCCGCGGCATGTGGGATCCTCCTGGACCAGGGCACGAACCCGTGTCCCCTGCATTGGCAGGCGGACTCTCAACCACTGCGCCACCAGGGAAGCCCCGTATTTTTATATACTTGCAATGGATACTTAGAAAAATGAAATTTTAAAAGGTATCATTTAAAATAGCACCAAAAGCATAAAATATTTAGGCATTAATCTAACAAAATATGTACAAAATCTGCATGCTCAACTATGAAGCACTGATGAGAGAAATCAAAGAAGACATATATATAAAAGTAGAGACATACCATTATCATGGATTGGAAAACTCAATATTATCATTTCTTCTCTAAGTTGATCTACACGTTCGATGTGATCCCAACCAAAATCCCAGCAGTCCTTTCTGTAGAAGTCAACAAGCAGATTCTAAGATTTATGTGGAGAAAGCAAACAAAATAGAACTGCCAAAACAATTTTGAAAAAAAAAAAAAGAAGTTGGAAGACTCACACTACCTGCTTTTAAGACTTGCATAAAGCTATAGTAATTAATACTGTGTCAGTATTGGCAAAAGGATAGACACACAGATCAATGTGTCAGAAAATACAGAAATAGACCCACATATATATAGTCAACTGAATTTTCACAAAAGTGGAAAGGTAATTCAATGAAGACCTTTGAAGACTATCAAAGGCCAATGAAGACTATCCTTCAATGAAGGATAGTTTTTCAACAAATGGGACAAAATAATTGAATATCCACATGCAAGAAATCCCCAACTTAATTCATATATCACACAATATATAAAAATTGACTCAAAATGGATCACAAACTCCTAAATGTGACATCTAAAACTGTAAAACTTCTAGAAGAAAACCTAGGTGAAAAAGCTTTGTGACCTTGGTTAAGGAAAGGTTTCTTAGCCACAACACCAAAAGTACAATCCATAAAAGAAAAAAATGGGACTTAATCAAAAATTAAATCTTCTGCTCTTTGAAAGACACTCTTAAGAAAATGAAAAGACAATACATAAAATATACACAGAAATATTTGTAAAAACATATCTGATTAAGGACATGTATACAGAATACATAAAGAACTCTCAAAACTCAATAAGAAAATAACCCTATAAAAAATGGGCAAAAGATTTGAATTCACACTTCACTAATAAAGGTATACAGATGGCAGATAGCACATGATAAGATGCTTAATATCATTAGACATTAGGGAAATGCAAATTAAAACCACAGTGATATACTACTACACACCTGTTAAAATGTCTTTATTCATAATCTCCAAAAACTAGAAACAATCTAAATGTCCACCAACTGGTGAATGAATAAACAAACTCTGGTATATCCATACAATGGAATACCATTCGACAATAAGAAGGAATGATTTACTGATACATGCATCAACATAGGTGAATCCAAAAATATTATACTTGGTAAGAGAAGACAGATGCAAAAACTGCAAACTGAATGATTCTATTTGTGAGACATTCCAGAAAAGACAAAACTGTAGTGAGACAAAGTAAATCAATGGTTGCCTGGGATCAGGGGTGGGGCAAGTGTAATGACTGTAAAGGGGAAGACGGAAAACTTGGGATCATGACAATGCTCTGCTTCTTCAGTGTGGTGTGGTTACATGACTGCATACATTTGCCAAAACCCATTGAATTGTTCAACACTTCGGAACTGTCGAGTTTAAACCTCCATATTCTAAACCGTTTGTCCTCCATTCCACGGTAGGTAAGGGTTCGTTTTTTTCTTTTTTAATATATTTATTTATTTATGGCTGCATTGGGTCTATCGTTGCTGCTCATGGGCTTTCTCTAGTTGCGGCGAGCGGGGCCCACTCTTCCTTGCAGTGTGCGGGCTTCTCATTGCAGTGGCTTCTCTTGTCGCAGAGCACGGGCTCTAGGTGCGCAGGCTTCAATAGTTGTGACTTGCGGGCTCTAGAGCACAGGCTCAGTCGTTGTGGCTCACGAGCTTAGTTGCTCCACGGCATGTGGGATCTTCCCAGACCAGGGATAGAACCGGTGTCCCCTGCATTGGCAGGCGGATTCTTAACCACTGTGCCACCAGGGAAGTCCTTCCTTATTGTTTTAAGTTTACTTTATCTTCTCAATGCCTTATGAAGCATGTGGCATTGCAAAGATGTTCCAAGCAGAGCCCAAAGGACCACAAGTTATGCATTACTCTAACTAGAGGATGAGACAGCAACTCACTGACAGTTGCTGTAACAACCAGAAAGGTTTAGATCCCATGAGCTTTGATATACTTTATGAAGGCACTGTAACTTATATAACTTTATAATGATCCTTACAGTTAAGAGAAAAATAAATAAGAGATGTTCCAGAGGAAAACGTGAAGATGTATTGATTTTGCTCCTGGATACTTTCTAACGAGTTGCTAACCAAAGGAAATGGTTTAAGAAAAACTAGGGTAAGAACCAGTGGGAAGAGAAGGAATGGCCCACTAGGCCTTCAGAAGAGGGAGGTGTTTACAGGATGGCTGACCATAACGGACACCGGCCTGGATTCTGAGATTCCTGGGGGACCAAGAGATGAAGGGTAAGATAATTATCGTCATCAAGGTCTTTGAGGGTATCTTATGACGGTTGCTATTAAAAGAGAGCTCTGTCAGACTCACTGTAAAGAAGTGCTAGGCAGCCCAGAAGGTTTTTATTTAATTTTCTAAGTAGGGGCTTATGTGCTTGGGGTCCTCAGATGGTTGTATCATGTGCACAACAGCTGTAAATCTGAATGGAAAAAATCTATGCCAGTGAAAACCAAATTCAAAATTACATAATCACATTATTTGGTTATAATTGCATGCATGGAGCACATGCTAAGGCTGGGCTCTGAATGCTTTGCACATACTTAGGCTCTGAACGCTTTTCAAGAGCCATATGAAAGAGATGCCATTATTACTTCCATCATACATTTGAGAAAAATGAGAAGAGAAAATAAGGTCAAGAACTAGAAGCAGGTAGGAAAGGAATTTGAACCCAATTTTCTCTGACTCCACGTTCTGTACTGCCTTCATTCATTCAATAAATATTATTGACTGTCTGTCATGTACCTGGTACTCGTCTAATAAAAGGACTCTTTTTAAGGACAGCAAAGTAAAAAAGTAAAGAAGTAACAACCATAAAGGTTTAAATTCCATGAGCTTCAGTATACTTTAAGAAGGCATTGTAACTTATTTATATAATTTCATAGTGATCTTTACAATTAAGATAAAAATAAACTTTTAAAGCAGAGTTATGAAAATCTCCCTATCCAGAATATATCTCTGGATAAGTACTCCACAAAAGATTTTTTTTATGCCTTTTCAATAAATCTTTTTATCCTAATCAAGTATATTATTTGAAAAATTGACATTCCACTTGAAACTGGAGATAAATTCTAATCCTAAATTTTCCATTTAAACTCTTACATTTCCAAAATATTATTCATATAATTATTCAGATATCCTAAAGGAAAAAAAAAAGAGTAACAACTATTTTCATTCAAAGAATGGCACAATATTATTCTAATACACAAAGTAGCATTGTTTACTCTTCAACTATTGTATTTAGCTGGAATGATCAAATGATTATTTAAACTTTTTGCATAATGTAAAACTATGTCTGAGATTCTGATAACATCTCAGTGAAAGGTTTTTTTTTTCTTTATCATCTTAGGAATTATGTCGAGTTCAAATCTAACCAAGTCTTTCTCTTTACACTATTTTCTAAAACTTTAATAAAATAAAGGGCAGCTAAGAAAAAAAGCTTAAGACAAACACACTTAGATTGTCTTTATGCCATTTATGTCAATGGACAGATACTTAAGGCATAGCTAAAGGTTTAAGTCTGTTACTTTATGACATATGCTCCCTGCTACCCTGGCCATTACTTGACAGGATGTTTGCTTGCAAAATGACTATTTTCCTATAGTCACTCTTGATTTTAAAATAACAGACTATCATTATGACTCAACTTGAACATTAGTCATCATAGAATGTCATAGTCTCTACAGACAAATATTGATCAGAGCAACTTTTAGAAACAGAATAAAAGCAAAATGAAATTTAAATGAATAAAAAAGTATTAGTTTGAAAATGCTTTTAGGTTTCTAAAAACACATTAATCATTGGTTAAAGTATCTCACAAGCCTCTGTACTATACATTTTTATTAATGTCCACCTTGTTACAAAATTAAGGCAACCTTCAAAACCACAACATACATAGTAGAATATTATTTTCCTTCTATTATAATTGGCAAATGTAAAATCAATATTTCCATTTTACACTGTTGAAGGAAAGAGTTCTTTGTAGAGCGAATATTCTCTACAGAAATTTATAAAACAAAATATGTATCTCTTTATTGACACCACTGGTCTTATAAAACAATTCTTCCTTTCAATTCACAAATATTTTAATTCAATTACTATTTTTAACAAAAACAAGTTTTCTTAACTCTCTACTACTCACCTATATACTGTAGTTGGGCCTCACTAAAAATCTTCTGTCACCTTCAGATTTTAAGAAAAGCATATGAAAATTCAGAGTTTCCTTAGGCCTCATTTGCCCATGTATTACCATCTATGTTATTATTCTTTACCAAATTTCTCCTCATTTCTCGGTCTATAATTTATAGAGCACTGCAAGTCAAATAAAAGTTGCCAATTATCTGATTAATTTTGATTTAGAATACTGTTGCTCCAAATGATCCAGGACTATTTACTTTAGCACAAAATAAAAAGTTGAGTAATTACCCAGATACTAGTAACTCAAGTCCAAGTTTCTAATAACATGGACTAAATTGTCCATATTAATACAACTCTCCCTTTCACCCTGTTGCCAGTCATTATTTTCTTGGTATTTTATGACATTAAAATGATTTTATAAATCTTGCTCCCCATTCCTTTCCATAAAGTACAGATTAGAATGCTTACAAAAAGGAATGTAATTTTGAAAATTACACTTGAAAGAGTTAGAACAACTGTGGTTATTTATGTTTTAAACTTAATGAAAATAATCAAACACTTAGGGAGAAAAAAATGGAAATTTTCACCTATTTCATAGGCACTTGTTTTCACAACAGTCTATAAAATTACTTTCTGAGCATTTACCATGGTGTAAAAATCAGTTATGTATAAACCATTTATTTTCTTACCAGAGGCGAGGGGGTTGTAGGGGGATGAATGCAACAGGTGAGGGAGATTAAGAGATACAAACTGCCAGTTATAAAATAAACGAATCACCAGGATGTAAGGTACAGCATAGGAAATATAGTCAATAATATTGTAATAACTTTGTATGGGGACAGATGGTAACAAGAGTTATCATGGTGATCATTTTATAATGTATAAAAATATTGAATCACTATGCTGTACACCTGAAACTAATATAAATTGTAAGTCAATTATACTTTAATTAAAAATAAATTAATAAAGTATTTTCTGAATAGTTCTATATATGCAAAAAATATGTGAGAGAATTGAACACAATTATTCTAAGGATTTTTTTTGAAGTATTGTTAGACTGAACTTTGCATAAAATTGTTTCAAGTCTATGTTTTATTTTGACAAGGGACATAAAAATATGTATTCTCTTGAAAACACCATTCAAAACAACCATAATTAAAATGTTAAATTCTTAACCAGTATTATTTAAAATATCATGTGTTTCAAAATATTAAAACTTTCACCTAAGCCTTTCTTTACAAAGTAATCTCTTAATATATTAATTTTGGTTTAAATGTTTACTTTAAATGAGTTAAAAGCACATTTTGTATAGTTTCTTTAGTGTTGGCAATGTATTTAATTCAGATCATGCATTCTTATATATGTAACTTCTCTTCTGAAATAATTCATTTGATAAATGATGGTCAAATCTTTCATTTTATAAGCAAGTATAGATTATTGTTACCTGAGTTTAGTATATAAAATACTTTTATTTTTTGTTTCCTCTTTTTTTAAATTATACTCCTTTAAACAAAATAAATATGAATACTTATACATTACTTAAATTTCAAATTTTAATATATAAAAAGCATGCTCTCAAAATACAAACTTTTAAAAAATGTTGGCTTTAGACAATAATATTCCATTGACTAGGCCCATTTGTTCCTTTTTGTTGTTGTTCTTGGAATTCACGGATCTGGTCAAAACTTCAGTTTCTAAGGTATGAGAAAATACAGTGTTAGAATAGATTCCAAAACCAGGACCAAAAAAGGAAGGGAATCCCTTAGATATTTTCTGTTGTTATAGTCTAAATGTAAGCCATGTTAAAACTGGTTAGGTTCTGGACATGACAGATGATCTTCTAGTCCATTTTGAGCATGACTGTGAGGCTTAGTTAAATTCAGTGGAGCTAAGAGAATCTTGGTGTAATGGACTGTGTCAGAGAAAATAAACAGTAAATACGTTTTCTGTAACATTTCTTCTCTGGAAGGGAAAAACTTTCCTCCCTCCCTCTCTCCTTTCCTTCCTTCCTTCAAAAAATATTCAATCTCTCTCTCTCCCTCTCTCTCTAAAAATGTAAAATAACAATTTAAAGGACAGTCTGCATGCATATGGAAGAATTAATCAGATATATTCATCAAAGTAAACCTATTTCAACATGTCCATGCTTCACTTTCATTCTCTTCTAGCTAACCCATGGGTCATTCTGGCTGATCCCAGATCAATGAAGTAGGAAGGTGATCTTTATAAGTGAAGTAGAGAATAAAACCAACCTGTTGTTGAGGGGAAAACTGTTTATTATCTAAATTCTCTATTTGACAGACTTTATTGGATGGTTGGCCAGCTCCTAATTTTCATATCACTTCACTGGTGACTTAAGGAGTAAACTTACTTTTTAAAATCCATACAAAAGATAAGTACATTGTAATAATTTAAAAGTAAATAGTTTTCATTTGTCCATGTAGAGAAATTCTAAGACACACAATTCAACCTGCTCTTTTCTCATTAAATATACTGTGGAGTATGATTGCCTTCCTTGTTTCTAATTTCTTTACCTTTAAATTAAAATTTGCCTTCATCTCTTGCCAAACTGCATGTTAAAAATTTTATTTCCTTTTAAGAAACCAATTCCTCATTTCTTCCTAGCTGAAGACTTCACAATTTTAGTCAGTACTACTCAGATATTCCCATGTGACATTAGTTGCTTGGCTTCAAAATAAGGGATCAAACTTCCTAAAGGAAGCCCTGAAGAGCAGACATGACTTTTCCAATATGCAGAAAATCCTTTCAAACCCATAGACTGCTTAGATACAAAGATTTAATATTAAAAATTATCATTTGATACTTATGTACATTCTTTTAATATTACAGAATTATTTCATTCTGACTCAAGTAGCTAACAAAATCAAGGCAGGACACTCTTGATGATAGCTGCCAAATCTCACTTTAAAAATTCAAGAGTATTCTCCTTTTTAAACATCTTGACTATAGAATTTCCTATTTGCAAAGTTTGACAAAATTATAGTTTCTTAGTTTCAAAGGAAATGCTTTGATATTTATCTTTTTAAGAAACTCAGTTTCTTAGCAGCATGATAATTAACCTGTTACAACTTAGATTTGAAATATTTATCATATACCACATTTTGAAGTTTTATATTTGATATTTTCCTGATGCAACTATCTGAAAAATGAAATTTAAAAAATAGTACTAAATGATGAAACTATTACTTAAATAGAAGTTGTGCTAATTAGTCTAAATGTCTTGAATAAAAGTTTTTGGGGAAAAATTCAAAACGCTTGTGCAAAGCCATAAGCATAAATTTTGTAGTATTTTAGAGAACATTGTATCGTTGATTTTCATTCCTATGGTTCCAACTTCTTTAATGTGACTAGCATTTCACTTTCTCTCACATATTAAGGCACTAGCTCCATTGAAATAAATTTGAGTTTTATCAAAAAATCCTCATATACAAGATAGGCTATATGAATAAGGGAGGGAAAAGGCTGTATTTGCCTATATTAATTACTGTAGCAATGACCATTTATAAATTATTAGAGATTGGACTAAATACTTAATTTGAAAATTAAACCTTTGTTGTTCCCTCTGAATGCTTGATGTGGTCTTTTGAAAACATGTGACACAAGACTCAATTTGAAACCACTGGACTCTGTAGTCATAAATGTGCAAAAACTTGACCATTCAAATTCCAAGACCCAATCTATGCCTTGCCAAGTTAAGATATTTAATAAAAGAATGTGTATAGATTTTATAAACTTCACTGAAATAGTTTTGACCTATACTTTCAAATACCGTATGTTAACTCAGTTAAGCATTCCTCCCAACTGTCCATTTGTGGTTAAAGTAGCTTTAAAATAATAAATTCTATTTTTATTAATATTTATCTCAAGGCTTTAAGATCACTAACCACCAAAGAATCCCTGTGAGGGGGCAGAGAGAAGATGCTTAGGTAATATTTAAGCATTTTAAACTTTCTTCTTTCTGGAAAGTGAGCAGGTATTCCACGTGCACGGGTGGAATAGAACCCTGCAAGAACATAGTATGTATGCCAGTAAAAACTTTTGGATGCATGGGCATTTAAGCATATTGGCTTTTTTTTTTTTTTTTTCCTCCCCATGGATATTCAAGGAACTCTTCAATCTAAAGTAATACTTTCCCTCAGCTTCCTCGGCACAAAAGCAAAAGTACTTATACAGTCTAAAAAATAAATACTAGAAATTGTTTTTTGCAACCAACAAATGTACCAATGAGGCCTTTGGGAAAAGCTGACCACATAGATCCTGTAAATGCCCCAGCACATTTAAATTGTACTCATGGTGCAGAGGCCAATATTAAATTGTTTTCTAAAAAAGAAAAAGTTAACTAACCAGCTCAAAGGATACAATGTATTTTAAAACATTCTAAAAACATTTAAAAATACTTTCTCATCCTTTGAATAATTTGTACATTCTCAAAAAGAAAAACAAATTTAGCAGCATTATCTATCTTAAATTTGCAGTTTAAAAGGAAAAATACATTATTAACATGAAGATCATTGAACATCTATTTTGCTGTTTTCAGCTGCACATAATTGTTATTTTAAAAGGTTCTTTCAGGGCAAATTTAGTCGATTGGCTTTAAGGCTGCAGAATTGTTTTAAGTCTAGTGAAAGTTCCAATGCTGTTTTCAGTGATCAAAGCAAAAATTTTTAATAGGTTTTCCCCCATAGTTTCAGAATGTTTTCATACCTAGATTTTCTAATAATATAGAATATATTGATTTTATTGCTGCAACAGAGTCTACATCTGTGTAATCATACCTTTTAATAATTATACTTCAATGTATTTCAATGGCTTACTTGTCAAAGAAATACATGTATTATCTACATTTAAACAAGTACTTAATCCTATGCCTCCTTCAAAGGGAGTTGAAATAAATGTAGCTACAGGAGAAAAATTCAGTTTTTCTAGTATCAGAAAACATTATGGTGAAAATTTTTGTGTGAACTGGAAATATACCCATCACTTGGGCCTAACACATAAACACATTTAGGTAGAAAACGACAAATGCCTTGTAACAGAAAGGACTTACATATGTACAGGAGAGTAACATGACAGCTATTACAGAAACAATTCTTGTGAATTTCCTAACTTTTACACCCAGGAACTCACATTTAATTGAATTACTTTCCTCTTTTAAAACAGCATTTTAAAATCTATGCTCAAGCATTATTGCTTTCCTTTTCGACACTAAATTGGTATGATTACAGTTATCAACTCAAATTCTATTAGAGTATTAACAATCAATATTATGCAAGGTCATAAAATATGTAACAAATGTAATGAGCTTGGGTGTTGTTAATACTGTTTAACTTTTACACAACTCTGCCCTGTAAAATATCCCTTATGCAAATCAGATATCTGGACATTTTTCAACTGATGTTTTACTACTGAGGAGAAACAAGGAGTTTAGAAAGAAAATGAGAGATGGGAAGAAAAGATGAACATGATTAATAGGTGTTTGTTTCATAAAGATTCTAGGGAGACTTTTAAATCCTTCTCTGCTCCTATATGCTCACCGAAGTGGAGAGCTAGTTCACATGCCTTTCAAAGCCTTCAAAGGAGAATTTGAATAGTTACTCAATCTTTACTGATGCTAAATTATTCCATTTGCGTCCTGTTGTTGTGAAATCAGGTGCTCTTTATGCATTGGTGCAAGGTTAAATGTTGACTGTATTCGTTAGAAACTTTTTTTCAAATAAACACCTAAATTATGCCTCAAAAAGTGTTTCATGGTGAGTCTGTTTCAAATAATGCCTCCTAAGAGGCATTATTTGAAAGACTAAAACATCTTTCTCGTTCTTTATTCCTCCCCTCCACCCGGAAAGAACTGCACTTTGAGTTTCCTTTTTAAATTCTTTTGATCAAAAAATGCATAATCTACTTTGATGCAGTTTTTTGTTTTGTTTTGTTTTAAGAATCACTCTTGTTCTCCAAATTCGTATAACTATAATGGGGAAGTTAAACTTTATACAATATTTGAACCTTTAAAATGATGGGTACTCACTTCTGATAAAGATTTTGCCATTCTTTTTTTTTTTTTTTTTTTTTTTTTTTTTTTTTTTTTTTTTTTTTTTTTTTTTTTTTTTTTTTTTTGCCATTCTTAACTATTTACTAAGTTTTTAGTAAATAGTTTTTAGTTTTGCCATTTTACTAAGATAACTATTTGATAAAAATGATAGCTTGACTAATTAAAACAGGACCCATAGATGCTGTGAGCACAGTAGCACAAAATTTTTATCAGTTTGCTTTTGAAAGGTGTTTATTTGTAGCTGCATCTAAAATTTTTAATAATTCTGTCCAATATGTTCGTGAATAAGATATTAATCCCTTAATTGTCGAAGTACAGCACCTACACACGCGCACTATATGTATACATGTGTATACACACACACACACACACACACACACACACACACCACGCAGGAAGGAATCAGTTGCCGTATTCCAGGAATGACAATGAAAGAGGAAAAATAAGCAAGAATTATAATTAGACGTCTACAGTCTCATTCACAGAAGGGCAGTGCTTGGGGGTTAAGCTGTTGAGTTAAAAAAAAAAGCCCCCAACCAAAAACCAACCAGTTGCCTCCGATTGGAGCTTCCCGCAGGCTTTCGCGCTGAGCGAGGAGCGGGGAAGGCGTAGTTCTCGGGGCCGGTGGGGGCCGGGATCCCGTCACCGTCACCACCTCCCGAGGGGTCTTTCGGGAACGCTCCCGCGGGCCCCGCAGGAGCCGGTGACAGTCCTAGGTGAGCGCCGAGAGCAGAGAAAGCGCCGAGCGCGTCCACAAAGCGCCCGGGCCGCCCCTCGCGCTAAGGCGTCGCGCGCGGCCGCATCAGCTGAGCGCGCGGCGCGTGTCACGTGGTGCGCGTGTCGAAGGTCACGGCGCGCTCACAATGGAGCTCTCGGAGTATGTGCAGAAAGGCTTCCAGATGCTGGCCGATCCCGGCTCCTTCGACTCCAACGCCTTCACGCTTCTCCTCCGGGCGGCTTTCCAGAGCCTGCTGGACGCCCAGGCGGACGAGGCCGTGTTAGGTAAGCCGCTGGGGTCTGAGCTGGATCGGCCTGGGTGGAGGGGCGCTCGGAGAAGAGGAGCGAGATGGAGCGAGAAGGGGAAAGCCCCGGGAAGAGGAAGTCTCCGGGGTTTGCCCTTCGCTCCGGACGGAGTGTGGGGATGTGGCTCTGCCAGAACCCACATCGGACCCTGAGCATTGTTTTCTCCCCAGTTGGCACCTGCACACAGCCAGCTACACGTTCCTGGCCTGATTTCCCCTCCCAGGCTCTTTGTTCCTTTGTAAAGCCGGTGTTCAAGTCTTGTTTGTGGCCTAAACATCTAAGGTTTTCAGCCTGGTCTGGGGCAAAGGCTGTTTGACACTTGGACTTCATCAGGGCAGCTCCCTGCAATTCAAGCTTTCAGTGCTAGGTTGACGAAGGTTTTAAAGGGTCTGCTTCCAAAGTAATTACTACGTCAAATAGTGTTGACATTTTTCAGCTTAGAGAATACCTCAAGTTCCTCTGATCATTCCAACACTCTAGTTCAATATGTTTTGCACAGGTTCCACGCCTAGACCCTTAAAATATGGTGCATAATGTTTTGTTCTGCACTAGTTATCAGGAGGCGAGTCTCTTATAAGTGGTCGGGTCAGTGATTGCGGAGTGCGGTGTCAGTATGGATGGAGGCATATTTTAAGACGGATCGCTATTACATGATTTTCTTAAATATAAATATCTCAACAATTCAAATTTTTTTCCTGTAGTTTCACGAGCTAAACACGTGTACAAAAAGTATGAAAGTGGAAGTTCTTTAAACGAAAATAGTAACCGCCACCTGGTTAATCTCAAAAAAAAAAAAAAAGAAAGGATGGCTGTCGAAACCTGAAAATATTTTGAAAATTGTATTTTATATTCTGAACTCGTTCCCTCGCCCCCACCTCCATGTGTTAATGTCCTTGGAGCCAGTTAGCATAAAATTAATCTTTAGAAGGAAAGTTTATTCATTCTTAAATTTACACCATATAAAATATCTTCTTATTTTCCTCGGAATTTACTCCATCTTTAGAGTGACCACTGTATATTTTACTCTAGGACTATGTTTTTTAAAAAATAAATAAGAGTATTAAGGTAAAGTAAAAGAAGGTAATTTGACCAGGTAATTGCATAATTATTGATGTGTGATCTTTATTGTTTTGCCATTGACCATGTTGCACATCTCATTTACTTATAATTTCCAGTCCTTATAGTTGAATTCTTCTTGTTATCTTGTTAGAGAGGGTTCTTTACCCAAATTAAAATCCCTTTTTAGAAACAGGACTATAAAGAATTTATTGTCACAGGCGTCACTGGCAATTAATTTATTTTAGATCACCCAGACTTGAAACATATCGATCCGGTGGTTTTAAAACATTGTCATGCAGCAGCTGCAACTTACATACTGGAGGCTGGAAAGCAAAGAGCTGACAAATCAACTCTAAGGTACAGGATTTATTTAAATATCCATTTGTTTTCAAATAGTACCTTTATGATTCCAATTTCAGTTTTTAAAATGGAGACTAAACTTAGGCTTTTTTTTTTCTTTAGCACTTATCTAGAAGACTGTAAATTTGATAGCGAGAGAATAGAATTGTTTTGCACGGAATATCAGGTTACTTACTTAAATTTTTTAAAATTAACAATTACTATTTTTCTTCTACTCTGTTTGCAAAGACATATTTTCTTTCTTTTTTTTCCTCCCAGAATAATAGGAATTCCCTAGAAATCCTACTGGGAAGGTAGGTCCTGTATAAGGTGTCAAGCTGAGCTACTTTTTACTTGCAGGTATGAATGGAGAGTGTTGGTGTGAAACAAAACAGGACAAAAAAACGGGATCTAGACCAAAAGAAAAGGGGCTAAAGGGCAAGTGAAACAATTGCAGTTAAGCTAATGTTTTTAAAGATAAAGTTTATGGAGATAATTTTTAAAATGCTCTTTACTCTTCAGAACTTGAAAATAAAGTTTAACAATGTTTTAAATTCAGAATAGATTAAAATAGTGTGTGTGGTGGGGAGGTGGTAGACACCATTGTTGGTGAAGATAAATACTAAAAGTTTTCCTGTAGCTATTATATACAAAATTATCATTGTATCTTTCAGTATAGGCAGATCTTTCCCTCATATAACTGATGTTTCTTGGCATTTGGAATATCAGATAAAGGTAAAGTTTAACAAACTGTTCTCTAGGGGAACTTAGGGAACTTTTTTAAAAAAAAGGAGTTAAAGACTGAAATCAATGTGTTGTGTTGTTTTAGACCAATCAACTTGATAAGATGTACAGACCTGCATATTTGGTGACCTTAAATGTAGAGGTATTTATACATAAGCCCTGTCTAAAAATTAAATGTGTAATGAAATTTAAAATTTCCTTTATTTAAATAAACAGCATTTTTTTCTTCCCTAGAACACTGATTCCCGATCCCACCCAGAGATTAGGTTTAGTTGCAACATGGAACAATTACAGGTACAGTATTAGGATCTGTGAATATGCCTACCTTTTTACAGATTTTTAATTGAGAATTATGCCTATGTAAAGTTCAAAAGAAAATTAACCATCTGTCAGTAGATAATGAAGGTTGGTTAAGGATTTAATGGTGAGGGGGCTTCAAAAGCAATATTTTAACATAGGCTTCGCTTTTGAAATTACGATGTTACTAACAGAGAATTGGTCTGCATTTGCTGTTCCCTCCAATTAAAATAAACTTGTGTAGTGTTGAGTGTAAATTCCTTCTATTTGTGATAAGTGTGAGCCAATAGGACAAAGCAAAAGGAAGAGCTTGGCTTTGAAAATGTCTTCTTTGCTTTCAGAAATTGAATTAAACTCTCAAAACATGATTTTTAAACAGTAGTTGTAAATGACTTTTTATAAAGGAGCAAGTATACAAAAATTCTAAAACTGTTTATATTGCCAGTGTAAGACTGGGGAAATTAAAAATTACATTGATTAATGGACATGACAACGAATTTATTTCTTACCACTTAAAAAAATGAAGGTCATTGCTTGAAATTTTGATGAGATTGAATTTTTCAAAAGGGATCTCCTGCAGAGTCGTTTTAATGTAACCATTAATCAAACTTTAAACTTTCAAAAGATGTGAATACAGCATAATATTTGTTAGATAACTTGAGAAATTTTAATTTTGATATACTTTGCCTGTTCAGAGGATTCAGTTAGAAACTATATCTCACATCTGAGGGCAAGCAGCCCATTTGAAGATGAGATATTTTAGAGGAAAACCTTCTATTGACCTTCTTTTAATTTTTTACATCTTTTATATTTTAGAGGAAAACCTTTTGATAGTGGTTTGTCAAAGGTTTAAAATCTTTGTGAATTTTAAACTTGTTTAGAAAGTGTCCCCCGACTATTTTCTTGCATCTTTCTCAAAGTTGGATACTTCTTTCTTGTGTTTTTATCCTAAAAACGATCCATCATATACATCTTCAGGACTTAGTAGGGAAACTTAAAGATGCTTCGAAAAGCCTGGAAAGAGCAACTCAGTTGTAACTTGGGGACGTTAACGATCTGCCCCGGTCTAGAGGAAGACCAGGAACGCCTTGCCGTCCGCCGAACCATCGTTTCTGCGAGCTGGATGTCTTCCTTTTCAGGAGAACAAATTTTTTCTTTTGGATTTCTGTCACTCATCAATTTTGACACTTTTTTTTTTACACTTGTGAAAGGGTTAAGAGGGAAAGTCTGCCTAAGTATTTGAATCATCTTTAGTATTATCCATACACTGATCATATTTGATCTTTTCCAAGTCTTCCAAAAGGAAGCAGACAGTATTATATTCTGAATAAATAAGTTGTTCCCACTAAAGAGTGCTGAGAGTTTGTTTGCATTTGAGTTTGTTAATTATTACTTTGAAAACGCAGACACGATTGGCGTTAACTTTTAACGATCGCCTCTTCTCAGGATTAAAGTTAAGCGTAGTGGGAAAGGATGCGATCTTCGGGGTTGCCTGAAGACCCCAGCTTCGGGACGTGGGGAAAGGGCGCGGTCGCCCCGCGCTGGGAGCTGGCCCGTCCCGTTACCTGTGCCCGAGGGCTCGCTCGCAGCCCGACCCTC
>NW_020172293.1:4376132-4376631 GCF_003031525.2 Neophocaena asiaeorientalis asiaeorientalis | reverse complement strand
CCACAGAAACTATGAAATAATAATCGTAGTATTAAAGGCAGAGATCGGGGCGAGACAATGGGGATGTTGGCGAGGGAGCCCCGATCGGGATTAGAAACACCTCCCAGCCCCGCAGAATAATACTGATCGCGCCCCCTCCGCGCGCTCCCTCCCCCGAGTGCCGAGCGGGAGGAGGCGGCGGCGGCCGAGGAGGAGGAGGAGGAGGAGGCCCAGGAGGAGGAGGCGTTGGAGGCCGAGGAGGAGGAGGAGGCCGCGGAGGAGGAGGCCGAGGCGGAGGAGGAGGAGGAGGCCGGGCTCGGGAGGCAGCATGAGCCGAGCGCGGCGGCCGCGGCTCCTCTCGGCTGCGCTCGTTGCCCATTGACAGCAGCGTCTGCAGCTCGCTTCAAGATGGCCGCTTGGCTCACATTCATTTTCTGCTGAACGACTTTTAACTTTCATTGTCTTTTCCGCCCGCTGCGATCGCTTCTCACCGGCTGCTTTTTCCGGGTACGTAGGAGGC
>NW_020172293.1:4339988-4376120 GCF_003031525.2 Neophocaena asiaeorientalis asiaeorientalis | reverse complement strand
CTCGGCGCCGCTCCAGCCGCCGCCCGCTCCAGCCCGGACGCGCCGCGCGCGGCCCCACGTTTTAGTTCCTTTCTCCCCCGAGCGCCCCTCTACACCCTCGCGACGCACATGGCCCCCGAGAAGAACACTTCTATTTGCAGCTTCTGCGGCTCTCCCGGCCACGGCGCCTTTTGTTGAGAGGTAGATTTTGATGAAACGGGGACGGGTGCCTGAAATCGGGAGCTGCTTGGGTCAAGTGGCTTCCCTCCTCTCCCGAAGAAAGGGCTTTGGAGGGGTTTAAACAGCCAGAGAACGCCCCCATTTTATAGGGACGGGTTGCGTGGGGGGCAGCGATCCCGCCAAGGTGGATGTTAGGCTGGTGAGAGCCCGAACAAAAATGTTATTAACTTAAGTTGGAGGGACACTTGTGAGAAATTGGATGGCTTGTAAGATGGCGGTTCCCAGTTGTTTCCAAGGTCTCCTGCGTTTGTGTTTAAAATGGTAAAGTTTTCAAGGTGTTATTTGTTGGGAGTCTTGGATAAGTTCTTCAAACATTACTTGGGACGTGCTCACTGGGAAGTGGGCATTTCAAATTTGGAGCTTTTTTTGGAGTGATGATGGTGAGTGGACGTTAGTCTTGCAAGAGGTTTCCTCTCTTTCTTTCTTTTTTCCTCTTTTTGTTTTTTTCTCTCTCAGAGATTACAGTTTTTCTCTCAACCTCTAGTATGGGATGCACTTAGAACCATGACTCAAGTCCACAACGTTTTACAGGTTTTGCTAAATGTCAGCTTAGGTCATGTGGTGAGGAGATGCTTTGGAAAACGAGCACTAAAAAGTTGATGGCATATGTTTACGCAGTCTTTTGGGTTTGACAGCCGTATAGCATGATCTTTTTCCCAAAGATTTACAGTTAATAATTGGAAGTAAACAAGTATAGAGACTTTGATCATTCCCAATTGCAATAAAAGGATTTAGTGGGCTTAGTGGTCACGGTTCAGTATTTGAAATACAAGCATGTATTAACCCCTTCCCTTAAAGTAGGCAAAATTCTGGGCATATTTATTCAAATCCAAGTGTAGGTTGGTGATGCCTAGAATGTTATGAGTAGTTCAACCTATATTTTATAGGAAGCTTAACCCCCAAGTTCTGGAAACATATGCCACGCTAAAGTCTTGAAACTTAAGGATGCCAATTGTTAACAGCATATGCTAACTTATGAGACTATATTAACATTTGAGTTTTATTTTAAGTAGAATCCCTTAGAGTTGATTTTCTGGGCAAACATATTTTTTTAAAATATTTGAGTTCATTCCCATACATCTGCCCCAAAGTGCAAAGGTGTTTGAAATAACCTACTTGTGTAAATTTACACCTAGTATCTTTAAAGCCATATAAGTCACTGTGTATGCATGTGTGTATGTATACACACACATAGACACACGCTTCTGTAAGAAAAGTGAGCATATAGTTGTACTTGAAAAATCCATCAATGTTCTACCATCAAGTCCTTGGATGTGCATTAAGTGCCCCCAAAGGTAAAATGCTCCCTAGAAGTCAAGTTAATCCCAACTTTACCCATACTTGTATTGGCCTGGGAGCCCCAACTGGGGTTATGGAGTTCATTTGCATTTGTTAGATTGCAATAGTCAAGCTGATTGTTAACCTAAGAACTTGCTTCTGTTTTCCTTCATTTTGACATTACTGGTGTTAGGCCTCCAACTAAAGTGACAGCCCCAACTGAGTATGTTATAATGGCAAGTTTAAACTATTGAGTATTTTTTCCATTGTATGTTTGGTGCATTTTTGCTTGCTTAACTGGCAGTTCTGTGGTGGAACCTAGAAGGTTTTCCTTTCTAAGGTGCAAGAGATTGTTTCTGAAACCTTATCAAGCATGTCAGATGTTTTGGAAGTCTTCATTAGGTTCCCAGTACTTTCAAGTGGTATAAAAAGATAAAGAACTGATTCTTATACAAGTAACAAAGTGGTATGTACTAGCATTATAAATGGTTATAGGCTTGTGGTCAAATTCTTATGAATTGAAGTAGAGGAGTTGTGTGAATTAAGACTTAAAATGAATTTGAAAGGGTTTTGGTCAAGTACATGAGACGTAAGTGTTCAAAGCCAACCAGTAAATAACCTTTCACTGAGGTCTGATTGTTCTGTGTGTTAATATTTTGTTTGTCTGGTGTTGATTTTATGTAAAGTAGAGGAGAAATAAAGGCAGCTGTTTTTATTGATGCCCCTTCCTGAACTTCATGATCCGAGGCATTAGTGTGATGTGCTTTTGAAAGGGGACAGAAGTATCACCTTGCTAACTATCTTTCTAGTAAAGGTCCTGCTGTTTCATAAGGAGAGTTTTCTTTGAGAACCAAGAAGGCTTGTCTTTAATCACCAAGTACAATAGAATTAAATATTGCTACTCTTTAGGGACACTGCTCCATCCACAACTCCTCTGTAATCCCACTTAGATTTATATTAACAATATGTTGACAATATTCCTCTAAACAAGTCATCCAAAGATAACTGAGGAGTCACACATGACGTTTTCTGGTTGAAGTCACTGGTTGCCACTGTGGTCACTTTTCACAAAAGAGGCTTTGTTTTGTTTTTACCGTTTTTTTTGTTGTTGTTGTGTGTGTGTGTTTTTTTAGTACTCTAAAACTTTTAGTTTCAGCCATTGAGCTGTGTTGATTAGTATTTCCCTCTTCTGCATTAAAATTCCCTGAGAATTAAAACCTCAGATGCATCTTCAAGTTTCACAAGTTCCTAGATTTCTGTTCAAGGCAGCTTTGAGAATATGCTTCAGATAAGTCTGGAAGCTTAGTCTTATTTCAGATTCTGAAATGAATGAAGTGGGAGTAAGAAATGCATTTTTCAAGCATACTGCACGAAGTAATTGACTTCCCTGATTGTCCGCTATTGTATTGTTGCTGACAGTTCCCCACCGTGACTTTTCTGTAACATACGATATCTGTTGGGAATAGCATTTCATTGTGTGGGGTTTGCATGGAGGTGAGGCTGAGAAAATGACATTTGTTTTTCTCTGCTCTCGGTGCTCTGGGTTGACAAGGTGTTGATTTAGCGTTGGGAATGGGCTGGTCACATGGTTCTTTACTTATTGTCACTGCCATCGATTCAGGTAGTTTTTCTTGCCTCTATCCAGCATAGCTCAGGTAAAACACAAGGCTTTTGCCCACTCCTTGTCTGCTATGAAACAGATTTCAGTTTTCAGCCTTTCCAAAACTTTGTATCGCTCATCCTAATCTGCAGAAGAACTTCCTATTAGAGAAGAAAGCTTTAAAGAGTTTCAGTTCAATAAACATCTCTGCAATTTGAGCCCTGACGGTTTCGGGCTAAGTGCACAGTTGGCAATTCTCAAAAGATCCCTTCATGAAATTTTTGACCTAGTGATTGCTAACAGGAGAGACCGAAAGAGTCAAGATCTGAAAGAAGCTCTTCGCGCCGAGTCGACGTGGAAAGAGGCCCCCAAGAGTGTCCGAAATGGCCGGAGTGCGGTTTGCATTTTCCTTTACCACTGCACGCTCCGGGGTCCCCCAGGCTGCCTGCCGGGTCGCCTCGGGCCAGGATCCTGCTCCCCAGCGCGCCGGGCCTCGTTCGGCTCCGCGCGGAGTTGCAGCGGTGGCCGGATGCCAAGTGTAAGTGTAAGTTGCTATGGAAACCCCGACAGAGGCGAGTTCCGAATCCGGAGCGAGACGGAGCCCCGGGCGCCGCCGGATCCGCCCCTCCGCATCCCGGGCCCCCCGGCCCCCGGGCGTCCGCGCGCTCAGGCCCCAGCCCGAGGCCGACTCGAGGTGCTTCTCCTGCGGCCCCAGCACCCAGCTCCGGAAATGCCAGGGATGCAGATAGAGCAGAATTTGCTTTCCCTTTGTATCGCGTCAAAACGTGCCAGGTTTTGGTTGCTGGAACCGCTTAAAACAACCAGAACCCCTGGGAAGCCAGGGCATGCTCCTGGATTTTCGATCGAAGATCCATAAGGAAGTTTTACCCTAAATTTGGAGTCCTGGAACAAGCCCTAGCGGTTGGTAAATATCTGCGGGGAGCGTGTAGCGTCTGCAGCAGCCGTGGGGCTGCTGGGCTGGAGGACAAATGGAAGAAAGAGACCCGAATGCTCTCAGCTCCCAGCCCCCACCCCAGACCTTTTCTTCTCCCTCCCGGAATGACCTGAGGAACCAGAGAATTACTTTTCTTGGATCCTTTTTCACCTTTTCAGTAGAATTGATTGAGGTCTGATCAGTGAATTCTTTCTGTAGAAGACGTTGGGACAGTCCAGCTGCACAGTGTTAAACGAGTTTTATGAACTCCTTCAGCATTTCAGAGCATATAGTTACTGGGAGTTGGAGATAATCTCGATTCTCATTCTGTGAATTATGGCCAATATTTCTTTGTCTTGCAGGATCTTTTATCAAGCAGAAATGCATCGAACAACCAGAATCAAGATCACTGAGCTAAATCCCCACCTAATGTGTGTGCTTTGTGGAGGGTACTTCATTGATGCCACAACCATAATAGAATGTCTACATTCCTGTAAGTACACAGTTTTAGACCTTTTCTTGTGTCGTGTATATTTAACATCTTGTCCTGAAATTTGAAAACTAACAATTCCCACTGTCCTTAAGAATGTTGGTACAAGATGAAGAAGTTGTTTTCCGCTCTTGCATTTAGTGACTTTTTGTTAATGCATATTTAATAAAATATTGTATAAATATAAATTGTATAAGTGTTCTCAGGATATTAACTGAGTTTGTTTATTTAATTAGAAATGCCTTTTGGTATTTACCATTTTGTTACGACTAGTTCTCTATTTCTGACACTAATTTTATTGCTTCGCATCTACTTCCTGAACTTTAAAAAATTTGTGTTTTTATTTCTAGTCTGTAAAACGTGTATTGTGCGTTACCTGGAGACCAGCAAGTATTGTCCTATCTGTGATGTCCAAGTTCACAAGACCAGACCACTACTGAATATAAGGTAGGAAAATGTTTAAAAACATTGTTTGTAATTGTTATTGGAATTGCATAATTATTGAATTTAGTGTTTATTTCTTCACACAAAATTTACCCTTCAGTCACCATCTAATGCATGTACTTTGTAGAGGAGGATACCCCTTAATTTCTTGGCCATTTTAATGATGACTAACTTTAAACAGAGTTCAGTATTATTCAAGGGATTTTAAGATTTTTTTAAATCATTTTTAAAAATGGAATTAGTTCTCCATTTTTGCATTGCTTTATTGACTTGTGACAGGCAAGAGTGCATGTGTTTAAACTGCTTCTATTCTCTCCTCTTTGTTCTCTTTCATATTAGCTAATTCAGTAATTTGGAAGGCACACTTTTCTTGACTTAGTGAAATGTGAAGAATTTATTAGTGAATATAAAATAGAGTATTCTACTAATTAAAAAACAGTGCTACTACATAAAGAAGTTTTATCATAATTATCATGTTGATGTAGTTATAGACAGTGTTACAATCAAGTAAAATACTATAACAGAGAAAACAAAGAATGTTTAAAAACTTAATGAACATTTTTAGTTTTTGCCATATTAGTTGATAGTTTATTTTCTAAATTATTCTTTTTCAGGTCAGATAAAACTCTTCAAGATATTGTATACAAATTAGTTCCAGGGCTTTTCAAAAGTGAGTAACTTGCTTAAAAATGAATTTTTAAAAAGTATTTATCAGTTTTACCTGCTATGTTTAAGTCTTTTTTTCCCTCCTCTTTAGATGAAATGAAGAGAAGAAGGGATTTTTATGCAGCTCATCCTTCAGCTGATGGTAACCTCTTTAGAGGGGGAAAGACATTTTATTTGGAGGGAGAACTTATCCAGTAATTTATTAAAATTAAGCTTAAAAGTACCAATTCCATTCTTCTATATGTATAATATTTAATTAAATATTTAATTCTTAAAAATTGAATTAAAAAATGTCTTTATAGCTGCCAATGGCTCTAATGAAGATAGAGGAGAAGTTGCAGATGAAGATAAGAGAATTATAACTGATGATGAAATAATAAGTTTATCCATTGAATTCTTTGACCAGAACAGGTAAATTCTTTAGGAAATGTGTTTTATGCTAATATATTTATTAGATACATTATTTGCCTAATAAATTATCTGTTTCTTAGATTGGATCGGAAAGTAAATAAAGACAAGGAGAAATCTAAGGAGGAGGTATGTTCCATCTTACAGAAACACATAGAAGATGCATTGTTTGGATTCTAGATTTTATGAGGGCGTATGTTGCCCTTTAGCATATCCTAGGGTCAGATGTTGCTATCAAGTAGAAGAAAATCATCATGTTTGTTGTTTAAGTGTGATCTGTATTCAATAGTTACTAGATAGAATTTATCTTATATATGATTACTATTCTTACAAAATATTTTCAGTAATTAATGTTTAATGCTTTGATGTACTGAAGGAATCTGTTCATTTAGTATTTATAATAATAGCAAACTCAAAGTATAGCTGAGAACTTAGTCAAATCTCAGCTTTGGTATTCGTACCTTTTGTCATACTCAGACATCTATCTATTTTTTTTGACTTTAAAAAAAATCTTAAAGTTAGGAACTTTAAAAAATTATTTTTCTTAAATATGCTCTTAGGTGAATGATAAAAGGTATTTACGATGCCCAGCAGCAATGACTGTGATGCACCTAAGAAAGTTTCTCAGAAGTAAAATGGACATACCTAATACTTTCCAGGTATCTACTTTATAGTATTCATGCATTCTATGTAAATCTTTAAAAAAAAATTTCAATGACATTTTCCTTTTTGGATTCTAAACCCAAAAAAGCAACAGAATTTTTTTTTAATTTAGTACTTTATTTGGAAATAGCTCTTAAAATATTTGGTATGGATTCTGTTTTATGCTGTGAAAACAAATCCCTTAATTTCAAGAAATGTTTTCCCTCATTTGAAGTTTCCAGAGGGATTCTTTCTTTGTCCAAATGTTTGGAGAAAATGTTTTTTAAAAGCATTTTTGGATTCTATTTAGATGGCCAAAAAAATCTAGATTCACCATCATTCTTTGTGACGCTTAATAATTGAAGTGTTGTTTTTCAACAGATTGACGTCATGTATGAAGAGGAACCTTTAAAGGATTACTATACACTAATGGACATTGCCTACATTTATACCTGGAGAAGGGTAAGTAGCGTACCTGATGCTCGCAGGTTATTTTTGTAGACTGTACTTAAAGATCTAAGACTGAATTTTTTTTTCCTCTTAATTTTATAGAATGGTCCGCTTCCTTTGAAATACAGAGTTCGACCTACTTGTAAAAGAATGAAGATCAGTCATCAGAGAGATGGACTGACAAACGCTGGAGAACTGGAAAGTGACTCTGGGAGTGACAAGGCCAACAGCCCAGCAGGAGGTATTCCCTCCACCTCTTCTTGTTTGCCCAGCCCCGGCACTCCAGTCCAGTCTCCTCATCCTCAGTTTCCTCACATTTCCAGCACTATGAATGGAACCAGCAGCAGCCCCAGCGGTAACCACCAATCTTCTTTTGCCAATAGACCTCGAAAATCGTCAGTAAATGGGTCGTCAGCAACTTCATCTGGTTGATACCTGAGACTGTTGAGGAAAAAAATTTTAAACCCCTGATTTATATAGATATCTTCATGCCATTACAGCTTTATAGATGCTAATACATGTGACTATCGTCCAATTTGCTTTCTTTTGTAGTGACGTTAAATTTGGCTATAAAAGATGGACTAGGTGTGATATTCATATGGACGTTAATGAAAAGGAAGATTATTTCTCGAAAGAATTGATTTCTGAGAAAGCAGGCAAGATGTTTTTCTGTGTGTTAGGACAGATGTGAAATGGTTTCTGTAACCATTGTTTGGATTTGAAAATCTTCTGCAGTGGATATAAACATTGGGCCATAGTTTGTTAATCTCAACTAACGCCTACATTACATCCTCCCTGATTGTTCTTGTTATTATGCTGTTTTGTGAACCTGTAGAAAACAAGTGCTTTTTATCTTGAAATTCAACAAATGGAAAGAATATGCATAGAATAATGCATTCTATGTAGCCATGTCACTGTGAATAACAATTTCTTGCATATTTAGCCATTTTGATTCCTGTTTGATTTTTACTTCTCTGTTGCTGCGCGAAACCGATCAAAGGAAAGTAAACTTCAGTTTTACAATCTGTAAGCCTAAAAGCGGGTACTACCGTTTATTTTACTGACTTGTTTAAATGATTCGCTTTTGTATGAATCAGATGGCATTATGCTTATTGTACAATGCCATATTGGTATACGACATAACAGGAAACAGTATTGTATGATATATTTATAAATACTATAAAGAAAATATTGTGTTTCATGCATTCAGAGATGGTTGTTAAAATTCTCCCAACTGGTTCGACCTTTGCAGATACCTATGTTTGAGCCTTATCACCATAGGATATTTTTAATGTGGATATTTAATTCTAAATTTTGTTCCATTGGAAGCGATTGGCATATCGTAATACTGACTTTTCTCTAGTAATACCTGTTTACTTTTAAAATTAATAGTTGCATTAAAGAAAAACTTTTCACTAAGGAAATTGGAAATGCTTTCTTCATTTCCCATTGCTTATGATGGAATTAATGTGTTTTTAAAATGCATATTGATCGCTGTAATTCTAAAATATTTTAAATAAACCAGCAAATTGCTGGAAGAAGGCATTTTATCTAAAATTATTTTAATATGTGGCATAGTGGAAATTTCAAACTTAAGAATTGCTTTTACAGTTATAAACAGTGGAATATGCCCTCTCTGTAATGTCTGGAAATAGAAGCAATTTATTGTGAGCTTCTACAGGTATTAGTTTTTAAATACAGTGAGCATGTTGAATTTAAAGTATGAATATCCCCAACAATTTTCAGTTTGTGTTTTGCTTTGGTCGAACTTGTTCATCACCCATCAGTTATTTGTGAGGGTGTTTATTCTCTATGAATATTGTTTCATGTTTGTATGGGGAAATTGTAGTTAAACATTTCATTGTCCCCCGTCTGCAAAAGAAGCACAATTCTATTGCTCTGTCTTGCTTATAGTCATTAAATCATTACTTTTACATATATTGCTGTTACTTCTGCTTTCTTTAAAGATACAGTAAATGAAGTTTTATGAAACCACAAAATACATATATTTTTATTTTGACCTAAATTTGTACAGTCCCATTGTAAGTGTTGTTTCTAATGATAGATGTAAAATTAAATTTCATTTGTAATTGGAAAAATCCAATAAAAAGGATATTCATTTAGAAAATAGCTAAGACTTTAATAAAAATTTGATATGAAAAGCACAATGTGCAGAAGTTTTGGAAACCCTATTGTGGATTACAACAGGTAAAAGCTGAAGAACATCCATTGCTGTCTTAGTGATGTTGCTGAGAGTACATGCTTTGTTGTATAATTGCTTGAAAGCCCAATTGAAAGATGTATCTGTTTATTTACTCTACAATCTTTGAAGTAAAAGTTACCCATGTTTGCCAATTTTGGTGAATTTAACTTATTTTTCTAGGCTTTTCTTCTCAAGTTGTTCTTGATGTTATCTAAGACAAGAAAAAAAAGTTAATGGAAGTTTCAAGTGATGTTTTTATTTTGGATATGACTGTGTATATAAAAAATGCAAAAATATTTTTCAAAGGCTAAAAACTTAAAGTGCTAGTGGATTGTCATTTGACTTACACAAAACCAAGTCATAGGATCAACACAGAACTCAAAGATTTTACATCTCAACCTTTTTATGGACTTATTTTTGAAATTAGTAAAGTATCAGATGTTGCATTTATGGCTTACCTAACACTATTTCACCATATTTGAAAACATGTCCATTTATTTTGTTTGAAAGAGGAATTTCCCCCCTACTCAATTTGAAAATTGCTTAAGCTTTAAAGGCTATTTCAGCTAAAATTTGTCTTTTAATGAAACGAGAGTATAATGTTTTGTATTTTATAAGCAGCCATCACGGGTTTGACAATTAGGCTTTAAAACTTTTGCTGAACTACCACTTAAAATTTCAATGTTACAAAAACCCATATCAAAGCTGCTAACTTTGTAACTCTTAGCAGTCAAGGCAGGGTGCGTGAAAAGTCGGCTTTAAGTTTGGCTTTTGCTTCTGAACAGTATTCTGGGATTCTATACCACAAAGTTAGAGCTAAAAATATTCCACAGAAAATGCCTAAATTGATTTCACAGATTTTAGCTTAAATGCAAAAAAAGAATGAGGCTTGTTGCTGTTGTATAAATAGTGATCTATCTTGCTTTACACATGCATACCACTTTACAAATACCTTTTTGCTTTTAAAATTGCCGGCCGTTAATTGCTCTGAGTTGAAAAAAAAAGTTGCCCTTCAGTTGACTTAACCTACCGACCATATTGCTTTGTTTCCTTATCCATATGTGCAAATGTTAGGACCTTTGGAGGTACAATGCAACAGGCAGAGTAAGCTGATAGGGGCTTTCCTTCATCCTTTCCTCTTATTCTTTTCCCAATATTGGAGTTGCAGTTCATTTGTGAAGTCTTTCCGTACACTCGTTGTATAGGCCTATCAAAGTGTTTTGTTATGAAACCTTAATAGCAATGTAAAAGGAATCCATGTGAAATACTACTTGCACTGGCCAAGAAGAAATGAAAATGTTTGGTTTTTGAAAAATAGTTTAATGGTAATCTTTGGAGGAGATGGGATTTTAATTTTAGAAACAATTTGCACATGGAACCTAGTGTCCTTTAGAATCCTGAGGTGAAGGAAGTGTTATTTTTGTTCATTTCTCTTTATATTTTAAAGGTTTTAAAGATATATCTTTTCCTTCTGACATTACCCTGGAATGACAGTTGGAAATTCTGATTCAGTTTGGTGCTCCATGAAATGGAGGCTCCATGTTATTTTGAAATACAATGATTGTTTCTTCCATACAGTTTTACTCGCCTTTTATCCAAAACAAAAGGTCTTGATGAAATTACATTTTAAAGGACCCTTAAAAAAAAGAAGTATATACCTTTAAGACTTCTAAGTTTCAAAGAGCACAGAACGCAGCTCCAACATAAGGCTCTTGGGTTAGATAAGGTCACTTCGCTTGAGGATGTTTCTTCAAGTAAAAAATGAACAGTACAACAGGTGATTATTTCTAAGGTCGCTTAAAAAAAAATCCGGATTCCTCCAAAATAAAACCTTGAATTAAACTGGGACCACAGAATTCAGATAGATGGGTTCTTTACAAGGAAGAGAAAGTATCACATATTAGAGCCTCCCAGTAGATCAGACTTGGGAAATGCCACCGCGAAGCCTGTCCATCTCCTTACAAATCTCAAGATCTCCCAGTTTTGATTATGAAAGTCTCCGAAAATGTTTACACAGTCGAGTGTTTCCTGTTTCCGCACTTAATTTTTTTTAACGTTTTTTCTTCTTTTGGTTCTTGAAACGGATTTCCTTTATTTGCACCAGTTTCTTTTTCTGAGTGTGCAATTTCTAGAGGTCTCACATGAAGACTTCACCATCAACTTTTTGTTTCATCAAGTCGACGACATCAACAGTTATTCATCACTGGAAAGGCTACTCCAGGATCCTTATGAGTTTTCTGAAGAAGTTCAAGTGCCTGTGGAAAACTCACCCGAAGTCTCATTTAACGCCCTAAATGAATAGTAAGCACTCAATAAAACTTCCAATGGATGAGTTAAATTATCCCCATTCTTCTGTTTTCTTAAAATATCCCTTCCAGAGGCTATTAGAAGGGAATTTCCCAAAATAGCAAGTGATGTTCCCTCAGAGTCACCTACATTTCAGTTAAAAAAAAAAAAAGTTACTTCTTGCTCTGATTGTTGGGTGGTCATCAACTCCAAACTTCAAAGTGAACGTGATTTCAAGTTCCGTGCGGATTCGGCGCTCTTCAACTCTGTCCTTCTAAGTTAGCTAGAACCCAACAGACCCTCGGAAGGCTGCGGACTAGGGTACTCGGGAAACGCGTCGAAAATTGGGATGGAAGGAATGAGAACGTTACAGAGATGGATAAAGAAGTTACTGGAGACAGCGAAGCCTGTCCAGGAGCTCCAGTCTTAGGTCTAAGTGCCCCCACGAGTGGAAATATTCAAAGAAAGCCGAAGACAGGAGCGCAGTGCGCGGCTTGCAAGATAAAGCGGGGGCGAGGGTAATTAGGGTGGAAAGAGCAGCGGCTTAAAAAAAAAGAGAGAAAGAAAGGCTTCCTATGTTCGGGTGCCCGGTGGAAAGGGCACAGGACGCCCGGCTGGAGAAAATGACCTTCGTTTCCCGGCAGCGCTGCCTTCCCGATTAGGGAGCCTTTACCAAAAGGACCGGTTACAGAGAAAACGGCCCTTCTCCCTGTTTTGTTTTTTACCCAGCAGCTCTCCGAGAACCGCAAAGAGCGACAGCCCAGACCTCCGCCCCCGATTGCGCCGCGGGGTTCGGCCCGGCCCAACGCTCGAGCCCAGGCCGCGGGGCACCGGGAGGCCATTTTGCGCGTGCGCGGCGCGCCACCCTCGGCTCGGCGGACTCGGATCCCGCCAATTTTGAAAGCGAGATTCCCAGGCCTCGGCAGGCTGGGGAGGAGGGAAAACGAAGTCGTGTCTCCAAGGCCGGACCCGGTGGCAAGCGGCGGCGACAGCCGGGTGCGCGTGATCTCACAAGGCGGCCCCCGTCCTGCCGAAAGCCTCACCTTCCGGCGGGACACCGAGGCGCGGCAACCGGCCCCTGGGCCGCGAGAGCTCAGCGCGGGCGGGAAAGTGTCCCACGTCCCGGGAGGCGGCGGCGTCGCCTGCAAAGCCCTCAGAAGAGATTCCTTGCGGGGCCATTCCAGATTATCGCCTCGCTTTGCCCTCCTCCCTCCGGCTGCTTCAAATCCTGTGCCCTTTCTCCTTCAATAACAAGGTGTCCTTGGAGTTTAGGGTTTTGTTGGAAAGACTGTAAGCCAAATTATTAACAAAATATAAAACTGCCATTTGAGGCTTCCCGAAGGCTGAGCTTCAGCCTACCCGAAGGGTCCTCCAGTTGAACTTGTTTAATGGGTAGAACGGGCTTTAATCCCCTGGGAAGAAAACCTGACCAGGTGACAGTGCCGAGGAAGGGGTGGCTGCGCGATAGGAATCTTAAGATCTGGGCAAAGGACCACACTTTGGGACCCAAATGCGAAGCCTGGGGCTCCGGGCAGGGCGAATCTGGAAGGTCCGGTGCTCTCGCACTCCGGCGCCATTGAGACCCCGGCGGGGCAGAGGATCGGGCGGTTGGAGGTTGGGATATCGCCTCTGAAAGCCGCCGGGACGCAGCGGTTTCCAGCAGAGTCCGCGCCTGCCTGATCCCCGGGGCAGAAAAGCTTCTCTGACCCAGGAGTCCCACGTGCGCCCAAAAACGGGGAGAGGAAGGGACGGCTTGGGGAGGGGACCGGGGTAACAGCAGAGAAATGAAAGCGGCCTAAAATGGGAGACGCCCGGCGAGTCCTCTTTATCGGCGCGGCAGACTGCAGGAGCCGCCATTTGGTGGCGGATTTCGGTATTTCAGTAGCACGTTGTGCTGAACGTCACAACTGGCTTGTCTACGTGGCAAGGTCGTTTCGGAACCGCCGTTTTTAAAAATGCAAATTTCCCCCTGGTCTCCCCCCTTCCCCGGAGCGCCGACCCCTCCCCCACTCGCGGTGGAGGGCGCCGCGTCTCAGCTCCCCCTCGACCCGGGGCGGGGACCTCGGGGCTGCACTGGGCTCCACCCGCGCCCAAGGGCTAGTGTGATGCGGGGTGGAGCCCAGCGCAGGACTAACGGGTGTTTTTCTCCCCGTCTTTCCCAGATTGCGAGCCCGCAGCTTTCCTCTCCCCTAAGGAGAATCTCATTTCCTTGGGGCGGTGACAGGCATTGTCTTTTTGCGGGGGTCGCGTGCCAGCCCTGGCCTCCCGCCTCACACCTCTCGGAAGCAAGGAAGAGAAAGGCTGGCCAGGCCTGGCGGAAAGGGACCCACCCGACGAGACGCGGCTCCTCGGGTAGTGTCGGGTTAGCATCCCGGACTGGCGCTTTCAGCTCGCTCCGGAGCCCTTGGGAGACCCAGGGAGCTACACACCTCTGGGGAGTGCCAGGACGTCGGCGTCCCACCCGGGGTCACCCTTCTTACACGGTCTCCATTAAAAGCCCCCGAAGCGCGAGGTGCCTATCGAGAGGAGAACAAAGGGCCGAGGGGCGAGCGCAAGGCGAGTCGGCGCGCGCGGTTGCCCTTAGCTGGGCCCGACTCGGAGGCGGGGGCGCCAGGAGGGCTGACTCGCGGCCGGGAAGGGAGGCGGCGGGCGCGCAGCGGAGTCCGCAGCCCCCGCCTCCCCGGCGGACTGAAAGAGTCGTCTTTGAACCAGAGCTGCCATGTTGCATTCGCGGAGGACGCCAGTAATTTGACGCTCCCGAAGCAGCGACACCCCTAACCCGAGAGCCTTTCGGGGCCCTACGTGCCGCACAGCAGTGGTCACAGCCCGAAGGGGCCGCGGGGCGCGGGCGGGAGCGCGAGCCCTGCGGGCGGCCGAGCCGGGGCGGCCGCGGCGCCGCCGCTTCCCCTCGCCACCTTCCTTCCAGGGGCTGCGGGGCTGCGCGCTCTGCACAGGCTCGGGTGCCAGTAGCAACCACACGACGGCGATTTGCAGCCAGGGCTGCAGCCGCGGGTACCGCCGCCGCTTCGTACATCTCGGTGTCTAGCGTTTAGAACTCTAGGGGTTGCCCTCGTTGACATCTCTCGCCTCCACCCCTCCGTGTCCTCATCCTCCGAGACCCTCAGCTCCACTCAAAAGCTAGTTCCCCCGGCTCGGCCCTGCCCCCATGGCAGACAATAGATAAATAGGCTCCAAGCGCACGCTGCCGCGCAGGCACCTGAGCCCCCGAGATCCCGGCGCTCGGCTTCGTCCCAGCCCCAGGTGCCCTCGTCTCCAACTTGAGCCGAAATTCTTTGTCAATGGCCAGTCCATTAAAAAGCTTTCCTAGATATCAGCAATAAGGATGGTGGTAAAGAAAGAAGTCAAGATGCCCACTCCCTCTCTAGTAACATCGACACAAAGAGCTTAGGGTTGTGTCTGCCCTTGGTAAAGGTGGCTTTCCTCTGGGTTATCACAGGCAAACGCTACAGCCTTCCCTCTTCTTTGTCTACCACGAATATTTTACACGAAATTCATAATATAAACTGCTTGTGTAGCTCAAACATTACCTCCAGATACTTGTTCTTATACATAAGTGGATGGAGCACTTTTTTCTCCCTCATCTCATGTGATTAACCACACCAGACCTCAGCAGTAGGGATGCATAAAGAAAATGATTGACATTAACCCTTAGGAATCTTTCTGCCTTTTCTAATGTCTGTGGCTCTAGGACGTTGATTTAATTTTTAACAGAACTCTTGTTAATGTTTTAAACAAGTTTTTATTGAAGAAAAATCTTAAAAGTATCCAGCAAAATATTTTGATTAGCTAGTAGGATAACCCCGGGAAATACATGCATTGCCAAGTTTCATCGCTCTTAACAACTGACCCGGTTTTAAACAGCTATTAAGTTAGTGGAGTGTTCTTCCTAGATTGACATTTAATGTAAATCACAGATGTGCTGAAAGTTTTAAGTTTAAAACTCCTTGAGGACAAGCACCTGTCTTATTTATCTTTGTATGCTCTGGAGTCCCTTTAACATAACTCAACAAATATTTGTTGAATTTCCAGAGGATTCCAGAAGTTCAACAGCCCTTATGAGAAATAAAACTTACTAATAACTACTATAAAGCTTGGATATCTTTAATGAACTCAATGAAAAGGTAAAGATTTTCCAAGCCAGTGGCACTAATCAGATATCCTCATTCGTGCATATTTTTACCTAATTATATTTCGAATGTGGTGACTGTACTAAAAAATATCTGACAGATGTTTCCAGAATTCTAAGAATAAGAACTTGTAACTTTGTTATTTTCCCACCAAAGGTGTCTGGAAATTGGTTAAATAGGCAAAAGATGATATTTTAAAGTGACTTTCATACAGCACAGGCAGGGTGTTAACTGTCTTCACAGTTCAACAGGAACTCTTAAGGAACTACTATTGGATACTGCAAATCTAAGACAATGCAGCTTGAAATATCCTATTTAATTTAATCTTTAAAACATACTGAAAATAGTTAATATGTCTTAATCATATCTGATGGTAAACTCAAATCAACATGTGTCCTAAAATGCTTCTTAGGTATGATGTTATGAAAGGGGTTCACCTTTAAGCTTCACAAAACGTCAAGTTCATTAAATAAGACAGTTTACTTCAAAGAAGAAAGTTAGCACTATTTGGTTCCTGGGGGCAACATAATGACCTGTAGCTTGCCCAACACTCCCCACCTCCACCTGAAAAACACGAAAGCAAGGCTTTAGTGAAAAGTTCCTTTCTATGGTCTTTCAGGAAAGAAAAGCTCCAACAACTTGCTTTGGACCAAGTTAAAGAGATTATCTCCCTTTTTCATTACGACTGTGTCTTTCAATGAAGTGAAGGATAAGATCAAAGTGCATTCATATTCATGTGAATTATCGCTATTGACTTGAATAATGATGGATTTCATTGTTTTATTTAAACCGAAACCAGAAATGCTGCTGCTTTTGAGTCTACACCCCTAAGGCTGTAGAATTTCTTCTGAGGACTCAAAAGCCAAGCAATTAGGTCTGACAACCACGTCATTTCCATAATGTACTTCCATACAAAGGACTTTTTACTGGAATTGGTTACATTTCTATAGAATCTTACCATGCAATTTTTGACTCCTTCAACCTTCTGAACAAGACTCCTAAGTTCAATAAACACTCATCCAAAATACTTAAGTATAAATGATACTGGGAAAATGGAGTGCTGTTTAGAAAGCATCTAGCTGCTCATGAATCAGAAAATTAATGTTACCAGTAGTTAACTCAGAAGAGTGTTTTTCCTTTGAACATGATATATTACAGTTTGTTTTCTAGTGTAACTGAAGAAGTCAGTCAGGGTAAGCTTGGGAAAATGTGTTTACCAGCTGTTTCTTTCTAAATATGCCTCATGACAATTATCTTAAAATATATTCATTTGGGTTCTCTTCAAACTATGCCATCATTTTCTAATGAGAAAGAGGTTATGGGATCTGAAGGACTCCACTCACTTTTACTAAATAATCATTCTGCTCAAATTATTCACCAATTAAAATTATCACTTTGGAGACCACTTCTAAGGAAATTCATTAGAATAAAGTAAGTTTACAACAGAATGATATAAGCAACCTTTAAAATAGGCTTAAGGAAATCCTTTTTCATGAACTTAATATACACAATTCGTATAGGCTCTCTAAACTTAAAGACAGACCTTAGTGCAACCAAGTCTATTATATTATCATGGTCTGCATTGGGTTCTGAGAATACACTTTCCAAGAAAGATAACTGATATCTTAATTGGTATCAGTCTTAGATGTTTGCCATACGTTTAAAGCATTATGCGTAAGCATCATATTAAAAAAAAATCAAGGTTTTTCTATCCAATTGTGCTACAAGAAGTCTCTATCTTAATTGTCCCCATTTGGTGTCCTTAGTATTGCAAGGCAATCTTTAAGCCAAAAGTTTTTTAGTAAGTTTGGTTCTCTGGGATTTGACCATAAATATACTGACATTACTTGTATACATCTAATTTTATCTGTAAACTTCCAAGATCTTTACCCTTGACTTATAATCAGAATGACAAGCAATTACGTATTATTTCACCGGGAAAAATAAAGCAGTCCTAGAATAAAAAGCATTTCTTTACTATTCATTTCCTGTTTTATTAATGGGAAAGGCATTAGTATTTTCTTCATATTGGTAGTCATTAATCTTATGTTGTCTTTCTTATGTTGTCCATATGAAAACCTTTATTCTTCGCTTTAAAAAATAAATATGAGGTAACACTGGAGTGGAACGTAAAGTAGTTCAGCTTTAGCAATATTCAGATGTTTCCTCAGAAATACCATTCAAATGTTTCCCCAAAAAAACCAAAAAAAAAAAAAAAAAAAGGCAGGAGTTGTGTTGTATAGCTTACTTGGACTAAGGAGGATGCAAATCATAGCGCAAGTTATCTCCACTTAAAAAATGGGAAGCTGTGCTACTGAGTCTTCCAAGTCTAGCCTACGTTTTAGCGGAGCTCTCTCTCGGCTCTGATAATCTGTGGGGGGAACCGACGTGCAGGGTGGATAGACAGCCTGTGCTATTTTTGTGAAAGCAGAAACCTTGAACACTGTCTCTCTGTACTTTTGCAGTATCTCCTAGGAGTCAGAGCATACAGTCAATTATTTTTCAGAGTAATCAATGAGCATGAAGTTTTGGCTTGAGATTTGATGTAGTGAAATGACGTCAAAAATTAAAAAAAAAAACAAACCAAAAACACGAGGCTCGCACATGCGCAGTGACATGCAGCTTTTTTTCTTTCCTTTTTTTAAAGTAAGCTTTGGGCTCCTCACTCAGCCTTTGGGATCCGGCCTGCGCCGCCGGAGTCTAGGGAGCTGGCTGATGTAAGGTGGTGTAGGATTCCCACACCCCACTCCCGGCCAAGAGAGTCTGATCCCCCTCCCCCGCTAACGGGGCTCTCTTTTTTTAAGTCCCTGGAGGAGCAAGTCAGGGGAAGCAGGGCCGAACGGAGCGGCCGCCGCGAGCTTTTCTGGCTGCGCAACGCTGCGGGGCCTTTGCTCCCGGGGTTCCAGCTTCCGCCCGCTCCGGGCTCGCCCCTGCGAGTTGGCCACACCATTCCCGGGCCCACGGGTCAGCCGCGCCGCGGGGAGGCTCGGGCCGGGACCCGTCCGCGAGAGCTCGCGCGGCGGTGCGGTGCTTGCTGGAGGCCTGGCCGGGGGAAGCAAAGCGAAAGGACAGAGGCCTTCTTCATCTTGCAACCCGCCCCCAGCAGACGCCGGCTTGCGGCATCTGCGGCCCCTTCCCTCCTGATCCCCAGGCCGGCGGCCCGCAGGGCTACGAGCAAGCCGAATCTGGGACCTCCCCCCTCGCTCACACCCGCAGGCCCGCGGCCGCCCCCGGAGGCCCCGCTGGAGGGGGGCCGCCCGCGCGTAGCCTGCGCCACGCTTCCGCACTCTACCCCTCGGGCCGCCCGCCCCCGCCTCTTCCTCCAGCCAGCGCTCCCGGCGCTGCCGCCCCCGCGCCCCCTTTTCGGCCCAGCCCGGCGACCCACGGCAGGGGCTTAGCGGCTTTCTGATTCGAACGATGGCCTGACCCCAACCCCAACAGATTCCCGCGCCCCCTCCCCGCTGAGAACTGCGCGGAGTGCGCGGGGGTGCCCGCTGGAGTCTGAGAAACTCTGGCCTAAAGGAAAAGCCGAGGACATCGGAGGAGCATCGTGTTCTTCCTTTTTCCTGCGGCTCCGACACCCCGTCCACATTGAACGCAGTTGCCTGCCCCGAGGCTAGCGCCGTCGAGCCGGGGACCCCGTGCCCATTGCGCGCGCGGAGACCCGCCTACGTCTAGCTTCGCAGCGTCGGCCCAGAACCTTCCGCTGGCGGCGGGCGGGGTCGCCGCGCAGCCCTGGCAGGACCCGCACATGGGGGATGCGTGAGCCGCGTCCTCCTGGGTCTTGGCCTAGATGCGTGCTTGGTGGGCTCCGGGTTTTTTTTCCTATGTGGCACCTTCCATCTTTTGTCTCTTGCGTCCAGTACTAATAAAAACGTGGGAAAGGAATAGCACCGACCTTGTCTCAGAGAAGTCCAAGGCCAAGATTTTAAAGGGGTGGGGGACCTGGGGAGCGCTGAGAAGGAGTGGCTGACAGACTTCTATGGCAGGGTGCCTAGAGGGTATCTGGTGGTGCGGGGTTTGGGTACAGTCTTAAAGGAATACTCACATAAGTCTTTAAAAAGAAGATATTCACATAACACACACGCACACCAAGCAGCAATAAATTGGACTTTATGCATGTCCCACTGCCTTCGAAAATGTTATGCTGTATTTCGGACATTAGAATCATCAATTTTTAGTATCAATCACTTTGTGCTATATGGTGGCTTTGGAGGTGAACTTATTCGTGTGTGGAATCCCCCTAATCACGGTTTACTTTGGAAGTGGAAAGGATGAGTTCAATCTATGCATCCACTGAATTCCTGGAAAAGGAAGCCATGTACAGGCGTATCTTGAGAACTTTGGGGCCAGCAAAATCACTGTCATTTAAACATTTTATTGGCCTTAACACAAAGAAACGTAAACACTTTAAAGTCTGAAATATAAGGAGTTGACTTTAAAAGGCTTGAAAAGCAAAGAATAGGAAACAAGACACAAACACAACATCAGCATAGAAATGTTAATCTTCTCTTTCTGGATGGAAGTGTCCGAGTCTTTTCTGCTCTGCTGACAAACTTGATGGCACAACCGGTTGGTCTGCTAAAACCCAAATGTAAACTCCTGAGGCTTTTACTCAAAAGAGGAGCAGTGCAACATTTAAGATGTCATATGTTTGCCTTCATCATTATAGGTAATATTTTGAGTCCACTAACTTGGTTATGCAATACCTTTATTTTTCATTCAAGTATGTAAATATTATTAATTTTAGATTTGATGTTGGCAAAATGATTATTGTATTCTTATGACTTGCATAATTACATGCAGTTGCCAAATGAATGCATATTTAAATACTACCATTATGTTTTAATTCTTTGGGGGAGGAGGGAAGGAGATTTCATATCTAGGCAAAAGTCAGCTAATTTTTCTTAAAAACAAGACACCTTTTATTAGTTAAGTGATGTTTTAGATATTCTCACTTCTTCCCCTAGGTTATCCTAAGTCCCTCTTCTTTGTTCCCAAGGCACTTAACAGTGCTGAGTGCAATAATAGCCCTTAAAACAGGGCAGGCTGCAGTATATGCTTATTTAATGAATTAAACTTTCTTTAGATGTCGATCTCCCACTAGGTTTCATGTCCTAGAAGACAAGCACATTCTGTTAGTAGTAGTGTCTGGCACACACTGATATTTAATGTTTTTGGCTTGGGAGAGGAATATATATACACTTGATTCATTCAACAGCAGTTTTTTAAATGTGGATATTAATATCTACTTAGAACATATAAAGCTTTAACTTTTAAAATTCTTCTAGAAGCTGAAGGAAAAGAAAACATGTCTGTTAAAATTAGTAAAATTTCTTTTAGGCATGTGCAGAATATATTCCCATGATAATGGGTTTTTCTGAATTCCCAGAGCAGATTTTTAAAGAGAAACAGAACAGGATTTTTAAACTGGCTTTATAATGTTGTCTTTTTTGAGTCTCATTTTCATAAAAAGATAAATGCAGAAATGATTTTGAAATTACATGTGATTAGCTTTATACAAAAGGGGACAAAGTCTTCCACACAAGTCTTTCTTGGAAACATTTTTGCAAGTTATTCAGATAATAAATTTCATTCTCAATCAAATGTATAGTTTAATGTGTCAAGTACACTGTATATCTGTATTAAAGTCAGCTGGTACTTTAAGAAGAGTAATCTTAAATAGCACCTTTTCTTCCTTTTTTTTTTTAATTGAAATATCCCTTTGAATAGTTTTCTTTCTCACTGCTTAACTGTTAGAGGTGTGTATGTCATCTTGGGGCATTCAACTAGCTTTGTAAAACAGAATGGTATTTTGTTTTATAGTTAGTAAGTTGAAAAGTGAGTCAGAAAATATAGATTGGCTTTGTCAGTAAAAGTAATCTTTCAGTTTTGCCATATCTTATATTTGAATTACTAACAGTTCATTTATGTTTTACAATTAATCTGTTACAGTTCTCCATTTAATTTTAAGGATTTAAAAAAAGAAAGCTAGAATAAAGAGCAAAGATATAGCTTCTTTAGTATGTCCAGTTTCAGATATAAAGTAGGAATTCTATATTGTGTTTCATCAGGAACAATACAGTTTAACCCACAGGCACTGTTAATGACAAATACTCAGAATCTATAGTTAAAAATAACTTATATACCACTTGAACTTAAGTTTTCAAACTTTGTAGGGTTCCGTAAGTAGACTGATATGTTTATAGGTTTAGCCTTTTTTTCACTATTGAGCTCTTATCTCAACACGTTTCAAGTAGAAAATACATAGTAAAAAGAATTACTAAAAATGGCAGCTGTAGTCACTTCGGAGTTTGAATTGTTAAAGGACTGAAACCAAATATGGAACCTTTTAGTTTTAAGGGGATTTCTTTTTTCACAATGCAACAAGGAACTGAAAATAAAATTACAGTGAAGGTGTATTTGGCATTTTAATTATTTGTTCAACTTGTCCCTCCCCCCGCCCCCCAATCTCTAAATTAGTACACACAAAAACTTTAATTCTAAAGGACCTGTTTCCTTAGGGAAATGTGGAGATCCCTGTTAAACTTTATGCCTCAGAATTAAGTAAAGGGATTGTGGGTATCATTGGCTTCTGAACTCCGGAGCAAAAGACATGCACCTGTTCTGGGGGTGGTAGGGACCTGGCTGAACATACTTATTTCTCTCTCTGATTGCTAGTCCATTCCACAACTATTTGGGGCTTCACAAAATACCAGGACTTTATCAGAGAGCTCAAGTCAGAGTGAGATTTGAAAGATTATTATATAGGACTCACCCCAGCTAAGTTTGCATGCTCCCTTCTATTAAAGAAGAGATATCAAGAGGTTTCCTGTCTTGGCACTACTCAGCAGCAGCTGTGACTATCTGCTCACTTGACATCTGGCGAAATTGTAGTTTCTGATGGAGGAACATTTAAAGTAGAAACCTGTCACTGAAACATTTGGTATACAGTTTTCAGACAAACTAGAAACCAGTGATAGACTACCTAACTTTTGTCAAAAGAAACTGGGTAATGAATTAAAGTTATGTCAGCAAGGGAAGTTTGGTTAAGATAATTTCAATCAAGGCTTTCCAGGTAAAGATTCTCTCAGTTTCTTTTGGAAATGTCCTTCAGCAACAGAATGAAGCCTAAATTTAAAAGACAACATGTTTAAAAATCACATAAAAGTGAGGAAACAGCAAAGTTGGTAGTAATTTGGAGAAAGTCAAGGAAGACAGGACGTTTATCATATTGTTTCCTCGTCTGCTTTTCTCACTGAATCTCTATGAGTGCTTATTAAATGCTTTCAATACAGTATAATTAAATGTATGAACATAGCTGTCTTGACCCTCCAGGAATCCTGAAACCTGAAATGCCGGGTATATAAAAGCTGGACTAAAGGGGAAAACATTTGACTTTAAGGTTGTACTGACAGTAATGTATTTATCAGATTACACAGTGTCCTATATGAGATTTTTCTCCACCGTCGAAGCCCAGACGACTCCATCGTAGCAGTTTGCTTGTCTCGCCGCACTTGGACCGGGTTCCTGGGCGCGTGGGGCTCCCTCCGGGTTCGGTCTGTGAAACTCCCTGACCTCCTGGCGGACTCCTGTGCCTATAGGGCGTGACCCTCGACGGCGCACGGCTCCCGCGGCCGCCGGGCGAGCTCCGCACGTCGGGGAAACAGCACAGGCTGAGCTGCCCAGTGGACGGCGACCGCGCACGGGGCGCCCGAGCACCGCGCCCTGACGTCACGCCCGGGACCGCCGTTGCCGCGAGAGGGCTGCGTTCCGGTTCCGGTCGGTTGCCCGGGAGACGCGGGTACACGGAGAGACCTGGCTCCCGTCGGAGTCCGAGCGGTCGCCGCGGTCGCCCCCTCCGCGGACTCGCAGGCCGGGCACGGACGAGCCGGGCGCCGCCGAGTTGGTGGCGAGGACGCCATGAGTCAGAGGCAGGTGCTGCAAGGTAGGTCCGGGCGCCCCGACGGGGGGCGGCGGGGCCCGGGGGCCGCGGGCGGCGCGCTCCAGCGTGTCTCTCCCCGCAGTGTTCGAGCAGTACCAGAAAGCCCGGACCCAGTTCGTGCAGATGGTGGCGGAGCTGGCGACCAGACCGCAGAACATCGAAACACTGCAAAACGCGGGTGAGCCCTCACCTCGCACTCGCGTCGCTCCACGCCCCTGACCTCGCCTCGCCCGTCTCCCCGCACCCCGGCCCCGCGTCCCTTGGTGCTCCGGCTTCGCCCCGCACCTCCATTCCTAGTCTCCCTGGGTCCTTGGCCCTGCCTCGCCCCTCACCCCTCACCCCGTATCCCCGGCCCCTCGTCGCCCAGTGTCCCCGGGCTTCTCCTCGCCCTGGGTCCCCGTCGTCCCGCTCCCCAGCCGGCTGAGCTGTTGGGGAGCGGCAGGATGGGGACAGGAGGACAGCGTCCCTAAATTCCTCCAATCCACCGCGGAGGCTGTAGAAGCGTTCCGTCTCTTTAGCGGGTCAAGTTTCCAGATTGGTGTGAGAGGGACCCGACGTCCCTATTTCAATCTTTATCGCAACCAAGCAAATGTCAGGTTGTCTGAATCTACCTTAATCAGACCCATTTTATCGATGCCCTGCCTTTGATCACCTTCGACTTGACTTTCTCACACCAAAGGAATTCCAGAGCAGTTGACCAGTTATTTCTTGTCTTGCATTAGCGAAAGAGCAAAGATATGCTTGAATATTTTCCAAGAGATTCCAAGTAGGCAGAGACCTAGCTTTGAGAAATCCTTGTGGTGCTGTTATTCCACGTCTCGATCCGAACTCATGTACACTCTACAGGGAGAGGAAGAGTGTGTGCCTGTGTGTGTGATTTGCTTCTTATCTTTTAACATAAACAGAGAAGAAAATGTTGGTACCCCCCCCCCCGCCGGCCCCTTTCCCTGTTTAAGGGTAATTCCCCCCCCCCCCGCCGGCCTCTGTCTCTGATTAAGGATGATTCCACCACCATCTGAAGGTAGAATTTTATTGCTACTGTGTCATGAGAAATCTTCAATTTATGGGATGTGATCTTTAAAACTCATTAAATTAACACGGATTTGAAGAAAATTCAGAACATATTTCGGGGCAAGAATGTTTAGACATACTGTTTACTCTGTGTTTCTTTGAAGGGAATTACTACTGCACCTAGCTGGTAATTTCTTTTGTCACTGGGAGGGATTCTGGTGTTTATTATTGCGTGTTTTTATTTTGGGAGGGGGATGTATTTAGAATAGGGAAAGTGTATTTTATAATCATTTAAAAAAACTTAATTTTGAGATATTTGTAGATTTACATGCTGTGGTAAGAAATAATATAGAGAGCTAGTGTACCTCAAAACTGTAGTATATCGCAACCAGAATATTGACATTGATAAAAATCCAACAGTTTTTCAGTTTTCCTTGTACTTTAAGTGTATGTGTGCTTTTAGTTCTATACAATTTTATACTGTGTGTATCCATCACCACTGTTGTCAAGATATTACTTTCATCACCACAAGGATCCCTTGTGATGCCTTTTTATAGCCACACCTATCTCCCTCTTGTTCCTAACGCTGGGCAACCATTAATCTGTTCTCCATTTTGAAAATTTCAAAGTTGATAGTCTTTTGCTCTACCGTTGTTTCATGTGAATTCATCTTCTTTCTTCTGCACGTGTATGTGTGCTTGTATGCATGCACGTATACTCCTCACAGTGCCCAGAACAGTGCCGGACACACAGAGTTTCATATATACTGACCATGTTAACTTCATTAGAGCATATTACATTTTTTGAATGCGCTTATTTTTGGATTTTTTTTCCCTTTCAGTCCTACTTAATGGCCTTCGTGAATGGACACTTGCTATTTACAAATATTTAATTTTCTGGACAGTATGTATACAGCTAAACTAAAACATTTCTTAAAAAGGGAAAATGATTGACATTCTTTTATAAATTTGATACTGAAATATGGATGTACAGATAACTCTTAAGATACAGAATATCATGTTTTAGTGTAATAGTGACAGATTATCTCTTCCCATAAGTATACAATGTAGAATATATTGTGGAATTTAATCAATCCAAACAGGCTAAGTCATCACCAAAGTATAAGTGACTTAGATATGGCATTCTTAAATAGCCACCTATTTCCACTTATGGTCTGGCTTATGAAGGAATGGAATACAAAAGGAATATAACTTAATGTTTTGAAGTTATCTGCACTTGCCTAATATCTTGATGGAATGGTAAGATTTTTCTTTCTCCTGAGGAACTTATTTTAATGTATTTCATATTATCTAAATTCAATTTAAGCCCCCCTTTAATAACTTTAAATAGGGACAGATGAGTATTCCAATATATTTATTCTTTTAATTAAAAAAAACCCTGTAAGCTTTGTTATGAAAACTTCTCTTAATAGTCAACTTAACTATTTAAATGGTTTATTTTTAAAACATCACCATGGATTTAAAAATGCTTTTGAATGAGCCACAATATGTGTACGTAAAGTATATATTTTGATCAAGCTTTTTTTTTTTTTCAGTCAAGTGACTTCATTTTGGTATCATAAGATACCAGTGCATTTTATTCCTGACTTTGACATACTGTCTACATACCTGGGAGGGTTTTGTTTTCTCACTTGTCTTCCCTAGTAAACTGTTTAAATACATATGTGTCATAGATCCAAAATAATGTGAAAAAAAGTTTCCATATAGGTATCATGATAAATCAGTAGTTTACTGGTTTAGAATTTTTAAATTCATTCAGTGTGAAAGGAATCTTAAAGGTGAAAGTTATCAATGAAGTTTTATTTCATTTAAAATCTCTGATCTTTCTCATTGTGTTTTTGATGTGCTAATGAGAGAATCTGCTCTATTAAATATGTCCAAAGTAATTATAAAACAAAGTGTTGCAAGATATCTTCTTCAGAGTATTTGGACAAAAATAAGTTTGAGTTCCAATCAAAATTGTTACTAGAAAGAACTGTGTACAATGTGTCTATAACCTAGAGTTTTTTTTTTTCCTCACTGAGATTTTGTTCTTTCTAAATCAAAAGGACATACATGAAAACATTAAAAAGTTTAATGTTTGTTATAAAATCTCTTTATGCTCCCTCAAACCCTGTATGTTTGAGCCATTACATCTTGCAGCTATTTAAAAATGAATTTGGATATTTCACCTCTTTGAATAATAGCACATGACTTCAATGGTAGTGATAATACATCGTTACTTGTACCAGCTGTGGAATCTCAGCAATTGGAGGTGGTTGTTTAATTATAAAATGTAAGAAAGGTGTTTTGTGGTATATTGGAGTACCAGGCCACTCTTTGGTTGTTTAGAAGGTCTTTTAAAATAAGCCAGTAAAAGCCTGAAGAACATGATTTTTAAACTGCTTAGCTGCACGAAATAAACTTCTTCTGAAGCAGCTATTTATATAAGAAAAGTGGGGGTAAAGTTTAAAATAATACTTTGTAATATTTTGCTTGTAACCTATATATAGCCAAACAGTAAACATGGCAAATCATAGTTATGCACATTTTCAGAAGAGTAGGAATAGAAAAGTTTGCCTATCACTTTAAATATGCACCTGTATGAAGCTAATTTCCAAATTGAGGCAATTTATTTGGTTCATAATTCAAGAAAATAAGTAATATATGTTAACATAAAATGATTTTAAATTGCATGTGTCTGGGGCAGGGTGAAAATCTTCATATTAATGATCTAGAACTTCAGTTTGCTCTGAGAAGGAAAAGCCTGTAGTAAACATTTATAATGTATTTAAAACACATCCTGGGAGGTACATGTACAATACCGTGATTCTCCTACAAAAACTATTTTTCCAAAGGATATTAGAACTGAAAAGATAATTAGTAAAGCAACTTCAGAAAACTTAAGCAATTATGCCATTTAAATTTGATGTATTTGCCAATATAAAAGGAGCCTTATACTTCTGAATGTATGATAATTAATTCAAAGCACTGACTTTTTCTTTAAGGATAGGGTAGGGATAGAGGCCTTTTATTTTTTCTTTCTTTCTTTCTTTTTTTTTTTTTCCATATACTTAAGTGGAAAATGTTCCAGGGAGCTATAAAAATTCTGAATTTTTATGCACCTACCAATATGTCCTAAAAACAAGATTTTTCAGAATTTTATTGTGTGTCCCAAATCGTTGTTCCTACATGGACACTTATCTGTTTTGTTATCTAAGCATTGGTACATAAGTAGAAAATAATGCAACCAGGGCTGGGATCTCACTGTTTTCTTAGGAAAAGTTTGATGACTAAAAAGAAAAAAATCCAAGCTGTAGATAAACCTGTAAGAGTGGGTTTTTGAAATGGCAGATTGTGGGGTTACATTTCAATGTCATAGATTAAGTGTTTTTGAAAAGTTATTTTAGTGTTTCCTAAAAGCACTTTACATTCGTTGAGTGTTTTTTCAAGACCTTTGCTCCTCTGACTACTAGAACCTTTTCCTACACTTCTTTGCCTGCTTAATTCCTACTCATTCTTTACGGCTCTGTTCAGATGTAGATTCCTCAGGGAAACCTTCCTTGAGCCCTCCCAGCGGGTTGAGTTTATTGATTTATCTTTCCCTGCTTCTAATATTTCTCTTTCATAGTCCTTATCACAACTGTAATGGTTTAGTTTCTGCTTTCTCTACCAGATGTAAACTTCATGCCTAGCATAATGCTTAGCATAGAGCAGATGTTCAACATGTTTAAATAGAATGAAGGAAGAAGTAATTATTTTTCTAAGTGTTTTCACATCTCTTAGAAGATTAGATTCTTATAACAGCTCAGGTAGGTAGAGTAGGTATCTTGTTCACAGTGGTTAAAGCCCAAAGAAGGTTGGATAATTGCCCTCATCACAAAGTGAGTTAGTGGCCAAACTGGGACTAGGACCTGTTTCTTAATTGTTGTCTGACCTTGTGCTCTTTCTGTGTTACCTCAGAGGTATCAGGAAACTATTCCTAGATGTTCTAGGAGTTCCAGATAAACCTCAGTGTTAACTGTTAAAACAAGTCATCTATTTAGGCCTTTGGGTACCAGTGACTGTCCAGTAATTGTGCATAACTGCTTTTGAGGTCTCGTTGAGTACCATTATGGGATCTTGAGTGGAGGCCCAGATGCAGAGGACTAACTTTAATTGGTAACTACCTGGAGGTTTGAGGGAGTGGAAGTTGTATTTAGGGCTTAAACTGGCCTCAGAGCTCTAGAAGACCTTTTGGTTTCCTCTGGCTTCTAAGGAAAGTCTTATCAAACCAGAAGCTCTTTAAAATCACCTGGGGAAAGTGTGTAATCCACTGGAAGTTGAGAACCAATAGAGTACTTGAGAGAGTTGTTGGACTGAGACCTGCTGTTATCAGGAAGAGTGCCCAGGAGACTTCCTCTGGGCCCAGGGAGGCCAGCTGCCTGCTCTCCTGGGTTTTTTGAGAACATGTGAGGTAGAGTACAGTGAAGAGGGAGGCCCTTGATATTTGTTGGTTTGTTGATGTGAGTGTATACTCAACACTTCCCTTTGTTCTTTATTTAATCACACTTGGTGTGAAGGGCTTTTCTTCCATGTTCATTGGGGGCAGAACTTTGGGATTTCTACTGAGTAGATTTACTGGCCCTAGGAGAAATCCAGGGCCATACCTTGAGAAAACAAATTGGCCTTGTCTTGTAGTGGGTGGAATGGCCCATTTGAACACAAGTCAGACTTCCCTAATTTTCAAAGTGAAGCATTGGTTTTGCCATACACCCCAGTTTTCTATTATAAGGGTGGCTCAATTTGAAATTTATTGTTTATTCAAGTTCTGTTAAAAAATCTAGGTGAAAACAAATAATATTTGTGCTTGTGTATGTGTGCATGTGTCTCCAAAGGAAATGATCTCTCTCCACTTTTCCGTATATTCTGAGTTGTATCTCTGTGTCAAGTTAGAATCACTATTATATTATGTAAGTAGACTAGGTTACATTAGTTTTCTATAAAAATGTCTTTGTAGAATTAGTCTAATAATTCTAAAAGTCCCTCTTTTTTTTTTTTGAGGGCTTATTTAAAAATAGATACTTAGACTTTCCCACAACTTTAAAAACCTACCACTGAAGATGTCCATTTTGCTGTTAAGTTTTTTAATACAAAGATATACTCTTTTATTCAACCAATCTTTTATTAACTATTATGTTTCAAGTCAGGCCTAGGTATGATTTCAGGAAAAAAAAATTTGTTCCTGCTTCCTTTTATTTCACAAAGTGGTTCTCGTTCTACTTTTGCTGCCACAAAACTCAGTGCTATGTTCAGAGTTCAGCTGTAGCAACTATCACTATATTTCTGATTTAAAAAATAACCAGCCCCCGTCTCCACTCCATGGCTCTTAATTATTAACTTTGTATCCATATCTTTTAGAGTAAACTGTCTCAAAAAAAAGTAAACTGGGTAGAGTATGATTAAAACAAAGAATTTCATCTGAAGATAGATTTTTGAACTGATTGCCTTCCAAAAGTTTCCTCTTCAAATATTACCCATGAAACCTCTTGGAGCAGACAGTCCTTTTAGAACTGTCCTCTTTATTCTCTATACTGACCCCATTCCTAAACATTCCAATCTTCTCCAGGAAGATGGGGGTAATAGGTATATATTGTAAAAGAGAAAACACATTGACAGAAGAAGACAGAACTAATTTAAAATTTGCAGCTCTCTAGAAGACTTTAAATTAAAATATAATTATATGTATGTGGGGTGGTTTTAGGTGAGGGGATAGTTTAAATGACTCATGTGAGTTCCTTAAAGCTTTATGAATTTATAATAATGACACTTATGTACCTGACCTCGTGTACCTAACAAAAGAACTATGAACACTTTATCCATTTTGTTATTTTAACTAAAATTTACCTACAAAGAGAAAATTGCACATTAATTTTCAGAGTTTGTTCGTTCATCATTCAACAAACATTTACTGAGTGTCCAAGTGCCAGATGCATGCTTAGATGCTGATCATGCAAAAATTGAAGGCATAGACTCTGCCTGTAAGGAGCTTATTTGCTAATGGTGAGATATATAAATACATACTTTTTGATAAGTGTCTGATATATAGACATATGGAACACATATGAAGGGTACCTAACCAAGTTTTAGGAATGAGGGGTGCTGGTCATGGGAGACTTTTAGGAGGAGGTGTTATCTGTGCTGAATTTCTTAGGAGTTAGCTAGATGAAGAAATGGGAGAGGAAAACTGCATTTGGGTAGAGGGAACATTATGTGCAAAGGCAAATAGGCAAGAGAAAAGATGGTACTTGATAGAAAAGGCAGATGTTTAGGTATGGCTGGAACTTCTTGGGGTAATAGGACAAGAGAGAGGCAAGTCAGTGGCTGGAGAGGAAAACAGCGCTAATTATGAAGGACCTCATCTGAAGTTTGGATTTATCCTAAAACCTTTGAAAAACCTTTGAAAAGTTTTAACTAGAGGGATGGAGGGATTCATTTTGTGTTTTAGGGAGATGATTTTCACAGTAGTGTGGAGAACAGATTGGAGGGGATCGAAACAGGATCAGGAAGACCAGGTATCCATTTTTGCTATAGCAGTCATGCTGGATAAGAGGTCTGTCGGACTTGTGACTTAGTAGAAGGGGGCTGGCAGGGGCAGGTGAGGAGAGAGAGGAGTTCAAAATGACTCCAAGGAAAACTGTAATTCGAAAAGATACATGTACCCTAGTGTTCATAGCAGCATTATTCACAATAGCCAACGCATGGAAGTAACCTAAATGTCCATAGACAGATGAATGGGTAAAGAAGATGTGGTATATATATACAATGGAATATTACTCAGGCATAAAAAAAGAATGAAATAATGCCATTTGCAGCAACATGGATGGACCTGGAGATTATCATACTAAGTGAAATAAGCCAGACAGAAAGACAAATACCATATGATACCACTTATATGTGGAATCTAAAATACGATACAAATGAACTCATTTACAAAACTACAAAACAGAAACACTCACAGACATAGAAAACAAATTTATGGTTACCAAAGAAGAAAGAGGGTGGAGGAGGGATAAATTAGTTTGGGATTAACAGATACAAACTACTATATATAAAATAGATAAACAACAAGGTCCTACTGTATAGCACAGGGATACACACACACACACACACACATATCTGAATCACTTTGCTGTATACTAGAAACTAACACGACATTGTAAATTAAGTATAGTTCAATAAAATTGTTTTTAAAAATTGTTACAGCCGTCCACCTGGCAGAGGGTCCAGTACAACATAGGCACTCAATAAATGTTGAAACAGCTTTGGAATGGCAAACTTGTTGCCTGATGAAAGGCAGTCCTTCATGCTTTCACAATAAAATGACTTTTAGAAAGAAACAAAGAAACAAAGAAAATGACTCCAAGGCTTCTGGTTACTTAGGCAAATTAGCACTCTTCATTAACGGAGAAGGGATATAAACAGCTCAGGGGAAATGGCGATTTCACTCTATAACAGTGCTGAGGTTGAAGTGTGTCTGGGAGATCTATGTGCCAGTGACTCTGGTAAGCAGTTTGGATAGATAGGGCTCTGGGGCTCAGGAGAGAGATCTGAAATGAAAATAAAGGCTTGGATATGTGGAACTTACATGTTCATTTGGAAACTATGTTAAAAGCCCATTTTATATTTCTTCACGTTAACTATAAACACGTAAGTTCTAATCATTTTTATCTGCAGTATCATGTAAATTGAACTTGCCATAACTTTTATGCTCTACATACTCACTCAGTATAAATCTCCCATATAGATGGTGGTAGCAGTGACCTAGTCAAGAGTCACAGTTGCACTGGACAAATCAATGGAATTTCGGTTTAATACAGTAATCATGGAAGAGACCTACAGTAACGTTAATGGCAGAATCATGTGAATTCAAGAGATGCTATGCATTCTGAACCTAGCACAGAGGCCAGTTTTCATTGGTAAATGGGGTGACTGACATTGGAGAAATAGGAGGGCATAGACTCCTGAGCTATACATAGCATCTACCTGGTAGGATTGTAATGAGGATTAATGGGTTAATATTTGTAGATTTTTTTAGAGGAGTGCCTGGAGATGCTCTAGAAGTATATGTTAAATAAGTGAGTACATACTGTGCTTCCTTGCCCTCTTAGAAGAGTTGCTGGCTGCCAGTGAGGGGTCAGTGATCTCTGTCTCATCTTCCTCTCACCCCTCCCCACTCAACAGTGACATGTCAGGTGTGGTAGTCCTTCACTCACAAATGACTGAATTGACAGTGAATCACCAAACAAAATTCAGAGGATACTGAAATTAATGAGAATAAATTTAAAAGGAGAAAATATATTACCCTTGATCATAAGAGTTTCTTGAATCATTTATGATTACAATTGAATTTTATGTAAAAAAGACTATATATACATTTTGTGATTCATTCTGACCATTTAAATAAATTATAAGGATCTTTGTGTGTTGTAAGGGATATAACACCTAAAATCATAATTGGCTTTGTAGTTATGGCAGTGAAAAAGTGTTTCACAGAAAGCAAGACAAATAGATATGTGATACCAAAATTTACTAATTCTTAATCAAATGAAAGAATAGTGGCCAGAGGTATGTAATCATAGAGGATGAAATAAATCAAATCAAGGCCTGAAAATTCTTCTCTGAAGAAAAGCAAGGGAGGAACACAAATATTTTCAAGTGAAAAATGACCAGTGAAGGAAAATGAGAACATGCTTTAAAACTCATCAGTGTCATAAAACTTGCTTCAGTAAAAATATAGACATGTAAATGTAATAACTTGTTAAAGAAATAAAAAAAACTGAAATCAGAGTAAAGCTGATGAGTGTAATTGGAATTACTCTGTGATAGGAGAGTAGGTAGTGCTTGTAATAATAAAATCCAAGTGGATAGTGGTCTCTAGAGTCAAGACCACAAAGTGTTTCAGTAAGAGTTAGGTGTGTGTTCAGAACTGTGCTAGGTAATTTGAGAAATAGAAGAAAAGTGTAAAACGTAAGCACTGCTCTAGAGATGTTCATTATTATACTGAGGAGGTAAGATTTATTCGCATAAAATAGAGAACTACATAAATATCAAGGATGGCTACTGTGCTTTGCACAACTTCGGGAGTGCCGTTTATATCATGGTCTATGTGAATGGCGTCCCCTGGATTTGTGCAGTATGCAGCCTGCCCAGCCACACATGGTGGGCCTGGGAATTATTCAAAGTCTTCATTTTCATTTATTTACTTTCCTGAGAATGAGTAGTGCAAACAATAAAGCTCCCCATAGCTTCCCATTTCTCTTAGAACAGCATCACAAAAATCTTCATTTAATGTATAGCTAAACGTATCTGGCCCCAATCAACCTCTCCAGCTTTATCCCTTGCCGTGTCACCCCTCCCACTTTACATTTCAGACCAGTATAGATTTATCATGGCTTCTTCAACAGTCTGCAACAATCATGCATCCCTTGTCCAAGCCAGAAACTGGGAAGTATCAGTGATTACTCCGTCTTCTTCACAATAATCAGCTTGTCTTTTAAATATCTCCCTAGACCTTTCACTTTTCTCTTTCCCTTTTGCCATTACTATACTCCAGGCTATCTTCACATCTGGCCTAGGTTCCTATAATAGCTTCCTAAGTGGTCTTCTCTCTTTTCATCCTTTCTCCCCAGTGTAATCTGAGATCTTTCATTACAAAGTGCAAATCTGATCTGTCACTGCACTGACATTAATGCTCAGATTAAATTTAGAATACTTGAAACAGTTCATTGGACCCTTCAGGACTTTTGTCTCTCTCTGTTCATCTCAGCCTTCTTTCTCCAACTCCTCTCTCCTCTCTTGTACTAAAGTCAAACTGTATTCTCAGTTTTGTCATCATATCAAACTCTTTTTGGTTCTGAGCTTCATTTATACAGTTACTTCTGGTTGGAGTTCTCTCCAATCCTTACGCCTTCCAATTTTTTTCAGCAGACATTCTGCCTGAGAGCCTTCAGATCTCAATTTAGATGTCAGTTAGCCTTTGCACCTTCCCTCTGTCCCTCAAAGCCTGGGTTAGATGCTCTACTGTGTTTTTGCAAAGCATCCTCTACTCCTTTAGTTGCACACATCATAATGTGTTGTTTATCTCTCATGACCCCTTTATGAGTTCCTTTAGGCCAGGGACAATTGTGTTTTAACACGTTGTAGATTCTTAATATTTCTTAAATGAATGGTGAATGAGCTATTCATTCCATAGTAATTCTAAAATACATCGTAGAAAAGGCTCAATTTGTGGGGCCGTGCAACCTTAAATATTTCTCCATTACAGTGTAGGGTACTGATTGATTAATGAGTCATCTATGTTAATAATAATAAAATGTTGATGAAAAATATGGTCAAGATAGGGAATTGATTTCTTTAGAGCACTTTTATTTATCAAGCATCCAACTGGTGTTTATTTTGTCCTAGATAATCTTCCTAGCACTTCAGAAATTTTAGCTCATTTTAATTCTCACAGCAGCTTTATAAGGTGGTCCTAGAATTTGTCACCATTTTACAAATGAGGAAACTGAGACACAGAGTGGTTAAGTAATCTCGCTGAGGCCCCACAGCCAGGAAGTGGCAGAGCTCAGATTTGAACCCAAACAATCTCCCTCCAGATACATGCTATTAACCACCTCAATCTGTTGTCTCTCAGCATAGGCAGTCATGTACCAAGTAGGGCAAGATTCCTTCTATTTCTAAAGCATGAAGTTTCTTTCATATTGTAATTGTGCCCCAACAGAATGTCTGAGTAACGTTGACGTTGACGGTTAAGGGTGAATCCTTTGCTGAGTATTGGTTAACTGTATGCAGAAATCACTTCTTCCAAAACTTGAATGAACTGTAGTAGCAGTTTCATAGTAAGTGGATACATGGAAAGTAGTTTTAGATTAAAATAAAACGTATTGTTTGAGTTTAAAATTTTAAAGCTTTGTAAAATTTATAACAAATCTTTAACATATTTTATGTTTGTGATAATTTTGAATAAAATTGGAAAATAAAAAATATTCATTTTAAGTCTAAGAAACAAGGAGGGACCTCAAAGTACACTATCAAGAGAGTGAAAAGACAGCTCACAGAATGGGAGAAAATGTTTGCAAAGCATATATTTGATAAGAGCTTAATATTTAGAATATATAAAGAACTATAACCACCACCAACAAAATATCCACTTCAAAAATGTGCAGAAGAGGGCTTCCCTGGTGGCTCAGTGGTTGGGAGTCCGCCTGCCGATTCAGGGGACACGGGTTCGTGCCCCGGTCTGGGAAGATCCCACATGCCGTGGAGCAGCTGGGCCCGTGAGCCATGGCTGCTGAGCCTGCGCCTCCGGAGCCTGTGCTCTGCAACAGGAGAGGCCACAACAGTGAGGGGCCCGCGTACCGCAAAAAA